>NW_022589719.1:33279826-33415067 GCF_004348235.1 Phoca vitulina | reverse complement strand
GCCCATCGTGAACGTGAGGAGCCTGGACGAGGCCATCGACTTCATCAGCCGTCGGGAGAAGCCCCTGGCCCCGTATGCCTTCTCCAACAGCAATTAGGTGAGGGTGCTCAGGCAGGGCTGGGACAAGAGAGGGGCTGGAAAAGGTGCAGACCCGTGACCTTCCCCTTGACAGCCCACGTTGGGAGGGTTAGGGCAGCATCACCTGGACAGTGGGGGCTTGGGCAAGGCCAAAAGACTGTCAGATGTGTGGCTGGGGCAGCTTCCACCAGGAGAAGAGGTGCTTTTTTCTACCCAAGAGCCCGGTCTTCCTAAACCAAGCAAAGGCCCTGTATGGGCAAGGAGACGCCCCGGAGGGGGGAGGGGGCAGAGCCAAGCCAGGACCCGACAGGCAGAGCCAGGCTGGCCACGGTGGGGCTGTGCCCTGCTGGCGCTGGCTCCCTTTCCTGCCACGGGCTCCCCTCTGTGTGGAAAGTGCTCACAGGGGAGACATCTCAGTAGAGGATGGGAACAGGGGAGGCTCCTCTGCTCCCCATGGAATGGTTGGGGACCAAGTCCTCTTTACTGATGACGAGCCCACCACCGGGCCTCTCCCATCTCCCCCCAGGTAGTGACCCAGATGCTGGATCGGACCAGCAGCGGCATTTTTGGAGGCAACCAGGGCTTCATTCACCTGATTCTGCCGTCCCTGCCGCTGGGGGGAGTCGGTGAGCCCTGCCCTCCTCCACTCTCCAGCCCCCACCCCCAGGGTTGGTATTCCCATCCTGGGAGGGCCCAGTTTTGCCTTCACCCTCTGTTCTAACTTGATCCAGGCGCTGGGCCTCTAAAGGCCTATTTCCCTATCTGCAAAATGGCTCTTAGAGTGGCTTGGCTTTCCCTGAGCGCCGCGCCAGCTGGGGGCTCCCGCCTGGACAGTGGGCTGCTTCGAAGGCTGACTGGGCTGCCTGCCTCAGGCCCTCACCTCCGTGCCCATGCAGGTAACAGTGGCATGGGAAGATACCGCGGCAAGTTCTCCTTCGACACCTTCTCCCACCACCGTGCCAGTCTGCTCTCCCCCTCGGGCCCGGAGAAGCTCAGTGAATTCCACTACCCGCCCTACGCTGACAGCAGGCAGCAGCTGATAGCCTGGGCCTTGGGCTCCCACAGCTGCACCCTTCTGTGAGCTCCCCGTGCACCTCCAGCGCCCTAACTCCACCACCCCTCTGTCCTGCTACTGCCCAGGTGTTCAGTGGTCCCTGAAAGGTGGGGGTCCTGTCTGGGAGTGCAAAGATCCTGCTCTTGGGGCTTTGTCTCAACAGCCCCTAGCTGGGCAGGACCTCTGGGCCACTGGTCCCACCACTTTCAGGGCCAAAGTCCCCTCTGCAGCCCCCTGACAGACTCACTGACCCGACCCTCTCTTTGGATATGTCTGATGATGGAGCTCTCGTGGTTAGAAAGGACCCCTTGTATCAGATCTATAATTAGGTTCCCAGAATACAGCGCCATGTCTTTTCTTTTTTTAATAGCAAGGGAGGGGATGGGGAGCCAGGGTGGGGAGGCAGCCCGTGGGTGGGGGGCTGCTGGGGAGGGACCTAAGGTCGGGCTTGGGCCAAAACTGTAGTGCTGCCTGTGGCCACCGCCACCTCCAACTCCCTGACCTGGGCTGCTGTCAGGAGGACCCCCAAAATACAGAGCGATTTCTAGCAGCTCCATTCACACCTGGTTTGGGGAGCTGGGTTTGTCTGACCTGAAGTGATCTGATCTTGAGCCCGGATCTGGCTAATGGCTGATGTCACCCTAACGTGTGTCACTGTCAAGGACTCTGATGCCGTGGGTGGGTGGAATCATAGGAGAGAGTGCAAAGTTTGATTAGTCATGTCTGCTATGGGCACAGGATGGGTCGTGCACACTGCGGACACATCTATCATCCTGCCGTGGACTCCCAGAAGGAGGCTGTGGTGGGCAGAGTCTAAATCTAGCCACTTCATCTGACATATGGGGAAACTGAGGTCTAGAGACAGCACAGGGCTGAACTGAGTTTATACTGGAAAACAGAGCAGAGCTGAATGATGGGGGGTTTTCTGAGAAATAGGGAGGAGGGGGGATCAGTTAGGAGAACAGATCTAGTGCACTACTCTTTCCCTCGTCCTCATCCTGAGAGCCCACTTCCAACCTCCCCTACTCTTACTTCACTGAGAGCCTTGGGAAGACGGGGTTTGTGGCCTGAGATTGAGGGAAGAGGGGCAGTATGATGGTCCTGCTTCCCTGGGAACTGTGGGGGGTGGTTGTCTCCAAAAGGGCACAGGGTGGACTCGAAGGACGTACATGATAGGGACTTGCTGAGAGGTGCGAACACAGGATGTTCTATTTGGGTAATGGCACGGGGGCCTCCTTATAAGGCAGGACTAACGTCTAAGGCCATTTTATTTCAGAGACAGCTCTTCTCAGCGGAGACCTGTCAGTGTTCAGGAAGGACAGGCTCTGTTGGTTATCACAAGGCTTGCTGATTGAATTTGGTAGAGGTTTCTACGTGTGCTACAATTCCTCTAAATCAGTGAAGGGGACAGAGACAGAGGCCAGCTGATAGGACTAGGGGAAAACAGAATGTGCACAGGCCCGGAGGAGAGGGAGGGTGGCAGCTTTAGAAACTTGACCTGGTTGTGCATTCCATACATGCTGGCTGGGGAAGGCAGGACAGTCGGGCGTGGGAGATGGACGGGGGGCGGCTATGCCAGACGGGGACCCCCACCTTCTCCCCTCTCTCGGCGGTGTGCGTTCCAATCCAGGTATAGTGTGTTTCCGTGGGTCCGGCTTGCAGCAGGACAAGGGGATCCCGGGGGAGACTGAGTGGGTCCCCTTGACCCAGGGTGTGAACTAACTCACCCATTCTGACGGGGGCGTCCCACTGTAAATCCCTCTCCCAGGCGCGATGGGGCTGGGTGCTCTCAGCAGCAGAGCACGTCGATCTTCGGTGAGAGTCGGGGCGATGGCTGTCTCCCACTGCTTCTATACCTCCGCCGTGTTGGGGGCCTCACTGGGGGTCCCCAGTCTGGTATATGGGGCAATAGGCCCTACTGGTAGGTTATTTCAGTACATCAAGACCTGGGACAGTACTTTAGTTCACTCAGCCGAGGTGGTTTCACCTGTTAATAATTTAATTTGCTGCTTTCAGGGGAGCCGCTGCCCCCCACTTTGGGCCGGAGGCACGTCCACACCTTTGTCTGGGCGGCGCTGGGCAGTGCCCTCCACCCCCAGACACGCTGCTGACACAGGGTTAGTGCATGGGCCGATTAAGGCCGGTGCTGAGTGCCAGCCAGAGCCCCTTCTCTGCAAGCCTTGTGCTCCCATTTCCAGTCCTTTGCACAAAAGCTCCCCTGTGCCTTAGCGGTCCTGTGAATGAGTAATTACAAGGCACTGGGGTTAGGGTCTAAGGAGATGCCGCCCAGAACCCGAGCACCCATCATCATCCTTATTATCAGGCATCATTGTTAACTTTTATTGAGGTGTAACACTCAGTAAAGTGCATAAATCTTTAAAAAATTGAGGGGCGCCTGGGTGGCTCAGTCTGTTGAATCTTTGCCTTCGGCTCAGGTCATGATCCCAGGGTCCTGGGATCGAGACCCGTGTCTGGCTCTCTGCTCAGCGGGGAGCCTGCTTCTCCCTTTCCCTCTGTCTGTTGCTCCCCCTGCTTGTGCTCTCTCTCTCTGTGTCAAATAAATAAATAAATCTTAAGAAACTACCAAGTTTATTTAAATTTTTAAAAAATTAAAAGAAAATGGAATTTGCTGCTTTAATACTCAACTTTCCCCTTTCTACCAACCCTGCTGCTTGCAGGTTGGAGGGGGGTGGGACCTCCATTCGGTGTCATGCTTTATTGGCTCCTCTGGCAAACCATGACCTTTGACATGTGGCCCCCACTGACCGTCTAGTCAACGAAGCCATCTCTACGTGGTGGTCAGTTTCTCTAGTTCCCTGGTCTGCACGGCAACGCGGGGCAGCTTGGGTTAAGCCACACGCAGTGTCCACACAAGCCAAGGCATATATAGAGGGAGGGGGCTGACAGAATCGATCAGCCAGCCGCTCAGTGGCTGGGAACCCTGGTGGATGGCCCCAGATTTCTGGCAATTGTCTTAGGCGTTGTTTAGAGCACACAGGACCTACTATTACTGCAGTAACCACGTCACTGTCCCGAAGGGCAATCAGGCATCCTTGGCAGAATGCCATCCTGCTGGGGCACGGTGGTGGCCACTCTCCCTGTACCCGATCGGCCCTATCCACTCCAGAAGCAGTCGCTAGGGCTCGGCTGCGAGCTGGAGCATCAGCTTCCGGATTGCGAGGGCTTGTGCCTTATGCACCGAGGTAGGAAAACCGGAGAGACTGCCTCAGGCTCTTGCAGGTGAACCCAAATGTCTTTCCACATTTCCTGCCCCCACAAAGCCTCCTTCCTGATCTTCCCCTCAGCTCCTTTCGAACAACCCGCTGTCAGTGCAAAGGGTTAAAGACGGTGGCTCATGTGTATCACTGGCCGGACTACTTGGAGCTCAGCCTGCTGGCCGCTGTGCCCGGCGGCTGCGGGAGGCTCTACCTGGAGGAGCACCGTGTACACAGGTAGGAACCAGGTGCTCTCCGGGGGCGCTGGGTTTCCTCCCTCTTCCAAAGCTGGGACCCAAACCCTCGGGGCATTGTCCCTTTCTGTTCACTCTGCCGCAGTGCCTGGCTCATACCTTCCAGAGGCAGAGACACATCTAACGCAGACCGCAGCCCTGCCTGGGAGACGCCCAGAGCTTTAATCTGCTTTACTAGTAGTTTTGCTTTCTCAAGGTCGGCTTGCTGCACTGATCCCCAGTCCCACAGGTGCCTTTTCTTTACCAGGTGACATAAGGGACAGGGGCACTATGCCAGGTGGGTATTAAAAGCCATCCCAGGGGCGCCTGGGTGGCTCAGTCGTTAAGCGTCTGCCTTCAGCTCAGGTCATGGTCCCAGGGTCCTGGGATCGAGCCCCACATCGGGCTCCCTGCTCCGCGGGAAGCCTGCTTCTCCCTCTCACACTCCCCTTGCTTGTGTTCCCTCTCTCGCTGCCTCTCTCTCTGTCAAATAAATAAATAAAATCTTAAAAAAAAAAAAAAAAGCCATCCCAAACCCCCAAATCCCTACAAAGCCTTGCACCCCCTTCACAAGCTTAGGGGCTGGATAGGCTTGCCCCTTCTCAATTACAGCTTTGGGGACAACCTGAGTCTTATCAGTCAAAACCCCAAACCTTACAGCGGTGCCTGGGTTTTGGGTTTTCTGTAGGTTTAGCCCCATCCTCTCCTTTGCAGATGTTCCAGCGAAGCTTGCAGGGTGTCCTGCAGCAGAGGCAAATCTTCCCTTGCTAACATTATGTCCTCAACAGAAAGGGCCCATCTCACTGATGTGGGGAAGGAGAACAGGGACAGGTCCCCGGCTGCCATCCCACGACAGATCGTGGGGCTAGGCAGGTAGCCTTGGGGGAGCACTTGAAAGTTTCATCACTCTCCCTCCCACATGATCTTAGTTATCAAAACCTCTACTTGTCAGTCTTTTCCAAGAATCTCCTGGAAGATGAAGCATTTTTGCAAGAATACAAATGAGAGTTCAGGATAATGCACCTGCCAAGGGAGCCTCTCCAGCAGTCTGTATTTTGTTTTATTTTATTTGTTTATTTGAGAGAGGGGAAGAGAGAGAGAGAGAGAGAGAGAGGGAGCCCAATGCGGGGCTCGATCCCAGGACCCTGAGATCATGACCTGAGCCAAAGGCAGACGCTTCACTGACTGAGCCACCCAGGCGCCCTCCAGTAGTCTGTATTTTAAAAACCACTTTCCTCCTTCTTGCCTTCAGTCTCCGTGGCCGATGTTTTGGTTCTCTCCTGGGGTGTTTACATTTCAAGCCTGGACAAGACTTAAAACTATTTTCCCAGCACACAGGGGACAGAGAAAGAATGCCAAGTTTTCTCCTAGGATTTTTGAGGCCACTGGGGTCATTTAAAAATTTTCTTGATGTGAGGGCTCAGACAAGTGGCACAACATTCTCCTCCTCATCGTCCTCCCTTTCTCAGAGATTCCACCTCGTAGGGTCCCGGGCAGGCTCTGTCACGGGGCCCGGGTCTTCACCTGGGGCAGCCTGCACCCTCCCAGCTCTGCAAGCAGCACGCTGAGCGTCCCACACCCCCCAGCTCGTCTGCTGGCCTAAAGCCAGCTGAGCAGGGGACGCCGCACATCCTTCTCCAACCTCGGCAAGTCCCACTTCCCCACTGGGCACAGGCTCCGGCCCGGCCCCGGACTTACAAACCTTACAAACGAGACTTGTCTTGGGTAGCAGCAAGACGGGTGGGTCCCCTCGCTGCCCGCCAAATCGTCAAAGTTTATAGAGAAAGAGGCCTTAACTGGGCATAGTCAAGAAGACCGTGCTGGTTTTCAACATCACCCCATCGTCTGTCTCACAGCTATGTCCTCAGGGCAGCCTCTGGGAGCAGGAAAGGCAGGCCAAACCCACATTCCAAGGACAGGGGAGGGGGTGAGGAGCCTCCGAGTGCCCGGGTCCAGTGCATGGCTCAGCCCGCAATCCCGTTTTTCCATGACCTTCCCCAATAATGGATGGATGAGGCGATGGGCAGTTGGGTGACAGATGGGTAAAGTGATGAGTGGGTAGGTGGCCCAGGTAGAAGGGCCTGGGTCTAAGAGATGCCCTCCCTCCCCACCCTTGCCCCAGGAAGTCATTTCCTCAAAATAAACCCTGGACTGAGAAGGGAGCCGGAGGGATCGAGAAGCCATCAGAGGGTCTCCGGGCCACAGTCTGGGCAATGGAGCCGCTGAGCAGAGAACAGAAGACCCTGCTCATTGAAGAGTCTCAAGGGGTTTTGCTGCCCTCACCACACCAGTCTCATCCCCTTCTTTGCCCTCTTGGCCATCGGTTGCTGGGGTTCAGATCGGGCACAAAGCCTCCAAGGGAAATGTGGCTCTGGGGGCCGCTCTGGGGGGCAAGCAGCCCCAGAATGAGACTCTCAATCGCCTCTAACTGGTGGAGCAGGGTCGCATGACTGCCTCCTGTCTGCAAGAGCCTGCCTCCCACCTCCCACTTCTACCCTGGGGAGGCGGGTCCGAGAGAGGCCACAGGCATCCCTTATTCGCTCCCCCTGTTCCCAGGTCCCCCCTGTTCCTCTCTCAGGCGTGGCTGCGCAGGCCCAGGCTAGAGACCGTGTCATCCAGACATGGAAAAAATTTTGTCCTGCTGCTTATGACCCAGTAACGCAGAGCTGTTCAGAGAGCCTGGGACTTGTCCAGGCCTCGGCTCAGCTGTTCCCTCTGCCCAGGGCGCCCTCCCTCTACCTCAGCCCCATTGCCACCTCCACTTGGGGTCTGCATCTCCCGCCCTCTTGCAGCCACTCCCCCACCTAGAGGGCTGGGTCCACATCGCTCCAGGCCACTGCGGTACCGGGTGCCCTGGGGCCTGTCCCTCGACTTCTCAGGGTCTCCGTTCCTTTCTCTTCTACAACGGGGTTCCCACTTCCCTCTTAGAATTGGCATGAGGGTTAAGTGGGACCCCCACTCTGGGGCACAGTGGAACCCAGACTCCTCTGGGAGCTGCACCAGAGTCCTGTTGCCCCGAGGCTGAGCTGTGGTCCCAGGAGCAGGAGAAACAACAGCACTGAGCCATCCTTGGCCCCCGTCTCGTTCACGTCTGCTCCATGACCTCTCTTGGGGCCACGTGTTCTGGGCGCCTTGGAGATCAGTACCCCTACCTTAGAAATACCCGCCAGGCTCGGATCGGGGCAGGCTGGCTTTGGCCTCCCATGAATCTGTTAGAGATGACGTGGGGTTCCCCCTCCCAACGCACAGGTGGCACCACTTGGTCTCGTTAAAGGTCAGCTGTCAGGTGCACGCGAGCCCTTTGCGGGGTCCTCCTGGGCCCGCCCTCGCTCTGTGAAATCCGCAGACTAAGGTCCAGACTTCGCAGGAAGTAACCGCACAGCAGGACCATCGTCCGCTCGATGCCCCGTCAGGGAGTCACCCCGAGTAAACTGTGTGGGGTGGCCGGCTTCGTTTTCTGGCCTCAAAGTGCCTTCTCAGTTTGGGGGATACTTTACTGCCCCTCCCCCACCGCCAGCACCAGGGTCCCTCCAGGCTCAGAGGTCAACGTCAGGCCTCGGGGCTGGATCCGCGGTGGTAACTGGTCAGTCCAGAGTAGGTCATTAAGAGAAGCCACACGGTGTCGTTCTCCCCCGACAGGTTCTGACCCCTCTCTGGGCCTCAGTTTCCCCAGCTGTAGTGAAGAAGTGGGACCCATTAACCCTCCCAGTGCCTCTGGCCTTGGCCAGGCCGAGGTCTGCGGTGCCCGTGTGTTTGCCCAGCTCGTGACTGCCTCTTCATTCCTTCACTCCTCGCAGCTGCCTAGGCCGGGAGAGAGTCACTCCCGTTCCACAGGCAGGAGCCAAGGCCCAGAGAAGGCGCTGGATCTCCCCAAGTCACACAGCTCGTCAGGGATGGGTGTCAGAGCCAACCAGGGCCGGGCCCCCCTCTGGCTCCTGGGGCTCAGAGGTGTGACCCAGCGCTGGCTGCAGGCCCCGGGGGAGCTGCAGAGACTCAGCGTCCGCACCATGCCCGTGCTGGCCACGCTCCCTCCATGCTCTCCCCAAGCGGCCTGCCGCCGCTACACGGGCCGTGACCTCAACCTTCACCAGCACCTTCCTCACCTGGAGTGTCCTCGCTGCTAGGCGGCCCTGCCCAGGACTGAAGTCCCCGCCTCAGACCGGCCCCTTCAGCCACCAGCAGGCCACATCCTCTGCCCGAGATGCCCATTCTTCCCTTTCCAGTTCAGAAAAATCCAGACTGATGTCACCTTTTCCGGGAAGCCCGTTCTGACCTCAGGCTGGTCAGGGCCTCCTGAGTTCCCCAGACCCAAGTTTCACCTCCGATCAGCCCCACAGGCTGTGGTTGCCTGTCTTGTATCCCCGCCGCCGTTCACACCTTCCTCTAATAGGTATTCGCTGAGCCCCACCTCTGAGCCAGGCTTTGTCCAGCTCAGGTGAAAAATTGGGGAATAAGACCGAGGTGTTGTCCCCAGCCTGCTGGGGGAGATAGAGGAAGAACCCAGCAACCACAACCCAGGAGGCTAAATGTAGGGGTGGGGGCAACATGAAGCATCTAACGTGGCCACGGGTAGCCAGGGAAGGCTTCCTGGAGGAGGTGGTATCTCAGCCAAGCCCCAAAGGGTGAGTAGAAGTTAACTAGGTGAAGAGAGGAGAGGAGATTCCAGGAAAGGGCCCAGCATGTGCAAAGGCCTTGAAGTGTGGCTGGAGTGAAAGCTGATGGGGCAGGTGGGCAGGCAGTTAGGGCTGGGCTGAGGGTTTGGACTTGATGGGACCAGCGGGGAGCCAGCGAGGGCCCTAAGCAGAGCAGGAACGGCCACGGTGGAAGAGCCCTTGAGCTGCTCTGTGTCTCCTGCAGGGTCCTGGGGACGTCACTCCTGCGGGCAGCATGAGGCTGCCCTCCCATTAAACCCCTGATCCCTAACTGAGACTGTGAGGGGGCTGATACCCCCTTCCTATTCCTGCAGTGCCAGGGCCAAGCTGGAAGATCCGGACCAGGTGACAGGGGCCTGAGAGCTGAAGCAGCTGCCGGGGCCCAAGGCTTCAGGCCAGCCTTCAACTTTGTCTTTGACCTGCACAGCACCACGGGCACCTGTCTCATCACAGAAGCTGCCCACAACGTCTCTGTCATGCCCCTGGGCTACCACCTACAGGTGGCCCTGCCCCCCGGAGGGCAGAGGGAGGGAGGGTGGGGAAGGGGGCATCTGGGATGGTGCCACTGCTTCTTTGGCTTGGATCCCCTTCTCTGGCTTCAGTCCCTGGGGGCCTGCCACCTGCAAGTCCTCCAGGCCCTCTGGTCCCTTCCTTCCCTGCTTTCTGTCAGAGGGTGGAGAAGACTGGGCTGGGGTGGGTGGTGCCCCGTGCTCCCTCCATGCTCTCCCCACGCCACCCCTTCCGCCCCCAGCAGGAGAAGGGTTACACCCTGGCCTCCGTGGCCAAGGACAGAATGCGTGGGTTGCGACCTCAGGAGAAACGGACGAGCGGACGGGGCCTAGAAGGGCGGGGCCAGATGATGGGCGGGGCCAGGGCCTGGGGCCCTCTTGGGGCGCCAGCCTGACCCCTCCCCTCCCAGTCCCCAGTCCTGGAGCTGGGACCCCAGCCTCAGCTGAGAGCTGTGGGGACTTCGGGGAAACTGAGGCCCAGAGAGGTGAGGGCCTGGCCCAGGGGCCAAGGAGCCAGGTTCACGGGTGGGCTGGCAACCAGCCCTGCGTGGCCCCCACGGCCCACTCTGCCCTGGGCCTGGAGCCAGGGACAGGCTCACACACCCAGCCTTTGGCTCAGGCGCGGCCTTTCCTGCTTTGGAGCTGGAAGCCGACAGAACCGCGGGCAGAGTGGACTTCCCACGTGCACTGAGGCTGGGGACCCGGCAGGCACCGCGCATCCTCAGCTGCCAGTGTGTGTGTTATGGTGGGGAGACTCCTGGGTCACAGCTTTGGTATCAGGGGAGACTGAGGCCCAGCGGGAGGGACCACAGGTGCCTCCCACAGAGTCATCAGGACCTGAGAATCAGGATCCGACAGGAGGCTGCCCCCCCCAACACCCTGCCCTTACTGCCTCCCTGGAACCCCACAAGCAGGCCTGGCACTGAGGGCCACGGAGATCTGCACAGCACCTGCAAAGGGCAGGAGGGGGCCCCTCAACAGCCTGGACAAGCCTCCCCTGGCCGCAGAAGGCGGAGGGCAGGGATCTGGGGCAGCCAGCGCCCAATTCACCTGCCTGGAGGCGCAAATATGGAACCCTCTCTTTGTCTTCCAGTTAATTCCTCGAGCATCCCTCTGCACGTTAGGGAACCCAGCAAGTCCTTCTTTCTGCAGGCCTCCCCTTCCTGAATGTTCCAGGAATCCTGCTTCTACATCTGGCAGGGAGGAGACGGAGAACGGGCAGCCCACCAGCCACCACTCTGCCTGCTGCCACGTGGGGTCGCTGTCGAACAAGGTTCACGCCCTCCGTGGCCCTTGTGTCCTGCAGTGTCCACGCGGCAGGGCTGCCCACGCCAGGTGCCCAGCCCTAGCCTCCTTAGTAACTGTTCCCCAAGACTCCCAGCTGGCCTTCGGGGACGGGAGAGGCCTCAGAGGGGGCTACATGCTCAGTTGGCTCCAGCCCTCCCCCATCCACCGCAGAGATCTGCCCCTGAGCCCAGCGAGCTGCCATAGCCCCTCCTTCTAAGTTGAGTCCTGTGGGCCACCGGGTCCTCTCCTGCCGGTGGAACTCAGGTGGGGACCCCCCAGTATGAGAGATGACCAAATATAATATTGAGCTTCTGCAAAGATGGTTTTCTGTCCCAGGGCCTCTACCTCCTTCCTCCATCAGCCCTGTCCATCCCTGTGGGGGGACAGCAGGGTGGGGTCCAGCTCCCCCCCCAAGCAGAACACACACACACACACCCTGCCATGGGAATGGCCAAGCCTGGGAGTGACCCAGCAGGCAGACCTGCCATGTGCTGAGGGCACCGCAGAGCACGGGCACAAAAGAAAAAGAAATATTGGAAAGACTTTGACATTTCAAAAATTGTTTAAAGAACCAAAGTAACACTTGTAGGAAAAATCAGAACTTGGTTGGATTTTTTTTGCTCTTCTTACCGCTTGTGTTTTATCTTGAGGTGTTCTCTGACTTGTAACAACATTGTGGGGGAGGGGGCACCATCTTTCTAGGGTTTAGGGCTGGGGCCCACTTCCTTACAGATGCTAAGCCATAACAGTTATTTTCAGTGATTTCCACAATTATTTCTTTATTTTTATTTTTTATTTATTTATTTGAGAGAGAGAGAGCATGAGTGGGAGGGGCAGAGGGAGAGGGAGAGAGAGAGAAACTCAAGCAGACTCCATGCTGAGTGCAGAGCCAGACGTGGGGCTCAATCTCACGACCCTGAGATGGTGACCAAGAGTTAGTCGCTCAATCGATGGCCCCACCCAGGCACCGCGACTTCTCCCATAATTTAAAAATTTGGTAAACTTTTATATTATATTTACTGTGTGTCAGACACTGTTTTAAGCACTATTAACGGTTTAAATTTTTTTTTTTTTAAGATTTTATTTATTTGCGAGAGAGAGAATGAGAGACAGAGAGCGTGAGAGGGAGGAGGGTCAGAGGGAGAAGCAGACTCCCTGCCGAGCAGGGAGCCTGATGTGGGACTCGATCCCGGGACTCCAGGATCACGACCCGAGCCGAAGGCAGTCGCTCAACCAACTGAGCCACCCAGGCGCCCACTATTAATGGTTTAATTTAAACCTCAGGATGATAGGAGAAGATACTATAGTTCCTATTTTACAGTCGAGGAAGCTGAGGACCAGAGAGGTTAAGTGACTTGCTCAAGGTCACACAGCTTGCAAGGATTCGAACGCAGGCTTACTATCTGTGCCTTAACCACTAGGCTACACTTCCACAGTGACAACTGTCTTTCTAAGGCGACTTGTCTCCATTTCTAAACACAGGGTCCAGGGTAGAGGTCGGCCCCAGCAACCTTGGCCCTTGGCTCTCTTCCCACGACTGAGACTTCCAGCCACTGCAGCCCAGTATGGCCGTCTTCCAGATGTTCAGTGACGAGGATGTGCTCTATGAGGGGGAGTCCACTGTGTACCCCGTGTTCATCACGAGGCCGCCTACTATGAGAGGGGCATTGCCTCCCTCCAGACTGAGAAGCTCACATTCTCTGTGCCTGCCCTTGCCCCCACCCTAGGTCCCTAACCCACACCAGGTCTGCCCAGGCTCAGCCCTCCCATCCGAACAGTGGGTCTTGAGCCACAATCCAGAGCCCAGGGCCCCTCTTTGCCACCTGCTGTGTACCCTGTTTCTTGCCATGCCCCATACTTCTGTGCCTCAGTTTCCCATCTATAAAATGGAAGATGTCCAGGGGTTAATGGCTTGTGTCCTCTGTCCTGTATGGTCTCTCTGTGACCTCAGGATCTGGGGCAGGTCCGGCCCAGCATGGTCTTGGACATGCTGCGTGTCCCGGGGCCAGCAGCGGCTGTCTCTGTCCCCACGCTTGCCTATCAGTGCCCAGGGGGAAGATCCCACTTGGAGAAAAGCTGTCCTGGAGAAAACAGAGGGGTGCCCCCAACCTGCCTTCACTCCCAGGGCCAGGGAGTCCGTCTGAGCGAGCAGAGGCTTGTGTCCGTGTGCGTGCACACGTGTGTGGGGGACCACGGGTGCGCCTGCCCAGGTGCGGTGTGGGTGTGACTGCACGCACATGTGTTTCCAAGACCAACGTGCCTTGGGCGTCCTTCTGGGGGCATCTATATGTGGCTGGGCACGGGCCTGATGTGCGTTTCCGATGTGTAATGTGCCCAGTGACCACGGGCGCTCAGGGGGAGTCGGGCTGGGGAAGGGGGCGAGCTCGACAAGGCTTTCTGCACCCAGGACAGACCGGCCAGGTGCAGGGACAGGGGAAGAGGTGCCTTGGCTTGGGGGAGGGGAAGTCCGACCAGGGAGGCTGATGGAACTCCTCAGCACCCCAGGAAGGAGCGGGCACAGGGTCTGCGGCTGGGGTCCCCTCAGTCCTGACCCAGGCACTCTGCAGGGGGTCCTTGCAGGCCAGACTGGACACAGCGTGACAGCTTCCACACCCACCTAAGCCTGACAAGGGGCCTGGGGGTCCGGCGCTCCGGCCACGGGCGGCGTCACTCGCCGGCCCCTCTGCACCCTTGCCTGGCCCATCCATCTCCCCGCGGCCACAGCTGCCACGCGGCCTCCTGCTATCGAGCAGCAAGATGAGAAGGTGTGAAGGATATGGGGGCACCAGGGACGGGCTGGCAGGCAAGATGGATGAGGGGGCGGGGGGCCAGCAGGCGCCTCGGGCAGGAAGGGCAGGCCGGCCGGGGAGGAGGTTGCGCAGAGAGGTGTGCCTGTGTGCACGTGTGCGTGCAAGAGAGCTGTGTGTGTGCACGCAGGAGCCTGCACTCGTGTGCACAGGGCACTGGGCCTTGAGTTCATCTGTGTGCATGTCAGTGTGCTCACACACGTGTGGAGGGGGTGTTTCCCATCACACAGACGCAAACTGAGTGCAAGTACACACACACACACACACACACACACACACATCAGTAGCCAACAGAACCCCGGGCTGGCCCACTCCTGGGAGTCTAGGCTGATGGGGAGCCACCAGGATTGGTGGGAATCTCCCAAGCCCCTCCATCATCTCTCCCCTCTCCCAACGGTCCCACTGTGGATCCCGGGACAGTGTGGCCTGGCTGGCCACACCCCACTGGGTGGCCCCTGAGAGCCGTTGAGACCTTCACAAGCACAGAGAAGCCCCTAGTGCAAACAGCAAAGCTGGGCATGGGTCTATGCCGGGGGTCTGCCCGCCTCTCCCAGCTCGGCTGGCAGGACCCTGGGGTATAGGAGCCCGAAGCAGGCGGCATCCCTAAGCTGAAGGGAAGAGAGGTCGGCCCCCTGGCATGGGGCTCTGGGAGGAGCTGGGATGTCCTACTTGGAGAGAAGCAGCCCCTCCAACCCTCGGTCCCTCCATGGCCACTCTCAGGTATGGGCCTCTGCCTACCCCACATCCCCAGTAGAGGAGGTGTGTTGGGGGAGGGGGTCTCACCTGCCTTGGGGACCCCAGCACAGCCTGAGGTGCTCTCACCTAGAGCTGGCCTGGGGGCTCAAATACCCCCTTCCGGAATGGGCTAGCTTGGAGTCCAGCCCGATAACCCTCCCTGGGCTGTATGGCAGGGATGAAATGGCCAAACAGCACGGTCAAGTGATAGCAACCAGTTTGGGGGTGCCCCACCCCCCTGTGCCTTCCTGACTGGCCATCTATGTGTCCCTGAATGGCCGGCCTGGACAGGAGGGGCAGCCTGGAGAAGGTGCCTGGTCAGGCTGGGGAGAACAGACAGACCAGTGACCTCTGACCTGGGCCAGGCTCCCACCCTCTGGGGACTACGTAGGCCCTGCCAATCAGGATAGGAACAGCTTACTGCTGTCTATCCCAGATAGAAGAGATCATGCACTTATTACCGTTGGGGAAACTGAGGCACGGGGACCGACAGGAAGCCACCAGCTTTGCACAGCTTATGGGTCAGAGCCATCAGGGGCTCTGCCTCTGCCAGGGCTTGTCGACGCTGCCCCCTTGTGTTTCCTGCCCCAGTTGCCCAGGCCAGGCCGCAGCAGCAGCCCCAGGTCAGGGGTCAGGGGCCAGGGGTCAGGGTCCCCGTGAAAGGGCAGCACCGCTGCCATCCAGCCCTCACGCTCCTGCAGCCTCCCCAGCCTCCCCAGCCTCCCCAGCCTCCCCAGCCTCCCCAGCCTCCTCCAGGCCCTGTAGGCTCCGAGCCCCTCCAGTCACCAGGCCAGGGCCCCTGCGGACCACCCAACAGGTCCTCAAGATGCGCCCCCACCCTGCGCCTGGGTCCATTGATCAGGAACGGCTGGGGGTCTCCTGGCTGGGGAAGGGAGGGAGCTGGGAGAGGGGACCGGGAGGGGGAGAGGAGGCTTTGCCACGTCAGAGCCTTCCCACCTGCCCTCCTCCCACACAGCACCACGCCTGGAGCTGGACAAGCGCCGCCAGCCTCAGTCCAGTGTGAGCGTGGCTTGGAGAAGGGGCCCTGCCTCCCCCCAGAACCAGGGTCCCACCTGCAGAGACCAGGTGCCTGGCTCCAGTGGAGAATCAAGACGTGAGCGATCGCTCCGAGGGAAGGACAGTCCTGCAGAACGGAGCCACGCCGCTGATTGGGCCAGGAGACCCCGAGTGACTGACCACCCTCCCAGCAAGCAGGGGCCCCTCAGGTGGCAGCTGCAGCCGGCACCCCACTGAGCAGGGCTCCTCCAGGAGCCAACGTCCAGGCTGTCCCCATGGCAGGTACGGTGTAGGCAGCCGAGGTGGCCCCACGGCTGGGCTCAGGCTCCGGGGTGATGGGGCAGGGCAGGGATTGGGTGTGGGGACCAAGGAAACCCCGCTGGACCCAGGTCCTGGGCCAGAGGGTGGGGCAGGGGCACCCCACGCTGAGGCCTCAGATCCCACCAGGGCAGGGCTGATGGGCTCACAGCCACCCAGGTACAAATATAGGGGTGCTGCCGGGCAGGGGTAATGAGTCATTCCTGGGAAGGGAAAGCCTTTTCAGGCATGGGCGACCTTGGGCCTGTCCCCTCCCCTCTCTGGGCTTCACCCATTGAGTATCAAGGTTGTGGGGGTGGGGGAGGAGCTGGACAAGAAGCCTCTAACTTCCTCTCCAGACCTGACTCCATGCTTGTGGGAAATTGTCAAATCCTGACCCCAAGGGGTGCCTACTTTGAGAGGAACCAGGCAGAGAACAGGCCCCTCCCGAGTTCCTGAGAGCACTCAAGGGTGGCCTGTTGACCGAGGTGGGCAGGGAATGGGCTCATCGAAGACTCGGGAGCCAGCGACCAGCCTGCAAAGGCCCCAGGCCCAGGGAAGCCCTGAGCCTCTCCCTTGGGGACCCAGCACCATGGATCCTGGAGCATTGGTTGCCTGGGTGATGGGCCTGCCCCCGCAGGGCCTTTGAACAGTGGACAGTTGCCCCCATCTGACGGCCTGGTCCAGATGCTGAGGGACCTCAGCCCCTGTAGCCTTCCTGCCCCTCTGGGGAATGGAGAGCTGATGGGGCCCCTCCTTCTCAGAGAGACGCACCCACTCCCAGACCGCAGCACCCCCAGGGGCTTTTGTGAGGGGCCCCAGGCCGAGCCCCACGCTCAGATGAGGCACCTGCTGAGTACCGGCTCTGGCTAGGGTGCGGCTAGAAACTAACAGTCCGTGTTTCGGGACTTTTTTTTCCCTAGTGTTAATTTTTAAATTGTGGTAAAATGTACATAACATCAAAATTTCCATTTTAGCCATTTTTAAGTGTAGAGCTCAGGGGCATGAAGGACATCCATGCTGTTGTGCACCCAGCACCACCATCCGTTAGAACTCTTGCCTCTTGCAAAACTGAAACTCTGTCCCCATGAAATGCACACTCCCCTCCCACTCCCTCTGCCCCCGGCAACCACCGTTCTCCTCCCTGTCTATGGATCGGACGATTCATGGAATTGCTCAGGATTTGTCCTTTTGTGTCTGGCTTGTTTCACTTAGCGTAACGTCCTCAAGGTCCATCTATGTCATGGCACACCGCAGAATGTCCTTCCTTTTTAAGGGGGAGTAATCTGTTGTCTGGATAGGCCATAGTTTGCTCATCCATTCATCCATCAATGGACATTTGCGGTGCTTTCACCTTTTGGCTATTGGGAACAGTGCTGCTGTGAACACTGATGTGCACATATCTGTCCAGGTCGCTGCCCCCAGTTCCTTTTGTGCAATTCTCCATTTCTAGGTAAATGCCTAGAAGTGGAATTGCTGGATCGTATATGGTCATTCTGTTCTCCAGCAGCCGTGCCATTTCCCATCCCGCCAGCAATGCACACAGCACTCCAACTTCTCCGCATCCTCGCCGACACCTGCGCTTTTGCTTTGTTACTGGTTTTTGTTTTGTTTTTGGTAACAGCCCTCCTCGTGGGTGTAAAATAGTATCTCATTGTAGTTAGGATTTTTTTTTTTTTAAAGTAGGTGGCGGCAAAACTTTTGGCCAAGGCTTGTACCAGGACTGCTTATCAAAAAGTGGAATTTTTAGGGAAAAGGGAGGAGGCCAGAGCAGAAAGACGTTAGGATGGGCTGCTGGAGGCAGGGTTTGGGCAGGTTTTTGAGGTCAGACATGGGTGAGAGTCACTGGTGGTGACAGCTGGGTGTCCGCGGAGCTAAGACACTCCTCCCCAACCCCACAACCTCACATAGCCTATCATGCATAACAGGTGTCCTTTTTGAAGGGTCTGCTGTGCTCCAGGCACTGTAATCCATGGACCCTATGAGGCAGGTATTAAGAACCCCGTGTGACAGATATGGAAACAGAGGATCCAAGGGGTGAAACAATTTGTTCAAAGCCATGAGGCCACTTGATGGCTCAAAGATTCCCTGGGGAACCAGACAGGCCCTGTCTCTGGCCTCCTGAGCTTTAAGTCAGCATTTACCTCATGAAGTGATGTTCAGTCAGGGGGACTCTGGGAACACAGGCCTGGCAGTCAGGGAGGGCTTCCTAGAGGAAGAGGCACTTAAGTGCCACCTGAAGGATGAGAGCTGGCTTGGTGGCAAAGGGGTGAGGCAAACAGGGGCCCACACTTTCATCCTTCCTCCCCAGCCTTCCTCTCTGCTGGCCTTGGGGTACTTGCGTCCTCAGAGCCCTACACCCTGCCCATGACCAGCTCCAGCTGGGAGCCCCGGCTGGACTCCCCATTCCCGTCAGGCCCTTCCACCGGCTCCACAGGGGCCCAAGTCGTGGCTGAGCCCAGCAAGCAGGGCCCCAAGAACCCACGTGTGTCCAATGTGACAGTTCAGCTGGAGATGAAGACTCTGTGGGAGGAATTCAACCAGCTGGGCACAGAGATGATTGTCACCAAGGCCGGCAGGTGTGAGCAGCGGGCGCGTGTGTGTGTGTGTGTGTGTGTGCGCGCGCGGGGCAGGGACAGGGGGCCGTGCTGAAGCTGCATTTGGGCTGCTGAGCACCTCTCTCCTGCAGGAGGATGTTCCCCACCTTCCAGGTGAAGATCCTGGGCATGGACACACTGGCTGACTATGCCCTGCTCATGGACTTCGTGCCTCTGGACGACAAAAGATACAGGTCTGGGGGCTGGCCAGGGAAGCAGCTCAGAGAGCAGGGGCTGAGCCAGGGAGGAGACCCCTACCTGCACTCTGCGGGGAGCCAGGGGCCAGTCGGAGCAGCAGCAGGGAGGCCTATCCTGGGGCGACAGTGGGAGCCTGAAGGCAGGGCGGGAGCCCAGCTCAGGGCAGCCAACAGTCTCAAGTGGGTAGCGGGCTAGCCTGGGCAGGCAGAGTGGGCTAGCCCAGTGCAGCCACAGGGAACTCAAGGCCGGACAGCATTCTTGGGGTTCCTCATGTGCAAGATGGGGATAGTGCATGGGCAGTAATGTTGAGGGATGGCCCCTCTGCCCCTGGCTCCAGGTGGGGGCAGCAGATGAGTGCCATGGGGTACAGATGGGGCCCCCCTGCCACCTGCTCTGCCCCCCAGGTACGCCTTTCACAGCTCAGCCTGGCTGGTGGCAGGCAAAGCAGACCCAGTCACGCCTGGTCGTGTGCACTTCCACCCGGACTCGCCGGCCAAGGGCGCACAGTGGATGCGCCAGATTGTGTCCTTTGACAAGCTCAAGCTGACCAACAACCTGCTGGACGACAATGGCCACGTGAGGCCCAGCCACGGTGGGGAGGGGTTAAGCCAGGGCTGGGGACACTGGGGCCTGATCATAACGAAGCCTGGGACCAGGGCTAGCCATGTCGTTAATACCCAGGGGCCTTGGTGCCCAGCACCCCCACCCGCTACTGATGGCCAATGCTGGTGGCCAAGTTCACCTGGCCAGGGGTTGGACAGCAGAGGGGACTGTCCAAGCAGGTGGGTAAGTGGGCTGGAGGTGTGGGAATGTTCCAGCAAACACTGTCCTCCTTGTAGACAGTGTTTATGGAATGCCCACCACAGGTCAGGCCCATGGTGGGTGCAGGAACACAGCATTGTTTCCACTTTGTCAAACAGACAAAGATCCCTACCTCCATGGGGCTCACCTCCTGGGGTAGGGGGCAGATGGTAAGCAAAGAATCCAGAAGGTCCTGTGTGTAGTGTCTCAGATGGTGATAAATACCAGGAGAAAAAGGAACCAGGGAGGGGGTGCTGAGACAGAGGTGAATTGTCCATTCGGGGGGGGGGGGGGTTCTAGAAACTGCTGAGGCAATATTTGAAGAGAGATCTAAAGGAAATGGGGAAGGCAGCCTGTGCACACAGAAGTGGGAGCTGTTGCAGGGGACAGAACAGCAAGTGCAAAGGCCCTGAGGCTGCAGAATTTTGGGCCAGTCAGTGGGGGAAGTGCAAGGAGGCTCCCATGTGGCTGAAGTGGGGTGAATAGGCGAGATGGTTGGAGAGACCCTGAGGCTGCCAGGGCTGATCTGCAGAGCCCGTAGGCTGTGGAGAGGGCTCTGGCTTTTACTCTGTGCAGTGGTCACAGGAGGCTTTTGAGCAGGGGCTGACAGGGGTCAGGGAGGCCTCTCCTGGGGCCACTGTGGAAACCTGATGGCAGGGGGAGCCCAGCTCCCCCTCACTGGGGTTGCTGTGCGCAGAATGGACAGAGAAGCTGGGTGGAGGCAGGGAGACTGGCCAGGAGGTGGCTGAGGAAATCCAGGGGGACATGATGGTGATCAGGCAGAGTGGAGGTGGTGGGGTTGGAGAGGTGGTCAGATTCTGGATATTTCTGAAGGTAAAGCTGACATCGGGATGTGGATGTGAGAGAAGGCAAAGTGGCAAAAATGCTCAGGCATAAAGGGGCCTTTGCCGCAGAACCGTAGGCTCTCAAGGCCAGACTCGGCACCCCTATTATAAGAAAGGCAGTCTTCCCGCCCTGGAGAGGACTTAGCCTTGGGGAGGGTCTGCTGCTCCTCCCCTGCACACCGCCTTCTGCAACCCCCTCCAGATCATTCTCAACTCCATGCACCGCTACCAGCCCCGGTTCCACGTGGTCTTCGTGGACCCACGCAAGGACAGTGAGCGCTACGCCCAGGAGAACTTCAAGTCCTTCATCTTCACGGAGACCCAGTTCACGGCCGTGACAGCCTATCAGAACCACCGGGTGGGTTGGGCCACAGCTCACGAGGCAGCTGCCAGCCCATTTCACAGGCACGGAGACTGAGGCCCAAGGCTCTGAGCTCCCACGTGCTCACAGAGCCCTGCCCTTCTCTCCTTCTCTAGGACTCAGCGGACCTCTGCCCTCGATCATTCCCCTGCCATCATGCCCAATGGCTCCTGGGCTGAGGGGCCCAGGTCCCAGGGCCTCCTGATTGGGGTGTCCAGGGAAGATAGGGTGGCTGAATGTGGGGCCCCACAGCCTTTCCCTGGCTCAGGGCTGGCCCATAACCGTACTTTCTCTCTGCAGATCACCCAGCTGAAAATCGCCAGCAACCCTTTTGCCAAGGGCTTTAGGGAGACTGACTCGGACTCCTGGTACTGTCTGGGCCCGGACAGCTCCGCCCGGCTGCCCTAACCCAGCCCCTCACCCCCCACCCCCGGGGCCTCTCCTAAGGCCTTGGCTCCTGCCCTTCTCTGAGGGTCATGCCCACTGACTCGTCCTGGGGTCCCACTGCCTGACTGATCACGACCCTTGGCCTGGGCTCTCCCCCTGGCCTCCTGCCTCCATTCCTGCTTGTCGCATCTTCAGGACTGTATCTCCACGAGCCCTGCTCAGCATCCCGGCCCGGAGTCACAGCAGCCTCAGCTCCTGCCTGCTGAAAGGCCCCGCAGAGCAGGAAAAAGGTTAGCCCCCCGGAGGACCAGAGCATGCACAGTGGGCAGGGAGCTGACAGGGCCACAGGGCCTCCAGCAAGGGGCTTCAGCATGTTCAGCAAGCCCACTGGGCACCTGTGTGGACAAAGAGGAGGAGGCAGAGATTTCTGAGACAATTTGGGATCAAGGGCAGAGAGAACAGGACAGGGACAAGGTGCTAAGAGCAGGGGTGGGAGGTTCAGGTGGGCTCGCTGGAGGAGGTGGCTCCTGAGCCGGGCCTTGAAGAACTGGGAAGCGTTTAGATAATGAGAGAGGGTGGGGAAGAGGGAAGGGACAGGGAAGAGCAAGAGCAAAGGCTGAGAAGGGGAGGAATGGGATGGGAGCAGGGAAGGAACAAGGGAGGCTGAGGATGTAAGGGGAGGTCTGGGGTCTACTCACCATATCCTCCCTCAGACCCCAACAAAGCTCTGGCCTCCAACTCCAGGACATCTGCCCGGATGCACCATCAGCTGCTGTCCCCCACTGAGGCTCTGCTGGCCCCAGCCACCTACCAGCCCCTCAACTACCAGGGCCTATACCCTGGAGCCTCAAGTCCCCTCAGAATCCCAAGGGCCCGACCGACACCATATCCCCTCCCCAATATTCAGGCTGACAGAGATCAGGAGGGCCTGCCCCTCCCAGCTAGGCTGGGGTCCTGTCCCCCACTGCCATGTGCTTGGGGCCTGTCCAGGACCCTCAGTGATGATGAGGGCCCTGTGGACAGACTCCTCTTGCCCTGAACACTACCCCCTCCAGCCTTGCCTCTACAGAGGCCCTGTCCCCTTCCAAGGAGAGCAGGGCAGGTGGAAGCCTAGAGAGGGAGGCTACCTGTCCAGAATCACAGCAAGGCTGAGAAGGTGCCAGGCTTGGAAACAGCCATCTCCCCCCAACCTGTCCCCTTCTGCCTTGAGGGGTGACTCCTCCAAACCCTGCTTTACCTCTCCCTTTCTCCCAACATTAAACCATTTGGCATGAGTAGTCAGAGCACTTCTGTCCCCGGGGCTGGGGGTGGAGGGACTCAGGAACACCCAGACCCCAGATAACGGGCTGCAGACATCCCAAAGCTCTGCCCAGTGCCAGTGGTATCCCTTGGAGCACAGTGATGGCAAAGGTGGACACTAGCCAAGGGGCAGGGCTTTGAGTGAGGCTGCAGTTTCTGCTCCCCGCCTTATGTGTCCAGGTGAAGACTGAAACTGCAGCTCAAAGAGGCAGCTGCTCAAAGTCAATGCAAAGCATGGTGACACCTGCCATTCCACGTATAGGTGCCCTGCCCAAGACTGGGGTGGCCTGGTCCTGAGAAGCCGGGGTCTGGAGGGACGCAGAAACATGACAGGCAGTGACCACAAGGGCCAGGCCAAGATGGGGGGGGGGGGGGGGGAGGGGGAGGGACTTGAGAATCCAATCAAGACTTGAAGCAGGAGACCTTCACAGAGAGGTGACATTTAAACCACACCTACAGGAGCAGAAATTGCAAGGGAAAGGGGCGGGGAGGAGGGGAGACAAGCTCCCAGCGGCGGGAAAAGCAGGGCAAAGGCCTGGGGCTGGAACGGGTCGCTTGGAGCCGGACGGCGCGGCGCGCACCACGCAGAGGAACCAGGAGAGGAGCCCCGAGGGGAAGCCGGCTGGGCACTCCTCCCGCAGCCCCTGACGTCCCCGGCCTCCAGGAGGGGCGCCCCGTGGATCCCCGAAACGCTGACTCCGAACACCCTGGAGCACTTCGCGTTCGGTCCTTAGGAAAGGGACGGGCACACGTGGGCGTGGAGGGACGCGGGGCCCGGCAAAGCCTCGAAGCCTGACACCCCGACTCCCGAACCCCGCCGTCACAAGGGCCGGGTCCGGAAGCTGGACGCGCGCCACGCGAGAAGCTCCACGGGCTCTGAGGCACCCCCTCCGCATCCTCGACGCCAGTTCCGCCCTCAGCCCAGGCCCGCCCCTCTGCCGGAACCCAAGTCATCGGGACTCGCCCCTTCCGGCCCCGCCCCACCAACTGGAGGCCAGGCCTCTCCCTCAGGCTCCGCCCCTCCCGCTGAGGCCCCGCCTCTTGCGTAGGCCCCGCCCCCAAGGGGCATAGCCAGTGCGGCTTCGGAGCCCCATGGGGCGGGGCGGGGCGGGGCGGGGCGGGGCGGGGCGGGGCGGGGCGGGGCGAGGCGAGGAGACTGCTCCCGCGGCCCCGCCCAGCTTCCCAGGGGACGCGGAGTGCGAGTGCTGTCCTTCCCCTTCCCTCCCGAGGCCCGGCGCCCTCCGTGTCCCGGCTGCGCGGGGCCGGACATGCAGCCCGACTGCCTGTCAGCGGAGGGTGAGCGGCGCTGCCGGCGGCTGCTGGCTGGGGCCACTGCCCGCCTCCGCGCGCGCCCCGCGGCGGCCGCGGTGCTGGTGCCGCTGTGCTCGGTGCGCGGGGTCCCGGCGCTGCTCTACACGCTGCGGTCCAGCCGCCTGGCCGGGAGCCACAAGGGTGACGTCAGGTACACCGGCAGGGAACTCCTGTCCCTGCTGGGAGGACCGGAGGGACCTGAGCAAGGCGCTTCGCCTCTCCGAGCCTGGGTTTCCGCCCCTGGGGAACGGGTCTGGGGAGAGCCGCGCCCCGCGTCCCTCCGCGCCGAGCCTGGCGCCGCGGGTGCTCCAGTCCGGTCGCCACGCCGGACCCCTCGAGTAGCGTCCCGCACCACCTCGGGCTGGGGACACCTCTCGGAGCTGTGCCCGCCTCTCTAAAAAGGCAAGACCCCGCCCCCTGCCGGCGACTCAGGGTTGATTCGGATCCTGGAGCAGAAGCAGCTCGTGGGGCGGGGCTGCCTGGCTTCCCGCCCTGGTCCCGCCCCCGTCCCCGGTGGAAACTGGGGACGCACTAGGGTCATAGCGCCACTGGGGCCACCATAGGCAAAAGTTGCGTGTGTGAACTCCAGGGCCTCACCCTTACCCCTGTCGTTCAGGGGGGTAAACTGAGCCTGGAGAGGTCATGTGGCTTGCCCGAGGCCTCACTGCAAACTAGAGGCAGAGACAGAAGATGCTTAGGTGGGTGACTAGCCCTCTGCCACAGCTGTCACCCCCACCCACCAAGGCCCCAACAGACCAAGGACCAGGCTTCCTGTGCTTATCAGTTTCCCAGGAGGCAAATGCGACCCCACTGACCAGGATGTGGTGCACACAGCCCTAAGGGAGACCCACGAGGAGCTGGGCCTTACTGTGCCCGAAGAGCATGTGTGGGGCGTCCTGCGGCCTGTGCACGACAGGGTAAGGCTGCCAGACCCTGAGGCCACCATCAGGGACAAGGAGGGTGGTCATGGCCTCTGGCAGGCAGACGGCATGGTGGAGCACCAGACACCTGCCTGGTGGTCCTGTTCCATCCCCACACAACCCATCAGGGAAGGGCCAGGGGTATCCTAGCTCCTTTTCACCGGGGATCCTGAGGCTCAGTTCTGGGGCTGGAGGTGGCCTCGGGGTAAGCCAGCTCTGCCCAGCTTGGTGGAGGAGAGTTGGGGAAGGCTTCACAGGGTAGGCAGGGATTGGATGATGAGTGGGAGATTTTAGGGGAGTAAAAGTAAGGGAAGGTTATTCTAAGTGGAGGGAACAGTCTGCAAAGGCCAAGAGGGCTGGATGGCTCTAGCGAGTTTGAGGGCCCTGAGTTAGTCAGCGTGGCTGGAGTGGGCTCAAGGGCAGGGGCCTCCAATGCTGACGGGCTCTGGATGGAAAGGTGGGGGTCTCCCTCTAGGCTCCCCTCCCCAAGGCCAGGCCTCCCCTGACTGCCTGTCACCCTCCTGCCCCAGCAAAAGGCCAGCGTCGTGCCAGTGCTTGCTGGTGTGGGCCCACTGGATCCCCAGAGTCTCAGGCCCAACCCTGAAGAGGTGAGTGGGGGGGAGGGCGGGGGGGCCAACCAACTGGGGGAGGCTCTGTCCACAGCAGTCTTCCATCCGCCCTCTCACTGCCTCCTTCCACAGGTGGACGAGGTATTTGCACTCCCCTTGGCCCACCTGCTGCAGGCGCAGAACCAAGGGTATACCCACTTCTGCCAGCATGGCCACTTCAGCTACACGCTGCCTGTCTTCCTGCACGGGCCCCACCGTGTCTGGGGGCTCACGGCCGTCATCACTGAGTTCACCCTGCAGCTGCTGGCACCTGGCGCCTACCAGCACCGCCTGTCCAGCTCAGAGCGGCCCACGGGCTGAAGGCCTGGCCACAGGCAGCCCCTTCCTTCACCCTGCCAGGCCAGCTCCATTCACGGACTGAATAAAGAGCGTTTACCAATTCTGTGGCAGCTGCATCTTCTGCATTGGGGCCTTGACTTTGGGCAGACCCCATGGGACAACTGGCCTCCTGGCTGGGGTGCCTCTGTCCCATCACGCTGTTACCCACTGACCAGTGGGCACTTATCAAGTACAGGTACTTGGCTTTCACCACAGCCCTGAGGTGGGGCCAACGCTGGCCCTGGCCGGTGAGACGAGGGCTCAGAGAGAAGAGACACCTTGCCCAAGGTCACCCCAAGCTAGGACTTGGGCCAAGCCCTCTCTGACTCTAGAGGCCACACTCAGCCACTACTCAGCCAGTTCCTGCTCCCACCTCTGTGTGTAGCTGACCCCGTGCCAGGCTGCAGGAATCCAAAGAGGAGCCCCACTTGTTACTGCAAAGTTCCAAGACGCCCAGCTCCTACCATGTACTAGGTACTATGCTGGGGCCTTATCTTCAGATGCTGCCCTGGCCTCTGGGCGTGACTCAGTTCCTGGGGAAGACCTCAGAGCAGGTCCCACGTAATCATGTGATTGTATATTAATTAATCACAGATAATAGTGGAATTATACATCAGTTATGTAGACCAGAGAGAGGTGGTAAGCAATCTGACCTTGTCATGGCGGACTGGGCAATATTAGCCAGGACAGGTGATAGGAAACTCCACCCACTAGCCGACTTTGCCAAAAGAGGATAAACTCGAGATACACTACCTTCAGGCATGGCTGGATCCAGGGGCTCAGGGGCTCTCTCTTACTGTGCTTTGCACTGTGTCGGCCTCACTCTTGGAGAATCTCTACTCTGCAGGGGTGAGAGGTAAGGGGAGGGCAACAGCTGTAGGGTGGCACAGCACCAGTATCCCATCAACAGAAAACAGAGTTCCTCTCTCTGGCCGTTTAACCCAGTTGTACTTCGTTGGCCCTCCCTGAGCCTGTCACATGGCCTGCTCTAGTTGGAATTAATTGTTTGGCAGGGTCTGTGGGCAGAGAACTGGGGAGCAGGATGAACCTTCTAGACTGAGACTAGGGAAGGGGCAGTCCCCAAAGGACCAATGGGAAGAGAGAAGGGAAGGTTGAGTAGGTAAAAAACCAGCCAAATTCCCCTGCAGAGTGACCTTGAAACCAAAGGTGGGCAAGGGCAGGCCAGATCAAAGGGCAAAGGAGGGAAGTTGGAGCAGAAGGAGCAGCATATGCACAAAGTTTGGGGTGTTCGAGGAAACAAGATTAGCAACGTGGGGGTGGGGAGGGGCTCCACCACTCAGGGGCCACCATGGGGTGTCAAGGGGACATGCTTCAGTGGTGGGTTAGGATTTTGTTCCAGGCTGGGAGAGGGGCATACAGGTGTTGAAGTGATATGATTCGTGTTTGTAAAGCTTGGGCTGCAAGAGGTCCGGATTGCAGACGCCCTCCTCCTTGGAGTCTCCTCCCTGGGCGCCCATCCCCGCTCCACAGGAGCCCTGTCACCTCCACCTCCCGTGCGCCCCCTCCACACCTCCCAAAGTGTCCCCCCCACCACCATCCACTCCTACATACCTCCCCACGTGCACCCTCCCCCAGCATCCCGCCTGCCTCACCTACCCCTTCCTTCACGGGCCCCTCCCATTGCCCCTCACACTTCACACCCCTTGTGTCATCTCTGGCCCTCCAGACTCCTCACCTGGGAGCAGGGCGCATGATGGTGGTAAAAATAACTCTGACAGTGTGTGAAGTGGGGGTGAGGGAGGTGGGCGGCTGAGCCCCTGCACTAAAGAAGGGACCCTTGGGGTTGAGGGCAGAGAGGTGCCAGCCTCCCGAGCCCCGCCCCTTCCCCCTCCCTCACAGGTTCTGGGAGGCCCTTTGCTCAGGCTCTTGCTCTTGAGGGTCACCCCAGTCTGGCTTATACTCAGCGAACCAAACCAGGTGGAGGAGCTCACAGAGCGGTGAGTAGCCAGGGGCCTAACTACCAGCACCCCGGGGGCCTCCTTCAGGTTGGAGCCCCCCACTTCTCCCCCACCCCACCTGCTTTGACGCTGCACTCTGTCCTCAGGTCCTGGCTGCCACCCAAGACCCCCCTCAGCGCCCTCAGGGATGCCTCTTCACCCTGGCTCCTTGGCCCGCTGCACTCCCCCCGTCTCCAGCCGTGGGGGCTTCTCTGAGTCCCTGCCCCCATGTCCAAGCCCCCATGGCAGGCACCGCGGCAGGGAGCGGGGGGCAGCCACAGCGGGTGAGCATGCAGGAGCACATGGCCATCAATGTGAACCCCGGCCCCATCCGGCCCATCCACCGCATTTCCGACTATTTCCCACACTTCTACCCCTTCGCTAAGCACACCCTGTGCACCCCAGAGCCGCACCCTGCAGTGACCCCGGCCATACGCTCTGCACCCCAGCCGCAGCCTGACCCAGAGCCAGAGGGAGATTCAGACGACAGCAGTGAGTGGGGGCAGGGGACCAGGGGAGCACTCCTGGCCCAGCCTGGCCAGGGTAGGGTTTGGGGCATCCCAAGCATCCGACCAGGGAGGGGCAGGGCAGGAGCCATGGTGCCATTTGGGGTACGGGGCAGGGGTCGAGGTAGGAGCTGACCCTGCCTGCCACCTGCCATCAGCTGCCCTGGGAACACTCGAGTTTACGCTTCTTTTTGACGCGGACAACAGCGCCCTGCACTGCACGGCTCACCGTGCCAAGGTGAGGATGGGGGCGGGGGTCTATGGGCAAAGGGCCTGGGCCACAGGCCTGCCTCACATTCATTGTCTCTTCTCAGGGTCTCAAGCCACCTGCCTCGGGCTCTGTGGACACCTATGTCAAAGCCAATCTGCTGCCAGGGGCCAGCAAGGTGAGGGTGACACCCAGGCCCCTACTGATGCCCCTTGGCCACACCCAGCCCGGAACACCCACCTGGCCCTGCCCTGCCCCTCCCCGCCAAAACCTGGACATCAGGCATGGAGCTCCCCATTGCTGGGATGTGCAATGGGGGGCCTACCAGGGCGGTGGGCCAGAGTGGGGCTCTGGGGCCCAAGGAGGCCCTGATCTACCCTACCTTGCCCCCAGGCCAGCCAGCTGCGGACCCGCACGGTTCGGGGCACAAGGGGGCCTGTCTGGGAGGAGACACTCACCTATCATGGCTTCACCTGCCAGGATGCTGGGCGAAAGACTCTGCGGTGAGGACCTGGCCTGGGCCACAAGGCGACAAGGCTGAGGTGGGGGGTGGGGGGAGGCTTGCCTGGCCAGGGCTGACCCGGGGGGCCACCAGGCTGTGTGTGTGTGAGGACCCACGGCTGCGGCGACGGCGGCGGGCGCTTCCTCTGGGAGAGCTGCGGGTGCCCCTGAGGAAGCTGGTGCCCAATCGAGCCAGGAGCTTCAATGTGTGTCTGGAGAAGCGGAAGCTGGTGAGTGGGGCTGGCACAGGTTGGGGTGTGGGTACCAAGATCCTTGTGGTGGGGAAGCTGGAAAGGGGAGCAGCAAGGAGGGGGACCCTGGGCAATGTCTGGCCAAGGTGACCAGGCTCTCTGCTCTTTCAGACCAAGAGGCCCAAGAGCCTGGACACAGCCCGTGGCATGTCCCTGTATGAGGAGGTGGGTAGGACGGTGGGACCAAGCAGGGATGGGGGGGGCAGGCCTGGGGGCCCAGGCTGAAGTGCATCAGGCAGGGCCTGAGGTGGGCTGAGGAGGTGTGTTCAGGCCCAGGTGGGCTTGGGGAAACTGAGGCCATCTCTCTCACAGGCCCTAGCATTCGTAGCCCCAGGGAACAGCCAGACCCCAGTGCCTGGGCAGGGAGGGTGACACCCCGGCCAGAGCAGCCCAGAGCAACTACTGGGTACTGGGACAAGCAAAGCCCTCAGAAGCAGACACACAAGCCAGGTGGAAGCAGACGCTGAAACTGGTGGGCTCTGTCCATGGCCCAAGTTGGGAGGGCAGGTCAAGGTCCAGGAGAGAATGGACAGCAGGTGGGGCTCCCTGGCTTCTAGGTCGATCCCTAGGGCATTGTGGGTACCATTTCTGGGGCTAGTAGCCCTAGACAGGCCCTTGTCGGGAGGCAGAGATGACTGCAGGGGGCCCTCTGCCAAAGACCAAAGGCATGGCCAGAACCCCAACCCCACCCCCGGCTCAGCTGGGCAAGGCTGAGGGCAGGCCCTCCCCGGCTGCTCCAGGACGGAAGGGCCAGGTGCTGCTGTCTGCCCCCTGGTGGAGCCGCAAGTTGCTGCACCTGCCAATTAGCCAAGGCCAGGCTGGCAAGTCCCACCCAGGTGGGGCAGGCCCCCTGAGAGGCGCACTTCCTGTCCCAGCCCCGCAACACAGAAGCACCACTGCGCCAGGCCGGTGCTTATGGAATATCCTTTACTGAGAAGTGAATGTGAGCAAGGCGGTTAGGCTTTCTGTAAACTGAATCCTATGTTAAGTACGGGAGAAGCACGTTCTTCCTGGGCATCCTCCCCAAGTCCTTTGCAAGCACCAGGGGCTGAGGGTGGCAAAGGCCATTCAGTCCCCTGGGCGGTGGGGGGGTGAAGAGGGTGGGGTTTGTAGCTTTTTAGTGACCTCTACGTCAGTCGGGTAGAGAACAGCCTCTTGGAGCTGCTTCTGTGACACGGGGGAGGGTGGCGATGGGCGCTTAGTGAGAGGCCATTTAGGAAGCTCCTAGCATGTTTGTGCCACTCAGACACCAGCGCCCTTCCCCTCCGTGACAAAGATGCCCTGGGCTGACCAGTACCGTGGTCTGAGCAAGCCCCTCCCCTTCGCAGGCCCTGGAGGGGCCGCTGGATCTGGAAGTTCCCTTCCAGGGCACCAGGCCAGTGACTGTTTTTGGAAGCAGAATCATGACATTAAATTGTTGGCCCCTGATTTTTCTGCAGCCAGCTCAAGTTGTCCCGTGGGGGCTGACAGTGGCGGGTGGGCGGGCTCTGGGCTGCACCCGCTGACCACACCCCACCCCTGCAGGAGGAGGTGGAGGCCGCAGGGGAGGAGCGCGGGCGCATCCTGCTGTCCCTGTGCTACAGCTCTCGGCAGGGCGGCCTGCTGGTGGGCGTGCTGCGCTGCGCCCACCTCGCCCCCATGGATGCCAACGGCTACTCGGACCCCTTTGTCCGCCTGTGAGTGTACATGGGTGGACAGGCAGGTGGGCAGTGGGGCTTCCCCAGAGCCCCTTTCCAGGGCCACACCTAACCTGACCCCATCTTCCCCAACCAGTCTCCTGTGTCCAAATGTGGGGAAGAGATCTAAATACAAGACCAGTGTTCGGAAGAAGACCCTGAACCCCGAGTTCAATGAGGTAGGCCAGGGTCAGGTGGAGGCAGTCCTAGCTGCTCTGGGGTTGGGGAGGTCGGTGTTCTGTCTCACTCAGAAAGCACAAGTCCCGTCCCCTAACCTGAGCAACTCACCTCCCTGAGCCTGTCTCTGAACCTGTAAAGGACTCAAGGCCCCCTCCTTCCTGCCTTTCTGCCCCCTTCCTTGTAGGAGTTCTTCTACGCAGGCCCGAGGGAGGAGCTGGCCCAGAAAACGCTGCTGGTGTCTGTATGGGACTATGACCTGGGCACAGCTGACGACTTCATCGGTGAGAATGCGGGGGAGCGGGGTGAGGGACCCAATGGGCTCCCACATGGCTCCTGACCCCTGTCCCCCAACCCAGGTGGGGTACAGCTGAGTAGCCAGGCAGGCGGGGAACGCCAGCGGCACTGGTGTGAATGCCTGGGCCGCAGTGACCGCCGACTGGAGCTGTGGCACCCACTGGACGGCACGCCCCTCGAGCTCAGCGACTAGAAGGGGTACCCGGCCTGGCCCTGCTCACCACCCTCCCCAAAACTGACCCGTAGAGCTGGGAGGACCTGGAGCTGCCCCACCCACCGTGCCCAACCCCATGCCAAATTGTTTGCTTCCTTACCCCCCCTTTCAAATTCACCCCACTGCCAATCATGAAGCAAGAATAAACCTGCAAACCAGACCAGACAGAGTCTGCTCTTTTCCCTGCCCATCACCTCACAGGGCAGACTGGGCCCTGTTCTCCTTGCTCCCACCCTCCAGAAGCCCACACTGGGCCAGGCCCAGGTCTGGACCCCAGGCCACTGTTTTCCCCTCGTCACACTGGGAAAGCCCCGTTCCCACCGCCGCTGCCATCTGCACTGAGGGATGGGCGCTCAAGATGGTCTAGGACAGACTGACCAGACTGACCCACAGGAAGCCAAGGTGTGGATTCATGACATGACCTTGAGTTGACCTATCCCCACCCACAAGTGGGGTCCAAGCGGGGTATGGGAAGCCTCTAACTCTGTCTGGGAAATAGACTTCCATGAGTAATGGGCTACAGTGGCAGAGTAAAGAGCAAGGCCACAGAAAAGATGCATCAGGAGAGTGGGCAGCAGTGACTTTATTGTCCAGCCATCTGGACAGATGGACATCAGCGCAAGGCAGCAGGCTCAGGAGGCAGCTTGCCTGGCCTGGTGCTGCAGGGCAAACCTCTGCATCCGCTCCTCAAGCTCCGGCCGAAAGTGGCGGATCAGGCCCTGGAGGCGAGTAGCAGACACGGTGAAGCAGAGCTGAAAATCCCAGTACCCTAAGCCCTCAGCACCCCCACCCCAGTGCCCACAAGCAGGGCAGCGAGTACCTGCACAGGCCAGGCGGCTCCATCACCCAGGGCACAAATGGTGTGTCCCTCTATCTGTTTGCTGATCTCCCAGAGGGAGTCGATCTCGGCTGGCCGGGCGTCCCCCTTCACAAAGCGGGCCATCACCTTGTTCATCCAGTCCACACCTGCAGCCACGGCAGCAAGAGAGGGCCCGGTGATCCTCAGCCAGCGCGTGGGGAATAGCACTCCAAGGGTGTGGGCCACGGGGAGGGTGGGGCCGAGAGAAGCTACGGCCAGCGGGGGAGCAGCAGCTGTCCGTTCAGTGTCCAGAGCCCACCCAACCTTTGCCCGTGTGCCCGACCTAGGCCTAGGGTGAGCCACAGAGAAAGCCCCCACCCCGCCCCGGGTGCTCACCCTCGCGGCATGGGGTGCACTGGCCACAGCTCTCATGCTTGTAGAACTCAATAAGGCGGGCGATGGCTTTCACAACATCTGTCTGGGGTGACCAGAGACAATAAGCAGGCCCCTAGGCCGGAGCCTCAGCCCCCCAGCAGCAACCCCCTGATTCCGGCAGCGTTCTGGCCGCCTCCTCCCCGACCCCGGACATCCGGCACTGCCCAGACCCCAAGAGGCATTCTCTCGGGGACGATTTCTCTCCTCTCCCACCTGACTGTATCTCAGGTCACAGGAACTGGGATCCAAGAGCTGGCAATGCCCCAGGGAGGGGTACTGACTGGGTGGGGAGGAGAGGCGGCCCTTACCGAGCGGTCCATGACAATCACAGCGGCCGTGCCCAGGCCCGTCTGCGCCTGCACCAGCGCGTCGAAGTCCATGAGCACCGTCTCACACACCGACTTGGGGATCAGTGGTGTGGATGAGCCACCGGGGATCACAGCAAGGAGGTTGTCCCAGCCACCTATGACACCCCCTGGGACCACAGTCAGTCCCCAGAGGGATGGATGGTCACGGTTGGGACCAGCACAGCTGCCTAGTCCTGACCCCAGGACCTCTGTCAGCCCCTGCGCAGAGCTGCCTCAGGAGGCCATCCCACCCTGGCTCTCTTCACGGCCATCCTGCCCTGCTCCTGCCCTGCTCCGGCCCTGAGTGGCCCCAGGCCTCACCAGCATGCTTTTCAATCAGTTCCTTCAGCGGTACAGACATCTCCTCCTCCACGGTGCAAGGGTGGTTGACGTGGCCAGAGATATTGAACAGCTTGGTGCCCGAGTTGCGCTCACGACCAAAACTGGCAAACCATGCACCCCCACGGCGGCAGATGGTAGGGGACACAGCCACTGTCTCCACGTTGGCCACGGTTGTGGGGCAACCGAACACTCCTGTGGAGGAATGGGATGAGGGACTGGTGGCCACCAGAGGGCGGGGACAGGTTCGATCAGGTTTCCCAGCAGTGGGGTCTGTCCTAGGGTCCTGCTCTGTGACCCAGCTCCCCTTCACCCTTTTGTCATTCCCATCCCCGATTAGACCCCGAACTCTAGCAGGCACTGCCCTGCCTTTTCACCCCCTCCCCCTAGTCCCTGGAGGGCTGGAGAGGAGCTGGCTGTCTGACATGGGGGCATGAGGGACTGTAGGCAGAGCCTCTATGTTGTTCCCACCCTGCTCTGGCCCCCAGGCCAGAAGGAACTCAGAAATCCCCTAAGAATGACCAGCGGGGACCTGCAGCCAGATGGGATTCCACAGGACACAGCACAAGGCCCAGGATCGGGCCAGCTCTTACCCACGTCAGCAGGGAAAGGTGGCTTCAGGCGGGGCTTGCCCTGCTTGCCCTCGATGGACTCGATGAGCGCCGTCTCCTCCCCACAGATGTAGGCCCCAGCTCCACGCACAACAAACACATCAAAATCATAGCCAGAGCCGCAGGCATTCTTGCCAATCAGACCAGCCTCGTAGGCCTCTCGGATGGCCACCTGTGGGACAGGAATGTGAGGGCACCACTCCCGCCAGCCCAGGAACACTGTGTGGTGGGGAGGGGCACAGGCCCAGGAGCCCATGTTCACCAAAGTCCAGGCAAAGCTCCCCTTGGACATGAGCAGAGGATGCTCTGAGAGAGGGGTGGCGACTTTTACAATGTGTGTGCTACTTTTGTAATAACAACACTTAACAAATTCTCCAACTACATGTATTTTTAAAAGAAAGGCTGAGTAAATCATGAAAATTTTAATAAGCAGTTTCCTACAGATAGTGGATCTGTGGAAGATTTGTGTACGGTACGGTTTCCTATCTTTATAATGAGCGAGTACAACTTCTGCAACAGAGGAAAAGACCCTTGAGGTTGGTCTTTAAATATGTAGCAATAACACTTATACATAATTGCTACTATGTGCCAGGCACTGTCCCAGCGCTGTTCCCTATCCCTCCTCACTGTTAAGGCAAGAGCCTAATAGAATGGTGTGGGACTCTGGCCCTAGACCCATCATTGCAGGTGCCACCAAGCTCAGAATGGCTGAAATGACCCCTTGACCCTTCTGCAGGAAAAATGCCTGCGAGCCCACCCCTGCCCCAGGAGTCACAGAGTCCTGAAAGCCTCCCAAGTTGAGGCTTTGAAACATACAGAAAGAGCCTGGAGGTGGCTCTGGGGGCCACACACACTGAGCACCCTCCCCTCTGCGGAGGCCCCTCCCCTTTCCCACCTGCAGATTGGAAGCCTCATTGTAGAATTCCCCTCGGATGTAGATGTAGGCAGCACGGGCGCCCATGGCCCGGCCCCCGACTAGGCAGCCTTCCACCAGCTTGTGGGGATCGTGGCGCATGATCTCCCGGTCCTTGCAGGTGCCTGGCTCCCCCTCGTCTGCATTCACAACTAGATACTTGGGCCTGTGGGTGCCAGCGTATCAGTGAGGCTAGAGGGCCACCAGGGCTGGGCCTTCAACTACACGCCACCCCACTCCACCCAAGGAGGCCTCAAAGAGGTCTCCTCTGATAGCCAATCCCTCCCTGTCCTCCCAACATGTTCCCAGGGGCTCTGCTTGCTCACCATCGATGACAGAGAGCTCACTGCCTATTACATCTTTGGATGGCTATGACCACAGGAAAGGTCTTTGTTCTGCTCGGTCCAAATGTCCCCTTGTGCTTTCCTAAGAGCCCAGAATCTGCTCTTGGTCACACAGAACCTTCCTGAACCTCTGCCATGTCTCTGGGGTCAAAAGGAGGTAAAGCAGCTGACGTCTATCATTTGCTTCCTATGCGCCATCAATGTGAGGGCCAAAAGCTGTACGAACACTATCTGTTTAATCCCTGCACAATATAATATCTACTTACAAAAAAGAAAACTGAGTTCAAAAAGACCAGGAGACTGCACAAAACTATATAATTAGAAGGCAGAACTGACCAATGCCTGAGTCAAAATCTTGTGTTGATTCTGCTACCCCTGAGGAAGACCTGATAGAACTAAGTCCCACCTACTTGAGCTCTGGTGACATTTTCCCATTCATTCAGTCTTAAGTTTCCAAGGAAACAGCCCCAAGGCCCAGGTAAGCCACAGCTACCTCCAAGGCTTCTCCTGCAAGCCCAGCTCTGCCTCCCTACACACACCTGCCATCTGAGGGTTTATTCATGAAGCTCCATTTGAGGCCAGTGGGGAAGCCAGCACCTCCACGGCCCCGCAAGCCGGACGTCTTGACCTCACCCAGGATCCAGTCAGGCCCCTTCAGCAAGATCTCCTTTGTCTTGTACCAGTCACCTCGACTCTGGGCACCTTTCAGCCTGGACAGAGTGGGAAAGGCACTGAAGGGGAGGCTCTGCTCCAGGACCACCCACTGAGCTAAGGACACCGCCATCTCACCTCCAGTCATGGCGGCCATACAGGTTGGTGAAGATCCGGTCTTCGTCCTTCAGCGAGCCAAATGAGGTTTTCTTGGGTGCTGTCTGAAGACACAAAGGGTCAGGAGTCCCAGGACAGTTCTGGGGCCATGAAGGGCCTGGCCATAAGTTACAGATTCTTGGGTCCCCCAATTAGATGGGGCTGGGCTGAGAAGAGGTTAGGGGCCTAAGTCTCAGAACCCTCCGTGGCATCATACTACCACCACCACTTAGTAAGCACTTCCTGATTAGCAGGCGTTAGGCTAAGCATCTGATCTCCAAAACCCCATTTCATCCTCATAACCTTGAGACACGAATGATTTCCCCTGTTATAGAGGAGGAAACTGAGGTTAAGAACAAACAGAACTTATGGAGGGGCACACAACCAAAGCAGTAGATGGAACTGGAACTCAGGTCTGTTGTAGTCAAAGCCCACGCCTGAACCACAGCACCATACCATCTCCCTGCGCCCAGTGTGAAGTGTCCATTCACTTGCCTGGTTATCCTGCTGGACCAAAACTTGGTCAGACCAGGGCCTTACATTACTAACTCTGCTGGAAACAAAATGTGTTCACTGATGGAAAAGGAACGCTTCACTGGGCTGGGATACAAGGTGATGGAGGGAGACCCACTTCAGATAAAACTGATGAGAAGTGGGGTCTGGAATTCCACGTCACCCAGTGGCAAGCACCCCAGGTGAGGGCTAAGGGTACCTGGCTTCCAGACTCCCATCCCCTTAAAGTCATTACGGGGAGCAGAACGCTGGATGGGGCATCAGGAGACGCACATCCCCCCCAAAGCTTGTTTTCTGCATCTGTAAAATGGGGCAATGATACCTTTACCCTGTATAAGGTTATGCCAAGGAAGGAACGAGACAAGGACGCTTCCCACCTGCAAAATTTTCCGCTATGTCGCCCGGCTGTTAAACAGGGAAGCCAAGGAGCCGGAGGGTTGGGGAAGTCAGCCTTCCATTGGGACCCATTCCCCTCTACACCTAGGCTGGAGCGGCAACCTTCCTGCTGGGCTGGGGAAATGAGGGTTCTCTAGAAGGCACTACAGACCGAGGAGACGGCGCGCGCAGAGGCACTGCAGCGAGACCGGGCCCTCGGACACCCCTGGTCGGAGTCAGGCCGGGCCTCACCGTGTTGCCGCTGAAACGCACAGACACCCGAGCGGGAAGCGACCCGCTGAGCAGCCGCCGTGTCGCCAGCATCGCGGGAGACCGTTCAGTCACCTCCCGCTGTCACCTTCACGGCCCCGAAGCTGAGGAACCGGCGCGCCGGGGACGCTAGGCGGCGCACAGGAAAAACGTCACGCGCCCTGGCGCCGGCTGCGCGCCCAAGCTGCCCTGCGCCTCTCTCGCCCCGCCCCCGGACCCGCTTCCACATAAGAGGAAGTCTGGCGCGGCTGCTGCTGGGAAATGTAGTCCCATCGGCCTCGAGGCCCGCCCTCCACCCTCTGCAAGTTAGCGCTTAACCTCTCGCTCCTTTGTCCGGCCTGTTCACGTGTGCTCCCGGACCCCAGACTTTCTCTTTTCTTTTCTTTTAATGTCCATTTTATTTTTTTTATTTTTATTTTTTAAAGATTTTATTTATTTATTTGACAGAGAGAGACAGTGAGAGAGGGAACACAAGCAGGCAGAGTGGGAGAGGGAGAAGCAGGCTCCCCGCTGAGCAGAGAGCCTGATGCGGGGCTCGATCCTGGGACCCTGGGATCATGACCTGAGCCGAAGGCAGACGCTTAACGACTGAGCCACCCAGGCACCCCATGTCCATTTTATTTTAAACCCCAAGTAAACAAACGTGGCGTGACGCTTTCTGCTGGGTTCTGGTGTCTTCCACATTCTACAGGTTCTGCATTTAATGTGCACCTGTTGTATGCACAAGTGTACGGCCCAAGGAGAAATCAGACTGGTTACGGCCCGACGACCGTCATGATTGCGTTATGATTATTCTGTCCTAGTCCAAGCCTTGACTGATCTCTCCCCAGCCCCACTCTGGGCACCCCTGGGCTCAGGGAAGTATTGCTCAGTAGGGGCAGAGAGCAGGGACAGCTCCAGAGGCAGGCAGGGGATAGTTGGTGGAGGTCTTAGGTTGGGGTGAGGCGGAGAGAGTGGAGATGGTGGAGATGGTCAGTGAGTGGCACGTCCTCTTGCCCGCGGTGCTAAGCTCTCCCAGCCAATTCCGTCCTCAGCCCATCAGTAGAGCCTGGCACTTGACACTCTTGCTTGAAATCTTGGAGTGGCCCCTACAGCCTTCACAGCCAGCCCCCCCTGGCATTTAAGGACTCCGCCTCTCCCCCGGAGAGTCATCAAGCCCAGACAACGTCACCCATGCAGCCCCTGCCCAGGACCTCCTCTTCTTGGGACTTTACTGTCCTCCCCTTACTCTGTGCTCCCTGGGCATGAGGAGGTCATGCGTCCTTTGCTTTCTCTGGAAGTCTCGGAAGACTGATTTGCTCTTGTCTTTTCAGTTCGCTGGCACGCTTTGGCTGTGAGACGTTACCCTGGTCCAGTGACAAGCATGACCTTTTCAGTCTTTTCTTTCCGGCTCCTCTATTCTCTTGTCCCGTTGCCGTCCTTTTTTTGCTCTCCTGCTAGTTACAAACTCATCTGTTCTTATTTTCTCAAATACTCCCCACAGCAGCCTAGAACAGAGTTAACTTTATACGTGAGAAAAAAAATTGAGACCCATGGGGGTTTCATCTCTTGTCCATGGGCATGCGGCTGCCTAGTGGTAGAGATGGAATCAAATCGAGGCCTTTCTTCCTTTCTGGGGTGCCCTGTCCCCACCCCCACCCCCCCCACCGCAAATGCACAGAACAACTAACACACGTGTGACACTCATTGCAGATGTCAGTGGTAGTCCCAATAAAGGCACCAAATCATCGGCACCTTGGCTGAGGTCTGAGTACCAGGCACAGGGCCCAGCAGTTCTGGCCCCCAGCCAGCAGGCCCCCACTCCTGGGCAGGGAAAGAGATTGCCCAGACAGAGCTGGGGATTACACAGCTAATCCGGGGCTCCAACCTGAGTCCATGGATCCCTCCCTCTGGGGCAGGAGAAGGGGGGCAGGATGGAGCCAGAGGGTGGATTCCTTCCTCATCCCTGTCTAAGTGGGTCAAGGGAACACAAGACCATTGGGGATGGCTGGGCATGGGGCGATGGGAAACTGAGAGTGAGGGGCAGGATCTCCTGTTCATCTAGTACCAGGCTCTGTGCCAAGCACTTGCCATGTGTCTTAATCTCCTTAATCCTCCCACAACCCAAAGCGGAGGAATGATGAGCCCCCGTTTTCAGAAGAGGACAGAATGTATTAGCAACGCTGAAGGGTTTGCCCAAGACAGAACAGCTGGCCGCCTGAACTCAGCCTGAGGCTTCCTGACCTCACCCAGTCCCCACCCATCCAGAGCACCCCCTCGCCCACCAGCCTCCAGACCAGAAGCCACTGCGTCCAGCCAATTCTGCCTTCCAAATGCTTCTTGTTCCTGTGTCCTCCTGCCCGTCCCATGGCCATGACCGGTCAGCTTTCACCTGGAATTTTCCAAAGCATCCTTGAGGTTTCCCGGCCTCACCTCGCATCTCAGCCCTTCCAATTCCTTCTCTACACCATGGAATGAGTGGGATTAAACGTCAGATCCATTTTGTCTCTCCTTTGCCTGAGACCCTTGGTGGTTCCCCGGTGTCCTCAGGACAAAGCCCAAGCCCCCTGGCCTGGCATTCAAGATCAGATGCTGACCTCTCCAGTTCCAGCTCTACCCACACAAGCTGGATTTGCCCCAGAGGATCCATCTTCCTCCCGCTCCTCCTCCTCCTCCTGAGGAGCCCTTTGAATGTCACCTTCCCGGGGAGTTTTCTTCTACCACTTGATCAACTGTTGCCACAGGTCCGGTGTGACAATGGCACTATCGCATCTTCTCTCTTCTCCAACCCGCAGCACAGAGCTTCTCAAGGGAGGTGGTTACTCAGTATTGTAATCCAATTTTGTATCTGGAAAAATGAAAAAAAAAATCAGTATTTTTTCCTTTGTTGGGAATTTAAGATATACAGAAAAACAAAAAGAAAGTAGTAACATGTTTTCGCCACTCTGACTTAATCCCCATTATCATTTGTTTCCACTCTGTTTTCTAGGTGATTTATAAACACTTCACAGTAGCATATGCATCTACCGATCCTTAAAAATTTAGACCTTAACAACAACAATAACACAAAAATCCTTCCACCCCTCAGCCAAATGCTATTGAATCCAAAATTGTTTTCCAATCCTTTAAAGAAAAAAAAAATGCCTTTACTTGTACATGCACTTCCAGCAGAAAAAAATATGAGCGTTTGGTGCTTTTTACTTGTAGTAATGATTTCTTGCTAAGCCACGATTTTTCACCTTGCTTTTTTTCATTCAACACTGTATTTTTGAGAAGAGTCCATGTGGCTACAAATAGATTTAGAAACATGATTATCTCCAGGTAACACCAGATCTTCAAGGTTAAGGACCTGGATTCAAAATCCTGCTTTCACAACTCATGACCTGTGTGATTCTGTGACTGGTGCCTCAGTTCCCTCTAGGGGGAAATTAGGATAACATATGCCCTAAAGGAGCATCTGCTAGGATGGAGAACCGTATATGAGCAGTGCCGGACGCACAGCAAATGCACAAGGATTGTTTAGCTAAATGCCCTGGATTACAGATTAATTTGGAGAAGATCCACATCTTTGCAATATGGAGTCTCTCCACCCAGGAAATGTGATGTCACTCCTCATTTTTCCAGATCTCTTAGGTTCTTCACTAAACATTTAGAACTTTTTCTTTAAAAATTGTGCACATTTTTAAATATAGGAATTTTATATGATGCCTTGTGTTTTTATGTTTTGTGATCCCTGTTTTAATAACATTTTCTAATTGGTTGTTGTTTGTGAATAGAGCACTATGAATTTGCCTTTATTCGTTTTCTTTTTTAAAGATTTTATTTATTTATTTGACAGAGAGAGACACAGCGAGAGAGGGAACACAAGCAAGGGGAGTGGCAGAGGGAGGGGGAGAAGTAGGCCTCTCGCGGAGCAGGGAGCCCGATGCAGGGCTCGACCCCAGGACCCCGGGATCATGACCTGAGCCGAAGGCAGACACTCAACCATCTGAGCCACCCAGGCGCCCCTGCCTTTATTAGTTTTGATCTGGATCCCTTAATGGACTCCCCTATCATAGAAAAGTTTGTCTGTCGAAGCTTTTCTGTTTTCTATGCCGATGGTCATCGTGTTGAAAAATAATGAGAGTCTACTATCTTGTAGATAGTAGATGTCTAGTTTCTCTCTAATATTAGGTGTCTAGTTTCTAATCTTAGGTGTCTAGTTTCTCTCTCTCTTTTTATTATTGAATTTTAATTGACATACTCTAGTTTCTTTTTCTTATTGCACCAACTAAGAGCTTCGGAATAAGTTTAAATAGTAGTGGGCTTCCTTATATGGGACGTGGCCTGAATGAAAATATGTAAAAACTTAATATTCAAGTCCCCAATTCCATTTGTTAGAATGGTTTCTCCTTTTTGTTTCCCACGCTTTAGATTTCCTGAGGGCAGCCGTTTTCCACCGGCTACTCAGACACGGGGTTCCGGTGGCGGGTGTTTAACTGCTTTCCCCCTAATAAGCGGTAGCTGCTTCTCAACAGAAAGGCAGAGGGGCTGCAGGAAAGTATCGGTGATGCAGACGCCAAAAGAAATGGAATTGTAAACAATAATACCTTGAAACCTTCTCAGATAAAGCTGGAACTTCGAAACCTTCACAAGAGTATCTGTCTAGGCTTTTCTCCAACACTGTTGCCTTCCTCTACAGTAGAATATCTTCTGCCCCAATCATTCGGAGGATCTTTCGTGACACCTGCTGCATCCTGAGGAATTAACCACCAAATAGCTCGCTAACAAACTCTGCGTATGGAGAGTCCTGGCAATAAAATTTGAATTGCCCTCTCAGATCTAGGCGTGGCTTGGTTGATTGCCCAGAGGCACCTTGGAAATGGGCTTCCCCTCCCATCAACAGGAAGAGAAAACTTCCAGAGGACTCTGATCCATTTCTTATCTCAAGGTGGAGCGTAAGTGTGACAACTGTCTTGGCACGCTGTAAGTATGAGGTTTGCTGAGGCTTTTGGTAGAGACCTTGATCGTGCTAAGGAAACTCCTTTTCAAGGCACAGTGTTATCACGAATGGGGTGCTCAGTTTCATTGAATGCTTCTTCTACATCTCAGATGGTCATGTTGTTTTTCTTCTTTCTTCTTAATTAAATCAATCTTTTTTCTTTTTTTTTTAATTTTTTTTTTTTTTAAGATTTTATTTATTCATTTGACAGAGAGAGAGACAGCGAGAGCAGGAACACAAGCGGGGGAGTGGGAGAGGGAGAAGCAGGCTTCCCGCAGAGCAGGGAGCCCGATGCGGGGCTCGATCCCAGGACCCTGGGACCATGACCTGAGCTGAAGGCAGACGCTTAACGACTGAGCCACCCAGGCGCCCCTAAATCAATCTTTTTTCTAATCTATTAAACTATGGTTGACCTAAGGGGGTGGCGGAGTGAGGCAGCTAAGAGAACAGATTGAAGCCAGTTGGGACTAAATCTTGGGCTCTACTGCCTATCAGCTGTGTGGCATTTGGCAACCTCTTGACTTCTCTGTACTTCATAGTATCATTGCGATGATTAAATGTTTTAATCTCTGTAAAGCCTTACAACAGGGCCTGGCACATAGTAAATGCTATGTACGTGTTTGCTGCTCTCATTTTTTATTATTCCAGGGACAAACCTTTTGGTCACACTGTATTATTCTTTCATTGTAATGTTGGATTGGTTCTTACTTCAGTGCTCATAAAGGAGGGTGGCCTATAGTTACATTTTCTCCAGGGGATCTTGTCCAGTTCTATTAAAATGACGTGATCACTTTCCACCTTTTCCTATTCATTGCAGGAGTTTGCTGAGGGTTAAAATGCTCCCTTCCTGAAGCATGGCTAGAATTCATGGTAAGACCAGCTGGACCTGGGACCTCTGCTTAGGGGTGATCTGATCACGGTTTCCATTTCTTCTATGGTTGTTTCTTTCCTTGAGCTAATTTTGAACCATGTTTTTTGAGCCGTATTTTAAAGGATATTTTCTTGATGGATTGTTCCTTTTTCTTTTTTTTAAAGATTTTATTTATTTATTTGTCAGAAAGAGAGCACAAGCAGGGGGAGCGGCAGGCAGAGGGAGAAGCAGGATCCCCGCTGAGCAAGGAGTGGGCTGTGGGACTTGATCCCAGGACCCTGGGATCATGACCTGAGCCAAAGGCAGACGCTTAACTGACTGAGCCACCCAGGCGTCCCAGATTGTTCCTTTCTCTAATATGAAATAGTTCTCCCGTCTATTGTAACAATTTTGCCTTGAGGCCTAGGTTCTCTGATACTGCTATTGCTACACAGGCTTTCTTTCTATTTGCATTTGGTATTTTTTTCTTCTCTTTTTATTTCCAATCTTTCTCTTCTTTTAGGAATGCCTCTTAAAAACAACATCTAATTAAATTTCATTTTGTTTTATTTTAATCCAATTGGTGTCTGTCTTTAAAAAAAAAAGTTTGGCCCCTTTACGTTTATTGGTATTGCCACTGAGACTTATCCTTGCCGTATTATAGTATGTGTTCTAGTTAGCACTCTTTCTCTTTATTTCTTGTTCCCTCTCTCCTCCTGTCTTCTGTTGAATTAACTGAGTTTTCTTTGTGCTATTCCTTTCTCCTCCATGATAGTTTTGGAAGTTACACACTTTGTTTCTATTCTTAGTAGTTACCCTTACATTTTTAACAGTCATACATAACTTTCTTTTTCCAACAAAAAGCTGATTAATATGTCTATCTTCCTGCTGAATATGAAACAAAAACACAGAGTATACTGCTCCCCTCTGTACTTCCTTCCCTCCCAAACTCTGTACTCCTGTGTTCTGGGTTGGCCCCCATCTGTGACCTGGCAGGGAAGGCATTTCTGGGCCCCTGATTCATCCTGCTGGTGGAGACTGCTGGGGAACTCTCAGCTTTGCTCTCCAGAGCTGAGTACAGACCGAGGACCTGGCCCCAAGCCCTGTGCATTCAGTCTGGCTGTGTTCCTGCTTTCTGGCTAAGACATAAGCCTTCAGCTCCCATCCCAGGCTGTGGGTTTCTTCCTGGTTGTTTTTTCCCCCCATTCAGAGAGAGGTTTATTTCAAGCCTACACAGAAAATTCTCTTTTCATATTTGTGTGGCATTTAATATTAACATTTTTTTCTTCTCTGATGTTAATGTTTTTGAGAAGGATGGGGTGGATTTCAGGTTGTACTCTGCTATCTTGAACTAGAAATCTCTCTAATTTTTTCCCATTAATTTAAACGTTAGAAGATAAAGTCAATCAGTCATGGCTGGTGGGTTACACATAGGACAAGGTGAGTGCATTTGAGGCAAGCAGCACAATTAACTATGCATCTTAGCGTGGGGAGTCTTGCATGCTCTACAGACTCTCGTCCTGACATAAGAACTACTCCCTGTCAGCCTGCTAATGTGTCAGGGTCCCTCTTTGGCTGTTACTGGTTCTGAAGCACTGGACACTGTTTGCAGTGTCCACTAGGGAGGACCTGTGAGGTCTCAGTTGGGCACGGGTCCCAAGCACCAGTACAGTCCTTTCGGCCCACCCTTCCTGGCACCTACCTGGCAGCAGACCCACATTCAGATACCCAGCAGATCAGGTCTAGGATCTGGAGCATCTCCATGTTTGTCCTTCGCCCATCTCCACGTCATTCCTTGGACTCCTGCCTACAGCCCCTTTGTCCCTTCACACCAAAGCTCTTGTCTCTGCTTTGCCCAGTGTAACCCTTGATGGTTATTTGGGATGACAGGCACCAGGAAGAGTTTACCCACTCCTCAACTAATCCCAAGCTGTTACAAACATCGGACTCCTCTTCCCCATCCCTCAAGTGTTCGGTTTTTAGAAATGCCATGCCCTATCTTGTTAATCAGCAAACAGAAAAGAAAAACCTCTTGAGTGTGTATTATTGGAAACAGACTGAGCTATCTGTTCTTTTTTTTTTTTTAAGATTTTATTTATTTAGTCACGAGAGACAGAGAGAGAGAGAGAGAGGCAGAAGCAGAGGGAGAAGCAGGCTCCCCGCTGAGCAGGGAGCCCAACATGGGACTCAATCCCGGGACCCCGGGATCACGACCTGAGCCGAAGGCAGACACTTAACCATCTGAGCCACCCAGGCGCCCTGAGCTATCTATTCTTCCTCCCATGACCACTTTGCACCTCACAAAGACAGTTTCCTCCCAAAATATGAAACTGAGAGCCACAAAGGACATATGGAGGGGGCTCTGTTGCTGCAACCATAGCCAGTATTTATGGTTTCCTTCCTTCTCCATGAATCCCATACTCCCTTTACCTCCATCCAGCACCTCAGCTGCCCAGGGGGCTTTACCAAGTGGGGTGACTTAATATCGTAAAGATGTCATGTCTCACCAAATTAATCTATAAGTACACTTGAATCCCAATCAAAATCTCATTAAAGCTTTTCATGAAACTGGGAAAACTAATGCTAAAATCTATATAGATGGGGCGCCTGGGTGGCTCAGTGGTTAAGCGTCTGCCTTCGGCTCAGGTCATGATCCCAGGATCCTGGGATCGAGCCCCACATCAGGCTCCCTGCTCGGCGAGGAGCCTGCTTCTCTCTCTCCCACTCCCCCTGCTTGTGTTCCCTCTCTCGCTGTGTCTCTCTCTGTCGAAAAAATAAATAAAATCTTTAAAAAAATAAAAATAACATCTATATAGACGAACAAAGGGCCAAGAATGGCCAAGCCAGTTTTGAAGAAGAACAAGTTGTGGGGGACCTGCCATGCCTGATAGCAGGACTAATTATCAGGCTCGTGTAATCAAGACATGCAGGTGCTTCTGAGCTTGACCAAAGCAGTGATGAGGGTGGCCAGTACATGTGGTGTGAGTGGCAGGTCTAAAAAGAAGGGAATGTTTTCTGCTTGGTGTTTGCTTTGTCCTCGGGCTGCTCAAGTGAACAGTAGGTAACTGCTGTTAAGGAACCAGCCCATGTTGTCTGGTTCAGTTCGGAGTTCATTTCATCCCTAGCTGTGAGTGCCTTTTGGTCTGGAAAGTTGGCTTGTCTCATAATAGCCACAGCTAGGACATTCTCTCTGTAATTATGAGTTGTCCTTGTTTTATGTTAACTAAGAGAGAATGTCTTTGATTGCTAGGATTTGTCAGTGTTGGATTGTTTCCACTGTGAGGTTCTTAAACTTTTTTCCTTCATAATATTAAAGCAACTCATGTTAGAGACCCTTTCAACATGAAAGTTGTGTAGTTGAGACATTACATATATTTTATTGTTTATAATAAAAATCATCTATACAGAAGTCCTGGGTGTTAATTTTCATATTTGCACAAGACCTGTTTTCCATGATATGTTAACACCTACACTTTCCCTAACTGTTGATGCTATTTTCTATTAAGATTCTGGAGCCGGGCGCCTGGGTGGCTCAGTCGTTAAGCGGCTGCCTTCGGCTCAGGTCATGATCCCAGGGTCCTGGGATCGAGTCCCACAATGGGCTCCCTGCTCGGCAGGAAGCCTGCTTCTCCCTCTCCCACTCCCCTGCTTGTGTTCCTGCTCTCGCTATCTCTCTCTCTGTCAAATAAATAAATAAAATCTTAAAAAATAAAAAAAGATTCTGGAGCCTAGGGAGTTATGTATTTGTTTATTTTCATTCTTACTTCCCTGAAGCAAGAGACTTTGTATGGCCTTCAGTGCAAAGACTTCAGACCAATTCTTTGTATTACACGTGGTTGCCTCTTGGCTATATAAATTCTGAGTGCAAATCATTGGACTCTTTAATGAAGTATTGTAGAGAATAAATCATAATGGGTAAAAGAAGTGAAATATGGTGCTTCTTTATCATAATTTGCTAGAAGTTTTGCAATGTTGGTTTTGATTTCTTCTTTGACATGTGACATTGTAAGAGAGATTTATAATACATAACTATTATAAATTAATATCGTTAACTATAAGCATTAGGGTCTTTCTGTCTCCTGGCTTTGTTATTTTTCATTGTATTGATTTATAATGAGAGACTGGTGTCTGTCCTATTTCTCTCTTTTCTTCTGGAATGTTCTAAAACGTTCTCTAAGCCATGATATATGGCTATTATAGTAAATGTCCCGAGAGCAATTGGAAGGGTGGCACCTTCTCTATCTTCCTGTTGCAGAATTTGAGATTTGTTGTTTCCAGCTCCCAAAGTCCTTGCCTCCCATCAGCTTTCACTTTATAAATGTTGGGGTCTATTATTTGGTACATAGAAGCTCTTTATGGTACTCACTTCAGGTGTCTCCAACTTTCATGCCGGATGGTGTGTGTGTGTGTTGGTTTTTTGTGGTCTTTGTGGTTTTGCGGGGATTCTGAAAGATTAGTGGGAACTCCAAGTCCAACATTATAAACCACAGGTCCTCCCCCACCCCATCAGATGTTGCAAATATTTCCTTCGAGTATATCATCTGATAATCTGATAAACACTAACCATCATTGGACAAGAGAAACCCTCAGTTTTGATGTAGTAAAGTTCATTCATCTGGGGACCAAAATTCATCCCCAGCCCACGGTCATGAAGAAATCTCTTACTTTTTTTTGCTGTTAATATTTTTTAAGTTTATTTATTTTAAGTAATCTCTATATCCAAAGTGGGGCTCAAACTCACAACTCCAAGATCAAGAGTCACATGCTCTTCTTGACCAAACCCCTTTATCTGTTAATGTGTTATTTTTCTCATCACATGCAGGTGAACCCTACTGCAGAGTTTCTCGATCTTGACACTGAACATCTGGGGCTGGATAATTCTTTGTTGTGGGCAGCTGTCCTGTCTGCACATCATAGGATGTTTGGCACCTTCTCTAAAGTGCCAGAAGCACCCCACAAGTTGTGATGACAAAAATATCTCCAGACATTGCCAAATGTAACCTGGGGTACAAAATCACCCCCAGCTGAGAACCATTGATCTATTTGGATGTTATTGTTTTACATGGTGTGAGATAAGGATCCAGTACTTTTTCTCAATATGATGTATCAGTTTTACTAATACTAAATCATTCTTCTTCTCAAACGTATTCACCATGCCACTGCTATTACATGCTAACTTCCTATATGTGTGTGCATCTGTGATTGTATTTGGTAGACACTGACTACAAACCGAACTCCTTTCCTCTTCCTGGACACAGAGCCCCCTTGCATCCAAACGGGGCAGATGTGAAGAGTGTCGCTTCCAGGTCTGAACAGCAGAGAGCAGGTGTATCTTCATGACCTTCTCTTCTCTCTCCCTCCCCCTTCCACAAGATATCTTGTCAGAGTATGAATCTGGAGATTGAATGGGCTCACCCAGTTCTTTCTCAGGGCCTCATGTGATCACAGTCAGATGACAGTTGTGGTTGGAACCATTTTGAAGGCGTCTTCCCTCACTTGGTGGGACAAGGCTGGGAGAGGAGCTGGAGTCTGAATGATCTGGCTGGCTGGCCGGCTGGCTTGCTGGCTGGCTCTCGCCCTCACCAACCCCCTTCTACCCTCTCTTGTCTCTCCATGTGAGCTCTCCCTGTGGCAGCTGTAGGGTAGTTGGACCTTTTACACAATGACTGAAGTGAGTTGTCTCAAGAGAAACCGCAAAGCTGGGTGACCTTTTCTAACCCAGCCTGGGAAGCCCCACAGTGTCCCTTCCACTATGTTCTCTTCATCCCAGCCGCCACAAAGAGGGCATAGAGATGGCCGAATGTCAAATTATTTGTGGACAAGTTTCAAAATCACAAGATATCTGATGCAGCTCCAGATTCCTTATCCCTTGTGTGTGTGTTTGTTTCTCCCTCCGGAAGGTTGCAGGGTCTTCACGGTATCTCCGGGGGCTCTGGGATTTTATGATCTCCTTCCTTTTTCATTCGATGTGTCTGGCACTCACTGCGCCTTTCAACTCAAAAGCCCCTCTTCTTCAGTCCTGGGAAAATTTATCGCATTATTCATTTGATAATCTTCTTCTTACTATTTTTTTTTCCTCCCTGCTACTCTCTCCCTCTCTCTGGACCTCCTGGAATAATACAGTTTTTCTTATCTTTCCATGCTTTTATCCTTTTGTTCTATTTTCATATGTATTTTTCAACTTTATCTTGAGATTTTTCATTTCTATCACATTTTTAATTTCCAAGAGCTCCTTCTTTTTCTCTGAATGCTCTTTGTAAGAGCCTCCCTTTCTCATCTCCTGGATGTCATATCTTTTGTTATCTCCCTGAAGATAATGATTAAAGCTTATTTGAAGGCTTCTTAGGCAGCTTGCGTGGTCTCTATTTTTTCTGAGTTCCTTTTCTTCCCCCCCCCCGTTTATTATTGTCTCTCTTTTATGTTAGAGATTTCTCTGAACTAGCTGGAAGTTATTTCTTGTCCTTTGATATTTGTCATGTCAGGAGTGAGCAGGAAAGTTGATGGAAGTTCTGGGTGACAGAGGGGCTCGTAAAGCTCACAGCAGGTTTATCAAACATAAACCCTGTCATTGGGGCCCCCCAGTGTCAGTTTCCACTTCTCCCATAGGACTCCTCCACTCTCCCACCTAGGGTATGAACCTCTCTGCACATGCTCCAGAAGCTGGGCTGGAGGGCTGGACATGGGGTCTCAAGGTTGAGTGTGGAGACCCTCCCCTGGCCTGCAGGCTACCCAGTCCCACCCACTGAATATGGCCCAGTAAAGAGCCACCAAGTTTATTATGCGACAACAGGTGCCTGAAAACCTGCCCAGTTGGCACTGGGTCGTCTGGGGAAGGGCAAAGCAATGCTAGCCTGCTGAAGGCCATCAGCCCCGACTGTCTGGATTTTTCTGCAGCTGAGTCCTCTGGGCAAGGCATTACAGGCCACCCCCAAGGCCCACTCTTAAACCTTTTTACCAATGCCAATCCCCCAGTCTTGCCTCTTCCAAGTTCCTGCAATCTCCTGGGGCCTTGGGACCCACTCAGCAGGTCCTGCGGTAACCACGTGCTCTGGGGTGGTGCTGTGTGGCGCACCATCTCTGTCTTGTTTTCCGATGCGTGACTCAGACTCATCCTCTGGTGCCCCATGATCAAGCATCCAGTCTCCCCCAGGGCTCAAAAATGTGTCAGGAGCTGCTCCCAGAAAGGAGGATGTGTGAGCTCCTGTTCTCTCCCTGCAGGATGTTTCTCCACTTGAGTTTTAATCAAATGCCTGAGGAAGAGGCTTCCCTTGGGTGTGGCTGGGGTCACATGTCTCCGGAAAGATGAGACCCTGAATACACAACAGACCACGGCCAGACCATGTATGAAGGCAGAACTCTCGCTCACAACCTGCAGCAATCTGCCTAGAAAACTAACCTCTTCTCTGCACTAGCCAGCCAGGACGCCGGCAGTCATGGGTTCACCTTGGTGGGAGGTCAGACTGCTCTTTATAGGAATAATGCAGGCAGCCAGACAGTAAGCCTTGGAACGACCGCCCAGAATGTCCAGGACTTGACTAATAAGTGAGAGCTTCCCTGGTTTTTATTCCTTTTCCTACTTAGGACCAACCAGAAAAAGCCAAATCTGCTCCCCAGAGCAGTGACATAGGACGCCCCACTTTCCTGAGCCCAGCCACTACTTCCCCAGGCTGGCGGCCTCCGGTCAGGGCGCACCTGAAGTCTTCTCTGTCCCTCCAGAAACCCTCCCCTCCTCTGCCTGCCCAGGCTCTGAGGAACACAGGCAGCAGCAGCCAACTCCCTTGCTAGCAAGTCTGAGTAAACAGCGCTGCTGACCCCATCTGCGGGTCTTTATTTTCACGGAGGACAGCTAGAACCGGCTATGAGGGGAGAGGCTCCCAGATGAGAGAGGAGGGAGGCGCTGGTGTGGAAGAAGACGGAGGAGAGACCAGTCTCCATCAGTCCATGGGGACAGGGCCTTTGGGATTCGGTGGATGAGACGTCCAAGAGGAATTTACTGCCCTAGGAAAGGTGAAAGGAGCAGGCCCAGCCTAGCTCTGAAATCTTCCTGTGCTCGCCCCCCAACCAGTGGCCAAATCACGGGGCCAGGGTCTTCAGGCCAGGCGCTGCCCCCAGAAGCAGCCCCCGTTGTGCCTACAGCCCTGGGATAGGGTTCATCCGTCTGTTGCCCCTTCTCCTGGCCTGGAGCCCCATGTCCAGTCACCTCCCTCAGCCGGGGATCTTCCTCCACTCCCAAATGAGGGAATCGTCTGAGCTGCCCATCGCTGACCACTCTCAGGGTCTGGTCTGGGGGTCAGGGGGGCCTGGTCTCGGCGCGGGGAGAGTACTCCCACAGCCCTCTCTCTCAACCCCTCCGAGATCACCTTCGGAGGTGGGACGAAGCTGGGAGGGGACCAGACGCCCTTAGCCTGAGAACCAAGGGCGGACCAGACAGGATGGGCCAGATCATGCTGTAGTAATAGCAGCTCTAAACACTGGCACTTAGGGTAAAACCACAAGGTCATTGCTCAACCACACCATGGTCCGCCACACACGAGTGGGGGCTCTGCTCCATGTTGTCCCTGTGCAGGGCGTGGAGACAGCGGGGGACAGTGTCGGGTTCTTGCCCTGGCAGCGGCCGGCACGGAAGTCTGGCCCAGAGGGCCCCTCCCAACTGCAAGGGGAACAGGGAAGGGTCATTCTCCCGGCCCACCGGTGAATGGTAGGAAAAGGTCTCTCGCAAAGAGGGCTGCACTCAGTTGCCCCAGGCCTCTCTGAGCCAGAGAAGCCTGCTCCAGGCCTCCCTAGGCTCTCGAATGGCAGCATAATCCACGGGGCGTGGGCCTCCGATGCAGCCGGTCTCCTGTGATGGACACCCATGAACAAGCCTCCTACCACTGCAGACAGGCCGCCACCAACCTCCCAGGCTGCGTTGTTTCTCTTTGCCCGACTAACGTGGATGGTGAGAGAAGGCGGTGGGAGAGCCACCGGACCGCCCTGTGCCCGAAATGCAGGAGAAAGCCAGGAGGGCCCCGCCTGAGCAGAAGTGACTGACCCTCTCGCCAACCCAGCCTGGGCTGCCTGGAGCTCCTGCTCACACCCCTCCTCCCCCCAGGCCCCTCGGCCCCTCAGCTCCTGGGCTCTCGGTCCCACACAGAGGCCCCGTGGCAGGTGGCCTGCTGAAACTAGAAAGCATGTTTATATACGGGAGCCTTTCCTCCCTCTAGACTGTGGGCACCTCCAGGGCAGAAATCATACTTTTCTTACTGTTTTTTTTATTTTTCCTGTCTCTTTATTCCTACTCCTGGAGTTCACTAAACACAGCCTGGGTTGAGGGCTCTAAGGACAAATTCCAATGTGTTTTAGGATTCCAGCATCCTAGCTGGCTGCCCCGTCCCTCCCCCGAACCTGACTGCTGAGGGTCTGAGAGCCCCTCCCCAAGAAATCTGATGCTCACAGCACTGCTTCTTGCTTAGAAATTTTATTGGTCCTGGGGAAAGGAAGGAAGGCAGCCCCCGCTTCCCACGGGGGGCTTCCACAAGCTCTCACTGTTTCCCGTTGCCGTTGATGGGGCGGTTCACGTGCTCGGGGGAGGCCAGGAAGGCCTTGAGCTTGGGCCGGGCGCTGAGGCGCGTCACATAGGCTGAGAGCAGGGGCAAGGAGTCCAGGCAGCTGGGGTCCAGGACCTGGTGGATCAGCAGCAGGTCCAGCAGGTTGTAGTCGGCGAAGGAGATCTGCAGGACAGGGGGCCAGAGGTGTTCCCTAAGTCTTGCCTAGTTTTGCTGAGTAATGGCTTTATGAGTCCCCTCTGTACCTGTTTTCCACCTTTAAGAAGAGGATGGTGCAGAAGGGGCAGGACAGGGCCAGATGCTCACCTGGTTGCCCACGATGAAGGCCTGGCCCCCCTCGTTCTGGGACAACAGCGTCTCAAAAGGCTTCAGGTACCCTCGTAGTGCCTTCAAGTACTCCTCCTTCCCTGCCTCCTGCCAGAAAGACACCGCTGTGTTACCCTCCTGACCCTCACACTGCTGCTTGCCCCAGCCCCTACCTCAGCCCGGAGATGCCCCTTCTCTTTGCCCCATTTCAGTGAATTGCCACCCACCCAGGCTGGGGCCCCCCCATGCTCCTCTGCTCATCCCCCCCACCCCCCGGCTACTGCCACATCCTATCCAGGTCAGCCGCTGAGTCTTCTCTACCCCACTCCCACCTTTCCACCTCTTCCATGATCTCCCTGGACTACTCCAAAGGCCTCGGAAGATCCTCCTAGGGGCGCCTGGGTGACTCAGTTGGTTAAGCGACTGCCTTCAGCTCAGGTCATGATCCCGGAGTCCCGGGATCGAGCCCCGCGTCGGGCTCCCTGCTTGGTGGGGAATGTGCTTCTCCCTCTGACCCTACCCCCTCTTGTGCTCTCTCTCTCAAATAAATAAATAAAATCTTTAAAAAAAAAAAAAATATCCTCCTAGACCCCACATTCGGACACGGCCCTGCTTAGACTCCTCAGTGGCCCCCCACTGCCAGCAGGGGAGTATCCAGCCAGATGGTTCAAGGTTCTCAGGACCTGGGCCCGCTCCCCTCCAGCTCTAACTCCTGACTCTCTCCCTCTCCCTCTCGACAGGCACACACGTGCCTTGCCTCTGCTAAATTGGTCCCAGGCCCCCAAATGTACTCAGTGTCTTCATGCTTTGTGCCCCCCGAGGTGCCAGCACCCCTTGCTGGAGGCTGGCTACAGATCCTTCTCCTCCCCCTCCACCTGCTCTAGGAAGCCCTGCCCTCCACAGCCCAGGCAATCTGGTACACGTCTGGCTCGAGGTTTCCTGCCCTTGCAGGTCGTGCCATTGACCACGACTTGACTGGGTCCATCAGCTGGCAGTCAGGGTGAGAGCTAGGTCTCGTCCGTAGCAGCTCCTGGTCCTCAGCACAGAGCCCGACCTAGCCCGGGACACCCTGACTTGGAGGGAGGGGTGGGCCAGAGCCGCATGAGGGCTGAGGAGCAGGGCGAGAATACAGGAAGCCTTCCCTCGTTCTCCCCCGTGCCCACCCCCGGTGCCCGGACTCACGTAGTTAGTGTAGATGAGCATGACGTATTTGCAGCGAAGGTCCTCCACACCATCGTTCACCACATCCAGCAGGGCTGCCTCCCGATGGTCCTTCCCGTACAGCCCTGGGCAGCAGGAGAGCAAAATGCAGGACTGACACCTGACACGCTACTGACAGGCATGCGGCTGCCTGTGGGCACAGCCAGGGAGGCGGAAGGAGGACGGGGACAGAAGGGCCGGTCCTGATGCACAGTAAGTGCTCGGAACTCGGCGAGAGGCAGCGTGGCAGAGTGCAAGAGCTGCAGGCAGACCTGGGCTTGGCCGTGGGCAGTTTATACAACCTCCTCGTGCCTCCTCCCGCCTCCCTTCCACGGTGTCACCAGACAGCTTGACTTAAGCGCAAGAGGGTCAGAGGGCCGGCACCAAGCAGATAAGCGGGAATGCTGGCTGATGCTTGCCCACCCCCGCCCTGGGCCACCCGCAGCCTCAAGACTCACCGAGGGAGCGGCCCAGGTGTCGCAGGATGGCATTGGACTGGTACAGGGTGAGGTCTCCGTCCTGGAACTTGGGGAGCTGCCCATACAGCTGGGGGGGGGCGTGGCATGGGTCAGTAAGAGATGCTGAGCTCAGCTGCCCCCCACCCTGGTTTTGCCCCACGAAGGCCCAGCACCTGCCCCCTGCCAGGGCGCAGTCACTCACACAGGAGGCCTTGAGCGGGCCCTGCAGCCAGCTCTCCTTGGTCACCACCTCCTCCTTCCAGCTCTGGCCCTGGTCAGCCAGCAGCATGCGCATGGCCTCGCAGCGCCCTGGGGGAGGGGAGAACGGGGGGCGGGGTGCGATGTGTGCGGAGACCCCAGCCTCACAGCGCGCTGGGGAGGGGCCGCGGGGGCAAGGACTGCTCCGATGGACCCTGGGCAGGGGACAGGCCTCAGGGAGCAGGTTGGATACTCCAGCCTTGGGAGCTCAGGGGCAAGGGAAGGAGGCCCGGGCTAGTACCCACATAATGGAGGGGTGGGGCGGGGTGGGGGTCTTGGGGTCTTGGGCTGCAGGCCCAACCTCTGCGTCCCCCAGCCCCAGTCCCAGGGCCCCTACCTCGCACAGGAAAGTAGACAATGGCGTAGGGCGGCACTGCGGCAGAGGGAGACAAGTTTGTTAGAGGCCAGGCTATCACGGAAGGGACACGGCACCAATCTACCCTCCCTGGGGTCCCACTTCCTGCTCCGCTCACTCCGGGACCCTAGCAGCAGGCCCGTGCGCTGGAAGGGCCCGAACCCCACCCCCCACCCAGGGCCCCAACCGCGCGCTGCTGGCCTCGTGGGTCCCCTGGATCCCCCATCCCGCCGCAGGGAGGGGGGAACCGGGGGGAGTGCAGGGCCTTCCACGAACTCTGGCCCGAAGCAGGCGGTCCGGCCTCCAGCCGGGAGCACCCCGAGGCTCCTGGGAGCACCCCCGGGAGCCCGGGCGGCGGGGACTCACTCGTTGCAACGCGGGTGGAGGCGGCGGCGGCGACGGAGGGTGGCGGCGGCGGCGGAGGTCGGCGACACAGCTCAGGCCCGTCGTGCCGCCCTCGGCCGTCCCGCTCCGCCCAGCTCCGCCCCAGTGCTGATTCACGGCGCTCCGGAAGCCGCGCTCCCCCTCCCCTCCCGAGCCCGAGCCCCGCCGGCGGCCCCCGCCCGCCCTCCCTCACCCCCGCCGCCGGCCCTCCCAGCCCCCCGCACCCCTGCAGCAGGCGGGATGCGCGAACCTCGGCCGGGCCTGGTCGGCTCACTGGCAAGGGCCAGGGTACCAGTTGCCCAGTTTTCCGGGCACTTTCGTGTTTGCCCAATCCTGCTGCTTTCCCTGCTTGGCGGTCGGGCCTCGGAGGCACAAACCCTTTGTCCACCTTCAAAATAAAACAGGCAGTGATTTTACCAGCAAAGTGGGTTTATTCAGGAATAGCAAAGCGGTATCATTTGAGATAAGCAAGCTGTGGTAAAGCCACAGGCGAGGCCAGGGGATTAGAGAGGAACACTAATTTACAGAGAGAGAGGGGGAGTCAGGAGGGGCTGCTCCGAAAGAAGGTCTATTGGAAGGAAGGAGGGGGCGATGGTCTGTCCTTGGCTGAGTGTGGCAGTTCCTCATTGGCTGGGCTATTGGCAAGGGAGGAGAAAATCTCTATTTTCCTCCTGCTGGGGTAGTAAAATGGGAGTCTGTCTTCCCATTGCCGTCTGCAACTGAGGAGGACTGGTCCTAGGTGAGAGCCCCCCCCCCCCCCCCCCCACCCCATTTTAAATGAGGTCTTCTTTATTGAATTTCACATTTACCCCTTTTGATCAAGATCTTCACCCCCACCCCCGCCCCAAGCATCCCTGGTCAAGAGTCAGGTTTTCCAAATCCAGCGACTTTTGTCCCTCGGTGATGGGAAGGGCCTTTCCTGGGTGTCTTGTCCCACACCAGAGGGAAAGTACACAGATCCGAAACCACTGAGGCCACATTCAGGTAACAAGGGGGGGGGTAGGAAGGAGGACTCAGGCGTTTCCCATCTAATGTCTGTATCTTTTCAAGGTCATGCACGTTGGAAATCATTTCAAAGCATTGAATAACACCACCTTATTGGGTACATCGTTTCTATGATGATTGGACAGGCGAAAGCTACAAAACTCAAAGTAATTATACAAAGTATAATTAAACTACACAACGCATAATTAAACTATACAAAGTATAATTAAAGGCAACATGACAACTCTAAATTGTAAGATGGGTCTGAGCCATGACCCTAGGCCTGAAGGTAGCCCAAGAATACATGAAAGGACGATGGAGATTCAGGTGAAATTTACTGTAGCCGATGTACTTGTTCCCTAATTTCGTACAACTGGGTTTCTACTTGCCCTGAAGAGTTTATCCACGTGCAGCAAGAGGTGGTGTTTGCAATCACACAGATGCTTCCTTGTTCAGCAAGTAAATAAGGGCTATGGGGTTGTCGCAAATCACCTTAGGCAACAAATTGTCTGGCTGCCACTCTTGGCTGTGGGATTGGCCTGCCCTCTTGATGTTCAGGAGAGATTTCTTTTTTTCTCTTTTTCTTTCTTTCCTTCTTTCTTTTTCTTTTTTTAGGGAGAGATTTCCTTTCTTTTCTTTTCTTTTAAAGATTTTATTTATTTATTTGACAGAGACACATTGAGAGAGGGAACACAAGCAGGGGGAGTGGGAGAGGGAGAAGCAGGCTTCCCTGCCGAGCAGGGAGCCCAATGCGGGGCTCGATCCCAGGACCCTGGGACCATGACCTGAGCCGAAGGCAGACGCTTAATGACTGAGCCACCCAGGCGTCCTATTAGGGAGAGATTTCTAATCATGTTTTCACTGGCACTTATTCTGACCCTGGGGAGAAAAGTTCTTCCTGTGGAGGCAAACCCAGAATCACATCCATCTCCTGGGAGCTCCTGTTTAAGGCAGCTGTGGAAAACCAATGGGGTAGACCAATGAGAGGCTTCTGATTTGTCGTGGAAAGAAACTAGACCGGTCAACACAGCAAGAGCACAAGGCCCTTCTATCCTCCAGCTGTCAAGACAATGAGTTGCCCCAGCATAGACATCACTGTCAAAACCTCCACATTTAGAGGAGTAGCCAGGGGATGTGCAGAGGGCTCCCTCGTAAGTAGCAGCACCTGTGGACCCATCGGCCCGTATAGAAGGGTTAGCACCATTCAGCCAAGACTTACTCTATTTAATTACATAGTGAAAGACTACCTAGATTTATGGGTATGTCAGTAAACTTACAAATGGCCCTATTTATATTGGTCACCCTGCAGTGTCCTATATATACGTGTGTGTGTGTGTATATATGTGTGTGTGTGTATTATATATATTATATAATATATATTTGAGACATCTTTTTTTCCCAACCCAGGGCTGGGTTAAATAGAAGCAAGGACTAGGGTTAGGTGGGTTCGGTGCGCTAACCTTACAAAGGCACCCGAGGAACAATCTAGGTGTACAGTGGCATTTGGGATTCCAGCAAAATTACTCGAAGAGTGAACTAAGGGATCACTGTTGTCATACACGGATTGAGGTTTCTGGGGACAAATCTGACGATTTTGCCTTTTTTGCAATGACTGGGAAATGCGGATGAGAGCCTTATCTGTCCGAGGAAGAGAGGGAGAAAATAGAGTAAGAGACAACAGTGAGTCAAGTACACACAGGCCCGGCCCACTCGCCTTGGGGAAGCTGTCTACCAGGCATCTGCTTCAAATACTGGAAAGCTTCACTTTCAGGTCACCCATCCGTGTGCAGGTGCAAGTGGGCTTTGGTGCTTTCTTTAGATGTGACCTGTGAATCCTGGAGTGGATTCCCTGAAGTTTGGCGACACCCGGGCTAGCTAAGGGTACCTGGTAGGGTCCCCCACAGTGAGCTTGAAGAGAATCGTAGAGGTGTCTTTTCCAGTAGAGGAAAATAATCTCTGTGTTGCAAGGTGCGAGGCTTAACGTCTTCATCTCCCGGGAACGTGCTGGAAAGAGATTGCTCAACCAAAGCGTGGTTGTTTTCAATAGAAGCCATTGGGCCTTTATAGTATTGGGAAGTAGGGGCGCCTGGGGAGCTCAGTTGGTTAAGCCACTGCCTTCGGCTCAGGTCATGATCCTGGAGTCCCGGGATCGAGTCCCGCATCGGGCTCCCTGCTCAGCAGGGAGTCTGCTTCTCCCTCTGACCCTCACCCTTCTCATGTTCTCTCTCTCTTTCTCTCATTCTCTCTCTCAAATAAATAAATAAAATCTTTAAAAAAAAAAAAAGATTATAGTATTGGGAAGTAGATCTCCTTTTACTAGCTGTGGATCGAAGGAGGCAGGGGCCAAGTGCATTGGACATCCTGTGACTATCTCAAAGGGTGAAAGTCTGTGAGTTCCAAAAGGGACAGATCTGAGATTTAGAAGGACGAAGGGCAATGCTTTGGGCTAAGGTATTGGAAGGGTCTTTACAAATTTTGCCAGTTGTGTCTTAATGATGCCCTAGTGTGTTGACTGGCCCCGAGGACTAAAGATGGCAAGCACGGTGAAAGCTATTGGGCTGGCGAAAGCACAAACCTGTCAGGACACCTGCCCAGTGAAGTAAGTGCATCCGACCACTATGAAGCATCGGAGGAGCCCCCCCGGGTAGGAATAACCTTTTTAAAATAGGATTTTAGCCACAAAAGAGGCCATGGCCTGTCTACAAGGGAAGCTTCAGTCCAGTGAGAAAACAGGCCACCCATGACTAAAACATATTTATATCCATGAGACGGGGCAAGCCAAGTAAAAATCCATTTGCCAGACTGTGAATGGTCCATTTGGCAATTTTAAATGCCCAGGGGTGGTATGGATGGACTTCCCAGCATTGTATTTTGGACAGACAGGTGGGACAAGCAAGGTGGGCATTTTGTGTGTGTGGCTTTATTAATATTTCCCTGCCAGTATCGGCTCCTACAGGCTATCATTTTATCAATAGACCAACAATTTAATGCAGTACAATGGTTAGCAATGGGAATTTTAGAGTGTCTGGCAGGACTGGATTGTATTTGGCTCAAAGCAAAGTCATCTCTTTTTATCAAACCAACAATTATTACATTTCCTATATTGTTTTCCCCTCTCTGGGACCGGTAGTTGGGCATCTCTTGTCAATTTTTTCTAGATGGTCATCTGGAAGAGCATCCCTTTGGACCAGGACAGAGGTCGAGCTCTTGGTTTCCTTGAGCATTTTTTTTTAAAGATCTTATTTATTTATTTATTTGAGAGAGAGAAAGCAAGAGCAGGGGGAGGGGCAAAGGGAGGGGGAGAAGCAGACTCCTCACTGAGCAGGGAGCCTGACGAGAGGCTTGATCCCAGGACCCTGAGATTCTGACTTGAGCCGAAGGGCGGACGCTTAACCGACTGAGCCACCCAGGCGCCCCTTCCTTGAGCACTTTTGATAGAAACATCAGCAAGGGGGCATCGGGCTCCCTGCTCAGCAGGAAGTCTGCTTCTCCTTCTGACCCTCTCATGCTCTCTCTCTCTATCTCATTCTCTCTCTCAAATAAATAAATAAAATCTTTAAAAAAAAAAAAAAAAGAAAAGAAACATCAGCAAGGTGGTTTCCTTTGGCCTCCAGGGTGTTGGGTCTAGCTGCCCAGGAAGCTTACTAACAGCCAGAGCAGCTGCAAGCATGCAATATCTAATACATTTTGGACACAGGATTCATTTAACATTTTATCCCCACTGGAGGTAAGGATACCTCATTGTTTCCGTAATATTCCAAAGTCACGAGCGACCCTAAAACATACCAGCTGTTGGTGTAAATGCTTGTGGTTTGCAAGCCCGAGGAAGGGCATGTAACCCAGCCTGTGGGGCCGAAGGGGCCAAAGACCAAGGTGCTGCCCCGTGACTTCAGAAAGAGTTGCAATTAGCACAGTGTTTACTGTTTTCATCCTTTAAATAAGAACCATCCGTAAACCACAAACAACTCTACTCTGGTTCAAGGAGTTTCTTGTCAATTGTCATGGGGAGTCAAAAGGGTGATCCGTCAGCATGAAGCAGGGGTGGGGGGTCTCATCAGTGAAAAGCGGGAGAGTAGCAGAGTTGAGGTTATTGCAGTGAGAAAGAGCTTTATGAGGAGCAGTTAGCAGGACGGTTTCATAGCAGGTGAGGCGACTGGCCAGAAAGTGTTGAGCATGAGGAGAATTGGAGGGCTTCTGCTGCAGGGGGCACGGGACGGTTAGAGGGGACCCCATGGCTATTTCGGCAGTGACCTTAACTAAAAGGGCATCAGCAGGAATAGCTCGGAGCAAGGGCGTATTCTCGAGCCATGGGTCCAGCTATCGGCTACCATACCCTATGAACCAATGGGTCGACGGTTGTCCCATGTTTTGGGGGGAGCATTCCCTTCTTTCTTGCATACAAAAAGGAAAACAGGAAGGTGATAATCAGGATGGCCAAGGGCAGGGGGCTTTATTAAATTTTTCTTTAGGGGCTCTTGGCTGGCTCAGTCAGAAGAGCATGTGACTCTTGATCTTGGGATTGTGAGTTCGAACCCCACACTGGGTGTAGAGATTACTAAAAAATAAAAAATAAACTTAAAAAAAAAAACAACCTTCTCTTTAAGGTCTCAAAAGTGGTGTCATCCTGATCTTTCCAAATAATAGAACCAGGTTTTTTTGTTCTGTAGGGGGCTGGGCAGTAAAAAGTTTGGAATACAATTTCAACAATAGCCAGCTACCTGAGAAAACCTTGCAGTTGGTGCTTAGTCTTGGATTTGGGGGAGTTCAGGATGCCATGAAGCCTAACTGGATCTAAATGCAGCCCCTGCTCCAAGATCGGGTGCCATAAATATTGAATCTGGGTTTGAGCAAACTGCAGTTTTTCTTTGGAGAATTTACGTCCCTTTTGGCTTGAAGTCTTAACAGGTGGATGCTGTCTTCCTTTGAAGAGGTTTGAGAAGGAGAGCAGAGAAGCAAGTCATGTACATATTGTAAAAAGTAGAGTGTACAGAAAACTTCTTATCATCCAAATCAGCCTTTTATGTTCTGTGAAAAGTAAGGACGTTCTGTGAAACCCTAGGGCGCTACTGTCCAGGTGTATTGTCTTCCTTCTCAAGTGAAGGCAAAAAGAGATTGGCTGGCCTTATCCACAGGGATGCTAAAGAAGGTGCCACAGAAATTGATCATAGTGAAAAATTTTCTTTCGGTGGGGATGAAAGCCACTAAAGTATGGGAATTAGGAACAACAAGGTGGTGAGAGATAACATTACCGGTTATGGCTCAGACCTCCATCCTTGGACAAACCTCCATTCTTGGCCACTGGGCTTTTTTTCTCAGATAAAACAGGAGTATTACAGGGACTAGTACAGGGGATAGGGAGGCCCTGAGCTTTATTTTATTATGGGCCTGATGTCTTGAAGGGACTTTTTTTACGTATAGGATAGATTCATTCTGGGGAGAGGTTTTGAGGGATCTGTTTCAATCTGTGCACTGTGAATTCTGCCAATATCAGTCGAAGGCTTGGCCCGTAAGGAGGACGGTGACTGACCAGGGTCCTTGGAGTTAGCCCCAGTGCGGTCAGAGTTGGAGCAAATAAAAGATGTTGAGGGGTCATTTGATTCACCTGTTTGGCTACTTTGATTGCTACTGTCAAATTCTAGAATCGTTGCCCTTTTTGGGAGAAGAATAGTCCAGCCTAATATTTTTCTAAGAGATCTTGGCCCAGTAAGTGAATCGGGGTGGAGGAACTAAGGAGAGAGGGTCGGTATCTCTTAGAGGATCTAAACAGAAGGGAATAGGCAGAGACAGAAACCTGTCGAGGTTTATCAGAGACCCCACTATTTGAGTCGTTTTCATACTCCAAGCCGGTGGCTGCCTTATAACAGGGGGATTGAGCACCAAGAGCATAGCTCGAGGGTCCGTAAGAACAGAGAGAGACATTCCCAATCTGAAGAGTTATTTCTCTGAGCTGATTAAGAGGGAGGGTGGGGAAGAGCCCCTGTAGTTGCTCAGAGCCCATCATTGGGGATTGGGACCCTGGGAAGGCTGGCTGTAGGATTGAGGGGCTTGGAGTACGTAAGCTCGTAGGAGTCCTTTCTCCGAGTGCCCTGACTCTCTGCAATAGTACCAGACATCAGGAGGGTTTTGGTTTTGTGTAGAGGCCTCTCCATTTGTTGAAGCTGAAAAGTAAGGATTTTCGTGGTCTTCGTTTTGGTCAAATCATCCATAGTGCAGTCAAGCTGATCTGCTAAATTAACTAGATCTGGAGTGGACATGGTTTCCCTTTCCATCCTGGTCCTTTTAAAGAGAAGAGAATGATCCTAATTCAGCACGTTAATAAACAGAATTAGAAGCTACCCTTTTGGCGCCTGGGTGGCTCAGTCGTTAAGCATCTGCCTTCAGCTCAGGTCATGATCTCAGGGTCCTGGGATCGAGCCCCGCATGGGGCTCTCTGCTCAGCCGGAAGCCTGCTTCTCCCTCTTCCACTCCCCCTGCTTGTGTTCCCTCTCTCGCTGTGTCTCTCTGTCAAATAAATAAAATCTTAAAAAAAAAAAAAAAAAAAAAGAAGCTACCCAAGTGGATTTGACAGCCAAAGGAAGACCAAAATTTTCCTTAAAAACAATCTGCAGTCAGTTGCAATAGTTATGAATAGATTCATCAGGCTTTTGTGTGCAAGTCTGAATTTTGTTCCAATCAACAGGCTTAGGTAATGCTATTGTCATTGCTTGGTGGAAATTTCCAGCGAATGTTCTAGCATCTTGCCAAAAGTTAGGCGTCTGTTTCTCTAAATCCCTTTTGGGATTTCCCACTGGGCAAGTTTCATCCAGTGTTGGCCCTGACCCTCACCAACAAGCAGGTGGACTAATTGATACAAATCTGAGAAGCTAGGTGGGTAAGTTTGAATAACCATGTTAAATTCTTCAGCAAACCTATGGGGGTCCTTAGTTACTTTGGGGAAATCTTTTTTTTTTTTTTTTTAGTAAACTCTATGCCCAATAGGGCTTGAACTCATGACCCCAAGATTATGTTCTACTGACTGAGCCACCCAGGTGCCCCAGAGGAAATAGTTTTTAAATTGTATTTATTTATTTATTAATTCAAGTATAATTAACATACATTGTTATATTAGTTTCATGTGTACAATATAATGATTCAACAATTCTATGCATTACTCAGGGCTCATCAAGAGATATGTACTCTTAATCCCCTTCACCTATTTCACCCATCCCGCCACCCACCTCCCTCTGGCAACCACCAGTTTGTTCTCTATATTTAAGAGTCTGTTTTTTTGTCTCTTTTTTCTTTCTTTCTTTTTTTTTAAGATTTTATTTATTTATTTGACAGAGAGAGACAGTGAGAGAGGGAGAGCACAAGCAGGGGGAGCGGCAGGCAGAGGGAGAGGGAGAAGCAGGCTCCCCACTGAGCAAGGAGCCCAACTTGGGACTAGATCCCAGGACCCCGGGATCATGATCTGAGCTGAAGGCAGACGCTTAACCGACTGAGCCACCCAGGTGCCCTGATTTCATTCTTTTTTATGGCCAAGTGATATTCCATTGTATATGTATACCACATTTTCTTTATCCATTCATCTATGGATGGACATTTGGGTTGCTTCCATATCTTGGCTACTGTAAATAATGCTACAGTAAACACAGGGGTGCATATATCTTTTCAAAGTAGTGTTTCTATTTTCTTTGGGTAAATACACAGTAGTAGTAGAATTACTGGATCATATGGTAATTCTATTTTTAATTTTTTGAGAAACCTTCATACTGTTTTCCACAGTGGCTCACCAACTTGCATTCCCACCAATAGTATACTGAGGGTTTCTTTTTCTCCACATCCTCACAACATTTGTTTTTTCACGTGTTTTTGAGTTTAGCCATTCTGATCAGTTGTGAGGTAATATATCATCGTGTTTTGATTTGCATTTCCCTGATGATGAGTGAGGTTGAGCATCTTTTCTTTTCATGTGTCTGTTGCCCATCTGTATGTCTTCTTTGGAAAAATGTCAACTCATGGCTTCTGCCCATTTTTAATTGGACTGTTTGTCTTTTTTTTGGCATTGAGTTTTATAAGTTCTTTTTAAAAAAAATTTTTTTTTTTAATTTTGACAGAAGGAGCAAGAGAGCACAAGCAGGGGGAGTAGCAGAGGGAGAGGGAGAAGCAGACTCCCCGCTGAGCAGGGAGCTAGATGCCAGGCTCCATCCCAGGACCCTGGGATTCTGACCTGAGCCAAAGGCAGATGCTTAATGACTGAGCCACCCAGGCACCCCGAGTTTTATAAGTTCTTTATGTATTTTGGATAACTCCTTATCAGGTGTATCATTTGCAAATATCTTCTGCCATTCAGTGGGCTGTCTTTTTGTTTTGTTGATGGTTTCCTTTGCTGTGCAAAAACTTTTTTATTTTGGTGTAGTCCCATTGGTTTAATTTTGCTTTTATTTCCCTTGCCAAAGGAAACATATCTAGAAAAATGTTCTTATGGCTGATGTTAAAAAGATTATTGCCAATGTTTTCTTCTAGAGATTTTATGGTTTTAGGTCTCAATTTAGGTCTTTAATCTATTTTGAGTTTATTTTTTTGTGTATGGTATAAGAAAGTGGTCCAGTTTCAATCTTTGGCATGTTGCTGTCCAGTTTTCCCAACACCATTTTTTGAAGAGACTGCCTTTTTCCCATTGCATATTCTTGCCTCCTTTGAAAAGATTAATTGACCATATAATTGTAGGTTTATTTCTGGGCTCTCTATTCTGTTCCATTGATCTCTGTGTCTTTTTTTAGCCAGTACCATACTGTTTTGATTACTACAGCTTTGTAGTATATCTTGAAATCTGGAATTTTGATACCTCCAGTTTGGGTCTTCTTTTTCCAGATTGCTTTGACTGCTAAGGGTCTTTTGTGGCTGAATACAAATTTTAATATTATCCTACTTCTGTGAAACATGCTGTTGGTGTTTTGACAGGGATTGCATTAAATCTGTAGGTTGCTTTGGGTAGTATGGACACCTTAACAATATTTCATTTTTCCAATCCATGAGCATGGCAAGTCTTTCCATTTGTTTGTGTCATCTTCAGTTTCTTTCATCAGTATTTTACAGTTTTCTGTGTGCAGGTCTTCACTTCCTTGGTTATGTTTATTCCTAGGTATTTTGATATTTTTGGTGCAATTGTAAATGGGATTGTTTTCTTTCTCTTTTTCTTTTCTTTCTTTCTTTCTTTTTTTTTTTTTTTTGTTTGTTTTCTTTTTTTTCCTTAAGGATTTTGTTTATTATTTGAGAGAGACAGAGAGAACACAGAGGGAGAGTGAGAGGGAGAAGCAGGCTCCCCGCTGAGCTGGGAGCCTGATGCGGGACTTAATCCCAGGACCCTGGGATCATGACCTGAGCCGAAGGCAGACGCCTAATGGACTGAGCCACCCAGGCGTCCCTTGGATTGTTTTCTTAATTGCTCTTTCTGTTATTTCATTATTGATGTGTAGAAATGCAACAGATTTCTGTATGTTGATTTTGAATCCTGCAATTTACTGAATTCATTTATCAGTTCTACTAGTTTTTGGTGGCATCTTTAGGGTTTTCTATGTATAGTATTATGTCTTCTGCAAATAGTGAAAGTTTTACTCTTCCTTACCAATTTGGATGCCTTTTATTTCTTTGTCTTGTCTGATTGCTGTGGCTAGGACTTCCAGTACTATGTTGAATAAAAGTGGTAAGAGTGGACACCTTTGTCTTGTTCCTGATATGAGGGGGAAAGCTCTCAGTTTTTCACCATTGACTATGAGAGCTATGATGGTTTCTCAGATATAGCCTTTATTATGTTGAGATATGTTCTCTCTAACCTACTTTGTTGAGGGTTTTTATCATAAATGGATGTTTTACTTTGTCAAACGCTTTTTCTTCATCTATTGAAATGATCATGTGGTTTTTATCCTTTCTCTTGTTGATGTGATGTATCATGTTGATTGATTTGTGAATATTGAACCCTTGCATCCCTGGAATAAATCCCACTTGATCATGGTGAATGATTTTTTAAAAAATATGTCGCTGGATTTAGTTTCCTAATATTTTGTTGAAGATTTTTGCATCTATATTCATCAGAGATCCTGACCTATAGTTTTCTTTTTTTTTTAAATGTGTTTATCTGGTTTTGATATTAGGGTAATGCTGGCCTTGTAGAATGAATTTGCAAGTTTTCCTTCCTCTTCCATTTTACTTTGGGAAACTCTTTAATTATGACTTGCCATTCAGCTTTAGTCCAGAGAACATAAGAAATTTGGGGTTTAGTTGGAAGACTTAACTTCAGAGGGACAGGTTTCAATAGATTCAGAAGAAGAGGGAGTGGGGAAAGTTTTGGAGGAAAACGGAAATTCAGTGAAAGGATTAGAATCAGGGAGGGGGCGGAGGGGGGGCAGGGTGAAGAGGAAATAGAGGAAAATGGCCCCAGAGGTGGGGCCTGAGCACAAGGTGGGCTGTTACACCTCCAGAGACCAAGAAGATGGGGGAGAGAAAAAAGAGGCCATTTGACTTCTTTCAATTGTTTGTTTACCTCAGTTAATTTAGAAATGGTATTTTGCAACGAGGCAATTTTAGAATCCTGCAAACATTTGGAAGCCTCAAGGTACCATTTTAAAAAGGCATCCCATTCAGTTTGTTTAATTTGGAGCTGTAGCTTTCCAATTTAGCTTTGAGAAAAACAAGTTCGGGAGATTGAAAGCTTCCATACTGGCCATTGAAGCTCTAAATTATCTTTAGCTAAGTTAGCCCATTTAGTTGAAAGTGCACGGAAAGAGGGACTATGGTTTTGGAACCTAAAGCTGGCCAGGGTCCTAGCAGGAGGGCTCTCTTGAAAGAGTTTAGAGGGCAGGGCTCCTGTTACTCAAAACTAGAGGTTCAAAAAAATGAGTACTCACCAGAAAGGACAAAGCCTTTAAACAGATCCCGAGGGGTGTCTGGGTGGCTCCGTCGGTGAAGCGTCTGCCTTGGGCTTAGGTCGTGATCCCAGGGTCCTGGGATAGAGTCCCATGTCAGGCTCCCTGGTCAGTGGAGAGTCTGCTTCTCCCTCTCCCTCTCCCTCTGCCCCTTGCTCTCTCTCTCTCTCTCTCTCAAATAAGTAACATCTTTAAAAAAATAAAAATAAAAATAAATAAACAGATCCTGAATCAAGCTGGAGCACTCAAAGTGCATGGGGCATAGTGCTTGGATCTGGGAGAGACTTGCCCTCAATCTCCAGGGCCCACAACAGAGCAGTGAGGTCAATGGGCTCTGTGGGCATGGGCACCTGTTTGCTCACCCAGCCTTAGAGCTGTTGGGAGTCTTCTCTGGATCCCACCTCTGATCACCAAGTAACATCGACCTTAAAAATAAGACAGCCCTGGGGTGCCCAGGTGGCTCAGTGGGTTAAGCACCTGACTCTTGATCTCAGCTCGGGTCTTGATCTCAGGGTCGTGAGTTTGAGCCCCATGTTGGGCTCCATGCTGGGTGTGGAGCCTACAAATAAATACATAAATACAAGACAGCCAGTTATTTTACCATCAAAATGGATTTATTAAAGAATAGCAAAGAATTGCAATTTGGGACAAGCAAGCTATGGTAGAAGCACGACAAGGCCAGGGAACAAAAGAGAGGAACACTATAGAGAAAAAGGAGGGAGTAGGGAAGGGTTGCTCTGAAAGAAAGTCTGTTGGAAGAAAGGAGAGCTCAGAGTGATGGCAGTTTCTCATCGACTGGGCTGTTGCTGGTTGAGGAGAAAAATCTCCCTTCCTCCTGCTGGGGCAGTTGTGTATAGGCTTTTTCCTACCAGAAATGTAAGGTCCTTCTCTTCTACCCCGGGTGCCATTGATGACCCACGGTTGGGCATGAGAGCTCCCCCTTCTGGCCTCCCAGCTCCATTTTTAAAAATTATTTTATTTGCTTGATTTTATTTATTTTATTTTTTCTAAGTGGAGCCTATTGTGGGGCTTGAACTCACAACTCTGAGGTCAAGACCTGAGCTGAGATCAAAAGTCACATGTTCAACTGACTGAGCCACCCAAGCACCCCTTAATTTTTTAAAAGCTTTTTTTAATTTAAGTAATCTCTATACCCAGCATGGGGCTCGAACTCATGACCAGGAGATCAAGAGTTGCATGCTCTTACGAATGAGCAAGCCCCAGGCACCCTCCAACTCCATGTTAAATGAGGTGTCCTTGGGGTGTCTGGGTGGCTTAGTCTGTTGGGCATCTGACTCTTGGTTTCGGCTCAGGTCACGATCCCGGGGTCATCAGATGGAGCCCTGTGTCGGGCTCAGCCTCAGTGTGGAACCTGCTTGAGAGTCTCTCTCTCCCTCTGCCCCTCCCCCCCAATAAATAAAGTCTTAAAAAATAGATGAGGTGTCCTTTATGCAGTTCCGCACCTTGCACGTAGACACTTGCTCCCGCAGACAGACACAGACAAACGCTCACGCACACGCTCACACTCCAGACTTGGTTTCTCACACCCATACCACTGTCGTGGCTCTTGTCATAGTCATGTCGCCGGTGCTGTCTACGAGCCAACTTCCTCTAAATTTCCTTCTTCAACGAAAACATGCTTATTTAATTTTTTTAAAAAGATTTTATTTATTTGACAGAGAGAGAGCACAAACAGGGGGAGAGGGAGAAGCAGACTCCCCGCGGAGCAGGGAGCCCAATGCAGGACTCAATCCCAGGACCCTGGGATCATGACCTGAGCCAAAGGCAGACACTTAACCGACTGAGCCGCCCAGGCACCCAAAACATGCTTATTTTAAATAGAGCCTGTTTCACTTCCGTAAGTGGGTACAGGTACCACTTGTTAACAAGTAAAAGATCACTAAAAATAATGACAATGAGAATGCTATTTTTTTTAGTCTATCTGGACAAAGGGGCACCGGACCCTCCCTTTTCACAAGTAACATTAGCAAGTGCTAGGCATTTCTCGCGCAATGGCACCAAACTGAGCTGGGTCCTTCTGTGTCATCAAGATTGAGGACAATTGCAAAGCATTTCAGCCTGAGCTTCAGTGCTATTTAACCCCATCTGTCCTCCTCAGAAACCCCTTGCCCATGGCTCGGGCCCTACTCTGGGACCCCTGACGGCAGTGATGGAGGGCACAGCTGGGGGGTGGGGTCTCCAGGCAGCTTTTCCTAAAGACCCCTCCTGCAGGGCCAGCGGAGTGAGCTGAGGCTTCAGGGAGCAGGACCTCAGGCTGGGGCTGGCCTGGGCTGGGTCCTCCGGAAGCTCTCCAAACACATCAAGGTGGAAGATTCTGGACTTGGTGTCTATGGGGAAGGAAGCCTCAAGGGAGCCTGAGGGGTCACTCCTTCCCTGAGATGGGGACCAGGGCAGAGAGGCAGCCTTTGGGAGGACACCGTGTCCTCTATTGGGCCTAGTGAGTCCAGGTGTCTGTGGGACTCGAGGGTGGGGGTGGGGGGTTGTCCCAAGGAGGCAGGAAGAAAACCCGCAGAGGAGCTCAGCAGAATGATGGGATCAGGAGAACCGGGTTCCTGCCCAAGGGTGGACCAGTGTCCCTCTTTTTCTTCCTCTCTGACCGTCCCCCTCCCCCAGCCAGAACAGTGATTCTTTAGGGGTGATAAGAAGCTTGATAAACACCACCAGGGACACCTGGGTGGCTCTGTCCGTTAAGCGTCTGCCTTCGGGTCCTGGGATCAAGTCCCCCATCAGGCTCCCTGCTCAGCGGGGAGCCTGCTTCTCCCTCTGCCTGCCGCTCCCCCGCTTGTGCTCGCTCCCTCGCTCTCTCGCTCTCTTTCTCATGCGCTCTCTCTGACAAATAAATAAATAAAATATTAAAAAAAAAACCACCACTGATATATAAGATAACTTTACGTGTGGACAATAGAACAATCATTTCCTCACTGCCCCTTGGCAGGTAGAGCGGAAGGGTGGCACCCTCCAGGACTGTCCCTGCCAGAGGTGGGACAAAGGACAAGCACTGCTCTGGGGCAAAAGATCTGGCCCATGGGAAGCTGAGCCAGGTCACCATCAGCACGTAGTGCCTGGGCTTTAGAACCTTTCCTTTCTGGCCCACAGGCCTAGGCTTCAGGTCTCTGCCCCCACCCCCACCACCAAATTTCTTCCATGGGGTCCCGCCAATGCCCTCTTTATCCCTTAACACACAAAACTCCTTTCTTCTATTTCTTCCAGAAGAGCTAGATTTGCTTATTTGACCTGAGCTGCAAGCAACCTGAAATTTGCCTTCCAGTGCCAGGTAGTCAAAAAGCAAAAAAAAAAAAAAAAAGCAAAGAGCAAAATAAATCATGCTACAAAAAGCAAAGAAAAATAAAGCAAAGACACAGTTCAATTTTATATCAAAAATAGTAGGAACAGTCCCTTCCTGCTACATTCCCTCCTTGTAGCAAGCTCCAGAGCCAAGCCCCACCAAAGACTCCCCCTCTCCAGAGACACACTCACACCCATGCTCCCAGCCTTTCACACTTGCTGTCTCACACCTCACACACACACACACACACCTCCTAGGGACTGGGATCTCACCAGACAGCACAGTGGCTTTCTCTGAGCTCTCCAGGGCCTGACAGGGACAGCCAGACCTCAGGGTCTTCCTGTGGAGATAGGGGCCTGCGGCTGGGCTACTAAAGTAGGGGCAAGGTGGGGAGGGGTGGCTCTGGCTGGTGTCTCTCCTCCCCCCCCGTTCCCCCCCGCTGCTACCCCAGCTCTGGGTCCCCTTCCCACCTCTCCGAGTGGACACTAGCCCAACTCAACCTCCCCGCTTGCCCTGGGGTGTGCGAGAGCAATCGCCTACCCCCACGATCCATCCCTGAGCCCTGTGAACCGTAAGAGATTTCCAGAGTTCATTTTAAATGTGTCCAGTCCCTTTCTCCTCCCACAGCCTGGTCACATGGTGGTGCCGGGCTGTTCCTGTGTGCTCGACCTCAGGGGTTTGTGTGTGTGCACACGTGTTCCCAATTTCTAGTCCTCTATCATCACCCATCCATGCCAGGCCCCCCACCCCGCCCCCATTTGTGTGCATTTACCTATGTGTGTATGTGCGTTTATGTTCTCACATTCCCCTTTCATTTCCTGCAGGCGGGTTTGCCGGGATCTGGGCGCGCTTGATCCGCGTGGGGAGAGCCAGCCCACCAGCCCACTGCATGCTCCCTGCTGTTCTGCTGCTCTTCAGACTCAGTCCGTCCAGCCCCACGAGCCCCCCCACCATGTGACCCTAGAGGCTCTGGAACATTCGCCAGTCCGACAGGTGTAAGGTGATGTGCTGTTGTTTTCAGGTGCACGTCTCTTGTCTCTTGTTAGGAAGGATTTCCATCATCTCTTCCCTGGGTTTTGTTTTCCTCTTGCGGAAATTGCCCCTTCCTATCCTGTTCTCCATTGGCTTCGCTGCCCTGCTATCTGTTGCTTTGCAGTTCTTCCTTTATTCTAAATATTAGTGTCTTGTTGACTGGGGACATTACAGATACCTTACCTACTGTGCCAATGCTTTTAACTCCAAGGGGCCTTTCAATGGACAGAACTCCTTAATTTTGGAGTAATCAGATTCATCAGGAGGTATTTTGGGGGTAAGGGATGGGGGGAGGCTTATGCTACGTGCTTTTGAAACTTGGTTTAAGGGTCTGCCCTGGATCACAGTATTGTCCTCTGCTCTCTGCTTTAAGCTTTGTCAATGAGCTTTCACACTGACACTGTGAATCCATCTAGAGGCCATTCTGTATGTGGTGTTAGGAAGGAATCCGGTTTTATTTTTCTCCACAAAAAGAACCCCCATCCCCTATAGCATCTACTGAACAGTCTGATTTACATGTTAAACTCCCATAGGCATTGGGTATGTCTTTCTGGTCTCTGTTCTCTTCCATTGTCTGCCTCTTGCTGTGGCAGTACTGCATTTTTTTTTTAAAGATTTTATTTATTTTTTTGACAGAGAGAGAGATAGTGAGAGCAGGAACACAAGCAGGGGGAGTGGGAGAGGGAGAAGCAGGCTTCCTGTCGAGCAGGGAGCCCGATGTGGGACTCGATCCCAGGACCCTGGGATCATGACCTGAGCCGAAGGCAGACGCTTAACGACTTAGCCACCCAGGCGCCCAGTACTGCATTTTTTTTAAAGATTTTATTTATTTATTCGAGAGAGAAAGAGAGAGACAGAGAGAGCACAAGCAGAGGGAGAGGGAGAAGCAGACTCCCTGCTGCACAGGGATTCCGATTCTGGACTCGATCCCAGAACCCTGAGATCAGGACCTGAGCCGAAGGCAGATGCTTAACTGACTGAGCCACCCAGGTACCCCAGTACTGCATTTTTTTTATTATTATAATTACTATGGTTTTACAAATCTGGTAGGGAAAAACACACCCTCCAGCTTCTTTTTTTTTTTTTTAAGTTTTCTTAGTTATTTGTGGATCTCCATTCATCTATAAAAATTCTATTGCACACTTATAAAATTTCTTCCAAAAATACAACTGGAATTTTGATTAGGATTGCCTTAAAGAGAAGCTAAATTAAATTTGGAGAGAACTTATGTCTTCATAACTTTGTCATCCTACTCTACATTATGGTCTATTTCTCTATTTATTCAGATTTGCTTTTCTGTCTTTATTAAAGTCTTCTACCAAGAGGTCTTACATATTCTTGTATGTTCAGCATACTTCATATCTTGCTGCTGCGAATATCTCATTTTTCAGTTGAGTATCGGAGATGAAGAGGTATACCAAAAATACAATCGGTCTGGTAGGTTTATATCTAGCAATGTTGCTGGAATCTCTTACTGACTCCAGTAGTTAATGTGTTGATTTCCAAGGCTCTTCTAGGAAAATGATCACGGCAATTAATGAGAATTTTATCTCCTCCCTTCTAACCCTTACACCTTTTATTGCTTTTTCTTTCTTTATCACATGGGCAAGGGTCTCCAGAATGATGCTAAATCATAGTATCTTGTTTCTGATCTTACGGGACAGGGACATCGTGGGCATGAATGAAAACATGGGACACTTGTATCTGCACCCCCATCTCTCTCATGGCTCGGCTGACCGTTCCCTGGATCATGGTGCCTGGGCTGGGGGCTGAGGGCCATTATGCATAATAATTGCTGTGGATTTTTGGCATGGAAACTGCATCAAATTCAACAAGTTCCCTTCTCTTTCTAGCTTAGTAAGAATTTGTATCATAAGTAACAAAGCTTATCAGGTGCTTTGTCTACATCGTCTGATGCTATCGCATGCTCTTTCTTATTTATTTTTATCAGTGTGCAGAGTTATATTGATAAATTTCCTAATGAATTCCTGGAATAAGACCTACTTGATCATGATGTGTTATTTTTAATACAATATAGTTTATTTTGTTTAGGACTTTAACATCTCTGTTCACGAATGAAGTGAGCAGGTCGTTTTCTATTTCATTTTGTTTTGTCCTTATCTGGTTTTCAGAATCAAAATTTCACTATCCTCATAAAATTTTCTGGGAAATGTTCCCCCCTTTTTCTATTACCTGGAATAGCTTATAAAAAATAGAAGTTGTTCACATCTCCTCTTTTTCTTTCATTATTTTTGTCAGAAAAAATCTGCTATTTTATGAAGAACTAGCTTTTGGGCTTATTAATTTTCTAAATTGTCCTTTGGTTCTTGGAGCACCTGGGTGGCTCAGTCGGTTAAGCGTCTGCCTTCGGCTCAGGTCATGATCCCAGGGTCTTGGGATTGAGCCCCGCATCGGGCTCCCTGCTCAGCGGGAAGCCTGCTTCTCCCTCTCGCTCTGCCTCTCACCCTGCTTGTGCTCTCTTGCTCACTTGCTCTCTCTCAAATAAATAAATAAAATCTTAAAAAAAAAATAAATTGTCCTTTGGTTCTTATTTGCTATCTTCCTCTTATCTTTATGATTGCCATTACTTTTACAAATGTGCTGATATTTTTCCCCAACTTTATGATTTTAATGATTTACTCATTTATTTCAGACATTTCTATTGCCTGATAAATACAGTTAAAGCTGTACATTTTCCTCAAAGTACTTCTTAGCTGTGTCCCACTACTTTGAACACGTAATGCTTCTATTCATGCAAATATACATATGTTTCATTTCTCTTTATGATTTCCTCATCACCTCAAGGATTATTTAATGATGTATGATTTGGTTTCTAATTTTTTTTTAAAGATTTTATTTATTTACTTGAGAGAGAGAGCACAAGCAGGGTGAGGGTCAGAGAGAGAAGCAGACTCCCTGCTGAGCAGGGAGTCGGATGTGGGACTCGATCCCGATCCCAGAACTCCGGATCGTGACCTGAGCCCAAGGCAGACGCTTAACCAAATGAGCCACCCAGGCGTCCTGATTTGGTTTCTAAATTTTAAGAATTTTAAGCTACCCCAGTTTGAGTTGTAATTCTTAGATAATTGTGATCAATTTCAATTGGGAAAAACTTCCATCCCTGTTGTTTTTATTTCTAGTTTTATTACATTATGGCCAAAGAACACAATCAGTCTCATATCTATCCATTGTAATTTACTGAGATTTTATTTATGGTCTAGGTCATAGCTTATTTTTGTAAATGTTTAGAGATAGTCCAAAAAAAAAAAAAAAAGAGTTGACTTTCTGTTGGGTGTAGATAATTGTTCACGCCATTGACATTAGTGTGTATTCCTTTTGTACGTTTGTTCTCTCCATCTACGAGAGGTGCGGTATTACTGTTGTCTATCTGTGTCTCCCCACAGCTCCATCAGTGTGCACTTACCATCATGTAAAGCTATATTGTCAAGTGCATTTACCTTTGTGATATATTTTATGAGTTTATAACATCTTTGTTTGTCCCTTGTGACTTTTAACCTTAAATTGTATTTTTTCACATAGTCAGTTAGTCACATATTAAGATTCCTGCCTTGGCTTTCTTTTTATTCATGTTCACTTGGAATATCTTTCCTTAGCCTTTAGAAAAAAAAATACTTCTGTACCTTTAAGAAAATGGAAGTGATTTATATTCAGGAAGATGTACCGATTTTTAAGTGTACGGTATGATGCATTGTGATAAATGTATGTATTCATGTAACCACTGGCCAATCAAGTCACAACACACCCATCACCTTGGAAGTCCCCTTGGTCACCTTCTCATTGATCCCCACCCTCTGTAAATAACCACTGCTTTTGATTTCTATCACCATAGATTAGTTTTGCTTTTCTCAAATTTCCCATAAGTACAATCAATTAGTACGTTTCTAGCTTCTTTCACTCAACATAACATCAAAAGATTTTTTATTGAGGGGTGACTGGGTGGCTCAGTCAGTTGAGTGTCTGACTCTTGGTTTCGACTCTGATCGGGATCTCCTGGTCGTGAGATCAAGCCCCATGTGGGGCTCTGTGCTCAGCACACAGAGTCTGCTTGGGCTTCTTTCCCTCTTCCTCTCCCTCCTTCTCTGCCCTCCCCCCCCCACCATGTGCGCCCTCATACTCTCTCTCTCAAATAAATAAATCTTTTTTTAAAAAAGATTTTTTTATTGAGATATGGCTTACATTTAGTAAGAATTATCCTTTTCAGTATACAGTTCTATGAACTTGACAAAAGCCATTACTACAATGAAGATTGAGAACATTTCTATCATCCAAAAACTTCCTGTGTCCCTTTATAGTCAGCCCCTCCCCCTTCCTGTTGCCCGCAGCAGCCCCCTGATCTGCTTTCTTACCCTAGGGTTTTGTCTTTTACCGAGTGCCACAGAAGAACTACAAGCATTTTAGAAGAACTAATAGCATTTTGAGTCCGACTTTTTTCACTTAGCATAATGCATTTGAGATTCATCCGTGGTCTTGTATGTATCAATACTTCTTTCCTTTTTATTGCTGAATAGTATTGCATGGTATGGATGTACCACAGTTTGTCTATCTGTTTACCACCCAAAGGGTATTTGGGGTTTGGGCAATTATGAATAAAGCTACCTTAATCATTTGCATGCAGGGTTTTTTTGTTTTTGTTTTTGTTTTTTAAGTAATCTCTATTCCGAAGGTGGGGCTCGATCTCACAACCCTGAGATCAAAAGTCGCACGCTCCACGGACTGAGCCAGCCAGGCGCCCCTGCATGTGGGTTTTTAAATGAACATAAATTTTCATCTGCCTTGGGTAAAAAACAAGGGGCAGGATTGCTGCATCATCTGCCAGGCGTGTTTAACCTTGTAAAGTACTGCCAAACTGTTTGCCGTTCCACATTCTCCACAAGGGTGCATGAGAATTGCATTTGCTCTCAGTCCTCGTCAGCACTAGGATTGTCAGCTTTTGGACCAGCCGTTCCAAGAGATTTGCAGTGTTGTCTCGCTGTGATTTTAATGTGCATTTCCCTAATGGGTAATGACGTTGAACATTCTTTCAACTTTCAGTCTCATTTGCCATGAATGTATCTTCTTTGTTGACTGTCTATTCAAATCTTCTGGCCATTTTTAATTGGATTGTTCCTTTTATTACTGAGTTTTGAGAGTTTTTCATAGACTTTGGATATAGTCCATATTGGATAAGGGCTTATAAATATTTTCTCCCAGTCTGTGGTTTGTCTTTCCACTTTCTTAACAGAGTTTGGTTTTTTATTAAGTTTTGAAGTTTTTAATTTTGATGAGGTAAAGAGACGCCTGGGTGGCTCAGTCGGTTAAGTGTCTGCCTTTGGCTCAGGGTCCTGGGATGGAGTCCCGCATCCCGCTCCTTGCTCAGCGGGGAGTCTACTTCTCCTTCTGCCTGCCGCTCCCCCTGCTTGTGCTCTCTCTCTCTGACAAATAAATAAATAAAATCATTTAAAAATTTTTTTAGTGAGGTAAAATTTATCAGCTTTTAAATTGTGTGGATCATGGGGCACCTGGCCGGCTCAGTCGGTGGAGCATGAGACACTTGATCTCAGCGATCTGAGTTCAAGCCCCATGTTGGGTGTAGAGATTACTTAAAAATAAAATCTCTAAAAAAAATTTATGGATCGTGGTTTTGGTGTTGTGTCTAAGAAATCTTTGTTTAATGCAAAAACCACAAGAATTATTTTATGCTTTCTTCTAGAAATTTTATAATTTGGGATTTCACATTTATGTCTGAGATCCATTTTGAATTTTATATCTGATGTGAAACAGGAGTTGGAGTTCATCCTCTTGCATGTGGATGTCCAACTGTTCCAGCACCATTAGTTGAAAAGACGATCATCCTTTCTTCACTGGCTTGCTTTTGCAGCTTTATCAGATCCTTGGGGAAGCACGCTGTCAGGGCGGGGGTGACTCCCAGGTTCTAATGTGTCCTCCTGGGGGCTTGTGGGGAGGTGCAGAAGGGAAAGCCTAAGGCTGGTGGTCTCCGCTCTTTTCCCCAATGCCTCAGCCAACGGATGTCTTGCAGCCCCAATATAACTCTGGCGAAACCTGCACTACGGTCAGCATGGAGCAAAAACAGCCTCTCAGCAACACAAGGAGGGGTAAGAACCACACACAAAGTGCTTCCCTCTGGCATCTTGCTGTTGCCACCTCTGGCCGTACCTGGTCCTGCCCACACATGTGTGAACACACACCTCCACCAACACACACACACACACACACACACACGCACGCACGCACGCACCCCTACACGCAGACACATGCTACACACACACGTGTCGTATGTAACACACGCACACGTATGAACGCACCCCTGTGCCCACATACACCTCCACGGATGCACACGTACGCCTGCACACACTACCAGACCCACACACCGTATCAAAACAGCCATCGGTCTCCAGCAGGGGGCGTGTCTCCCTTTTTTGTCTAATTTTATTTTTTCCCCCAAATCCTCGCTTCTCTCTGCAGTTGCCTGGGGTTCATATCTGAGAGGGAGACGTTAGTGTGCTCATTCACCAGCAAGACCAAAGGCTGGCAGACTGTGGACCTCAGGCTTTTATAACGTTGCTTTTATAAATAAATAACTCCAAAAAGAGCTGACTTTCTGTTAGGTGTAGATAATTGTTCACACCACTGACATTAGTGTGTATTCTTTTGTCCGTTTGTTCTCTCCGTCTACGAGAGAGGGGTGGTATTACCGTTGACCATCATGTAAAGCTATATTGTGAAGTGCACTTATCTTTGTCTGCGGTTTATTTTATGAGTTTTATGAGTTTGTTACATCTCTGTTTGTCCCTTGTGACTTTTAACCCTGAATTATATTTTTGTACATAGCAAGTTAAGATTCCAGAGGGTCAATCAGCCTTACCAACTGGACCCTTAACCCCACTGTCCTGGTAGGGACAACTTCCCTCATCTTCCCCACTTACCTGATGCCTCTCGCCAGCTGGTTGGTACCTTCCTGTTTTTTCCGCTGCCAGCCCATTTGCTCCCGTCCCCTCCCCCAGTCAGAGTGTAGGATCCTTCTGCTACCTTGTGGCAGGAGCTCTCTGTGACAGGTCTTCATTGCCACCGAGCATCTGCTGCTAGGACCACTGTTGGTACCAGCCATCAGAGCGTGGGCTCCCCAGGAAGCAGACTCTACGCCAGCGTTCGGCATGTGGGAAGTTCATTAGGAAGCACTCTTGGGGTTTACGCCTAGGGAGGAGAGAGGAAAGACAGGATTGGGTGGAGGGAGATATTGGGCTACAGTGGGGTGTCAACAGAAGCTCAGCCAACCCCACAGGAAAGGTAGAAGCTGGATGGTTCTGGAGGATTGTCTTGAGTTGGGACAAGGTTGTGCCTTTATGCTCCCGAGTCAACCAGTCATTGCATGTGGGCTGCCTGGGGGAAGGAGACATGACCTTGGGCGGGTGAATGTCTCCCAAAGCAATTCCAAAGAGGGCTGACAGCCCGGGGCTGTTTGCCACCAGCTTGTGCAAGAGCCGGGGAATAACTCTTGGCTCAGGAGGGAATGGCTTCTGGCAATGAATGTAGCACAGGACCTTCCCAGCTAGGAGACGTAAGAACAGAACAAGAAGGAAATCTTGGAAATTTAAAATGACTGCCAAAAGGAGCGCCTGGCTGGCGCAATCCGTGGAACACGCAACCCTTGATCTCAGGGTCGTGATTCGAGCCCCACGCTGGGTGTAGAGGTTACTAAAAATAAATAAATAAACTCCAAAAAAAAAAAAAAAAAAAAAAACACCTCTTAAAACAAAACAAAACAAAAAGCCAAAATGACTGCCAAAATAAAAATCTACCCAGGGACGCCTGGGTGGCTCAGTCGGTTAAGCGTCTGACTCTTGATCTCAGCTCAGGTTTTGATCTCAAGGTCATGATATCTCCCAACAGGACCCGGCACCCTGGGACCGATGCCTCCCATGGGCAGGGTCTCAGGGGGAGGCTCAAGGGGGGGTGGCAGCCCCCAGATCAACACTGCTTGCTCAGGGGCACATTCAAGCCTTGGAGAGCCCCCAGATTGTCCTGTGCCCCTCTGTGGGGCGGGTCCAGTAGCCTGCAGCCGGGCAAAAGGAAAGGCGCCCTCGGCACCACACTGAAAACCAGCCCCATTTCTGTGACTTCCCCGGGAGGCTGGTGGGCATCAGGTATGGGCTCACAGGTCGCTGAAAGTTGTTAATAACGGCCCGTTGCAGGACCAGGAGCTCCACTTCGTGGGTACGTGACAGCTCTTAAGAGCAGGCAGGCTGATGCGATCACCCTTGGCCCCTGCCCTCTTCTCGAGCTAAATCCAGCATCACCCTGTGCCCACCAGTGACCTGCCATCCGCAGCATGACCAAGGATTTGGGCTCGGTTAGGGCAGCAAAGGCTAAGCCAGGGGCTTTACCCCAGCTCACCAGGGCATGAAGGGCTGATGGCTTAACCCCAACCAACAGTTCCCCAGAGGGTTGAGAGGGCTGCTGGGGTGGGGGGGCAGGGGGGTGCATTGGCCACACACATCCTTGTGGCATCCCCGCCTAACCTGATAACCTGGACGGGTTCATTAAGCTGTTTAGCACTCCGAATAATCTTCCCAAACCTCCCAGAGTAACTGGAAACCCCAGAGGGGCTGTCATCGCTAGCCTTGCTGGAGCAGGGCCAACTGGGGACACTGGGACTCTTCCAGGTCTGTGTCCCCTCAGTGCCAGAAGGCTGGTGTTGGCCGTGCTCCAGGGAAGGTGAGGGCCACAGGCACCACAGATCCTCACGTTCCTTCAGACCGCAGCCAAAATAACCCTGTGCTCAGATACACCGAACCTCGGCAAGGCTGTCCGGGGTCCTGGCTGCGCCCCACCTGCTCTGCTGAACACCTGGGAGAACGAGATTGGGGTCCTTAGTGGACTAGCCCTTCAGTGACTCAGCAATCGAGAAAGCACTTCCTGGCACTCACATTCTAGTCCCCATCTGGGGCATTTGCGGCAAGAGCCCGGTCTTAGGCCCTCGCTCCTCCACACCCTCAGAGACCTTGGTCCTGCTACTTAGAACCTTCGTGCAGAGTGAGGACTGGCAGCTGTGAAGCCGACAGGAGATGCTACTTGGCACGCAGCGAGCGCTCTGAGAGCCAACGGTCGTTCATGCTCTGCCCGCGCAGTCCTGGGGGCCGCGGAGGACACTGACCTGATTGGAGGGAAGGTGGTCAGAGACCACTGGGCTAGTTTAGGACCCACATCTTTGGCCCTCCCCATTTCCCCTGGGATATTCCCAGATGCCTTTCTAATCCCAGGATCTCTGCTTCCTGAGTCTGGCTCAAGGGAGGGAACACCGCACCTGAGCTGTCCCTACAACTACCAGGGGACCTGATGAGTTCCAACTCAGCCAAGGACTTGTCTCGTGGGGGTCCTGAGGCAGTGGAGCGCCCCTCTCTAGCTCGGGGCCCCGGACCCAGTCCTGGCTGCTCCCAAACCAGATCGCAAGGTTCTGATGCCTTCCTGAGGCAAAAGCAGGGAGGGCAGCCGGAACGGCGCATCTCAGGAAGAACCTCTGCTGAGAACAGCCGGAGGATGGTGCCAAGAGCAGCAGGGCACCTCCTCTTTCAACAGATGTTTCTTGAGCACCTAAGCAACAGGCACTGAGTTCGTGGGGCTGTGGATTCAGCAGGGAGCAAGACAAAGTCCCTGGCTCATGGACCTTGCCCTCTATCTACCTCCCTGTGCATTGGAAGATTGCACCAATAAATGCCCATAAGAATAGTAAGTGTGGGGGCACCTGGGTGGCTCAGTCGGTGAAGCGTCTGCCTAGTTAAGCATCTCCCTTCGGCTCAGGTCATGATCTCAGGGTCCTGGGATCGAACCTCCCCCCCAAATCAGGCTTCCTGCTCAGTGGAGAGTCTTCTTCTCCCTTTCCTGCTGCCCCTCCCCCCAACTCATGCAAGAACACTCTCTCTCTCAAATAAATAAAGTCTTTTAAAAAATAAAAAATAAATTTAATAAATTTTTTTTTTTAAGATTTTTTTATTTATTTATTTGACAGAGAGATAGACAGAAGAGCACAAGCAGAGGGAGTGGCAGAGGGAGAGGGAGAAGCAGGCTCTGCACCAAGCAGGGAACCCGATGCGGGACTCGATCCCAGGACCCCAAGATCATGACCTGAGCCGAAGGCAGACGCTTAACCATCTGAGCCACCCAGGCGCCCTAATAAATTTTTTAAAAAAGAATAGTTAAGTGTATCACTTACTCCCCTTCTCCATGTCAGAAAAACTCACAAAAAGTATTACTATCCCTACTTCTGCTGTCTTAGGCTGGGTCTCCCCACAAGGAAGAGCCTGAGACCAGGCTTTGCATGGGGCAGATTTTTGGGGTGTGGTCCCAGTAGCAGAGGGTTGGGGAGCGTGGCGCAGGGGAGAGTGGGGCGGGCCTGAGGATGAGCCTGAAGTCAGAAGCATCCACCAGCTCGCAGCTGGCTGAGTCAGTAAATGATTATTTCACTTTTGTTTGACTGGGGTTTCCCGTGGCTCACAACCAAAATCATCCTAACACAAATGTAACGGAGTTAGCCCTGCCACTCCTACGCTGGTGACACCTTTGCTGGTGCCACCAGGTGCTCATTGGAGTGTGGGGCAATCCGCACCGTTAACCCTGGAGCGTGACACCACAGGTGGGAGTGGGGCTTAGGCAGGGACCTCCCGGAGCTTCCCTAAGGGCCAGTATAGAAAACAACTGGAATAAACCAGTTACAGCGTAGCCAGTTTCCCTCCCCAACCCCGCGGTTCCTTAAGTAATTGGTGAACTGCAATTGGCCCCACCCCCTGGAGTGCTCAAGAGGAAGAAGAAAGAACCTGTTGATAGAACACTGGCCTCTCTTTGCCAAGGGCTCTTGCAAGGCGGATTCACTAGAAGTCCTTGTCAATTGAAAGTCAGAAATTCCAAGCCGAATGCTGCATGGAGTCTTGCTGTGTGTTGACAACAAGTGACTTACTTTATCATACATTGTAAACCCTAGCCTAGGGGGTTTGCTTACCTCCCAAGCCTCCCAAGCAGGTACGGTTCAGAGAACCCCCTTTCCCTGGCTGGAACTGGGAGGGGAGAGGACAACACCCTCAGAGTGACAGAGACAGCCGGAAGGAGCTAAGGTCCCCGACACCATGGAGAGCGGACACCAGCCCTGTCCAGAGGGCACTGGACTTTCTGCTGAGTGAAAAAACCTCACTCATAGAGGCTGCTGTTCCTTGGAGACTTTGTAACCTCAGTTGAACTTCCATTTAATTAATACCCCAACTGAAGGAAGAATGGGAACTGCAGGGCGTCTGGGTGGCTCAGTCGTCTGCCTTCAGCTCAGGTCACCATCCCAGCGTCCTGGGATCGAGCCCCGCGTAGGGCTCCCTGCTCAGCGGGAAGCCTGCTTCTCCATTTCCCGTTCCCCCTGCTTGTGTTCCCTCTCTCGCTGTGTCTCTCTGTCAAATAAATAAATAAAATCTTAAAAAAAAAAAAAAAAAAAAAAAGAATGGGAACTGCAGAGACATAGGAAACGGTTAGGAGGATTTTTTTTTCCAGCCCCTGAAAGCAAATCTGTTTGTGTAAACAATCTTTTTTTTTTTTTTTTTAAGTAGTATCTGAGTAGCCGAACTACATGTTGGGCAAATATTTAAAGACTTTGGTTGGAAAGAGGAACATATTCCTAGCCTACCTGTGGCCATATTTCAGAGTCCAACCCTCGATGTCAGAAAGCGTTTGCAGTCTTTAAGATATTTGGTGTGGCAATATTATAGAACACTTAAGTGTATGAAAAGTGTTCGGCATCATTAGTCATCAGGGAAAGGCAAATTCACACGCAACACCCATTAGGTCACCACCATGCACCCATGAGAAAAATCTGAAGCGCTGACAATTCTAAGGGTTAACAAGGATATAGAGCAACGAAAGATTTCATGCACCGCTGGTGGGAGTATCAAAATGGTTCCACCACTCTGGAAAACTGCGTTATCTACTAAAGCTCTACTCCTACATATATTCTTGTCTGTGTCACCTTGAATAGGTATTTGGTCACACGCTATTCTAGGTGTTCCTGTGAAGGTATTTTTAGGTGAGATTAACATTTCATCAGCAGGGGGTGCCTGGGTGGCTCAGTTGGTTAAGCGACTGCCTTCGGCTCAGGTCATGATCCTGGAGTCTCGGGATCGAGTCCCACATCAGGCTCCCTGCTCAACAGGGAGTCTGCTTCTCCCTCTGACCCTCCTCCCTCTCATGCTCTCTGTCTCTCATTGTCTCTCTCACAAATAAATAAAATCTTAAAAAAAAAATTTAAAAAAAACATTTCATCAGCAGGCAGTGAGGTCACCCTCCATAATATAGGTGGGCCTCATCCAATCAGTTGAAGGCCTTTAAGATTAAAAAAAAAAAAAGACTTGCCTCTCCCGAGAAAGAGGGAATTTTGCCCACAAACTGCCTTCAGACTTGAACTGCAGCATCAAATCTCTTCACAATCACGTGAGCCAATTCCTTACTTAAAATAGCCAAAAACTGGAAACATCCCAAGTATCGAACAACGGGGGAATGGAAAAATTAACTGTGGTATGGTCATACCATGGAATACTGCCACGAATGAATCCCACAGACATTATGCTAACCAAAAGAAGCCACACAAAAGAACACATGGTATATAACTTCATTTATATGCAATTCGAACACACGCAAATCGAACCTAGGGTGTTAGAAGCCAGAATAGTGGGTACCTTGGAGGGTATTAACCACAAGAGAGCATGAGGGAAGCTTCTGGGGTACTATAAACGTTCGGTATCTTGATCTGGTGATGGCTGCACAGATGTGTATGTATGTAAAAGTTCGCTGAGCAGTCCACTTAGGAGCAGTGCACTTTACAGTATCTATATAACATCTCAACAACAAAATTTTAAAACCAAATCCCTAAAATTATAAAAAAAAAAAAGTTGAGGTAAACTTTTCTTTGTTTGCTGTGTTGTGTGTTGCCATGCTTTCTATGAAGCAGTAATTCTCCACAGTGCTTGTGGTTTGATGATTCTGGAACATGCCAAGAAAGCTCAGCAAAGTCTCCTGAAACCATTCCTTAATCACAGACTCTCTTTTTAGAATTGTTTTCTAGCTCACATGCATTGTGTACAGAAAACACACTCCATGATTTCAGTCCGCTGAAATGTGTTATTTCTAGTCCTCTACAGGATCAATTTTGTGTGTGTTCCATATGTGCTTGAAAAGTAAGCGTGTTCTGCAGTTGTTCGATGTTTTTATGTTATTCTGATAGTTTTCTCTGCTGATTCTATCAATTACTAAGAGAAGTATGTTAAAATATCTCAGTATAGACTGGGAGAAAATATAAATGAAACAAGATTGGCAAGTATATACACACACACACACACAATTGCATTTTTGTCTATTTAACAATTGTAATTCCATCATGTTTTGCTTTATGTAGTTTAAGGCCATGTTATTAGATGCATACAGATTTAGAATTTTTATAACTTCCTGATAAATATTGAACCTTTTCACATGAACAAAATTCTCTATATATTTTTAAAAGTTTTGGGCGCCTGGGTGGCTCAGTCGTTAAGCGTCTGCCTTCAGCTCGGGTCATGATCCCAGGGTCCTGGGATCGAGCCCCACATCGGGCTCCCTGCTCGGTGGGAAGCCTGCTTCTCCAGCTCCCACTCCCCCTGCTTGTGTTCCTGCTCTTGTTATCTCTGTCTCTGTCAAATAAATAAATAAAATCTTTTTTTAAAAGTTTTTTATGTGTTTTTATTTATTTTTTGCTTGTAAGTGCTGTTGGCCTATATTAATACAGATGCATTAGCTTTCTTTCAGTTAGTGCCTGTGTGGCATATCTTTTCCATCTTTCTACTTTCAAAGTTTCTATATCCTTAGCTTTAAATGTGTTTCTTGTAAATTGAATATAATTTAATGCTCTTCTGTCATTCTGATGTCCTTTGTCTTTTAACTAGAATATTTGTCTATTTACTTTTTTCACCTAAATTTTTTCTTTCGAGATAACACCTTGCAAAACTATAACTCAGTATCACACCCAGGATATTGACATTGATCCAATCTACTCATCTTGCTCAGATTATCCCAGTTATAGTTGGGCTCATGTGTGTGTGTGTGTGTGTGTGTGTGTGTGTGTGTGCGCGCGCGCGTCTAGTTCTGTACAATGTTATCATCCGTGTAAGTTCATGGATCCATCATCACAGTTAAGACACTCAGCAGTTCCGTCACCCATGGATCACTTACATCACCCTTTTATAACCACGTGCACTTCCCTCCGCCACCTCCCCTCTCCTGTCCTTAATCTCTGGCAACCTTTAATCTGTTCTCCATTTCTATAATTTGATCATATCAAGAATGTTATATAAATGGAATCAAACAGTATGTAACTGTTTGGAATTAGCTTTTCTTTCTTTCTTTCTTTTTTTTCTAACTCAGCGCAATGCTCTAGATTTATCCAGGTTGTTTTATACATCAGTGGTTCATTCCTTCTTGTTGCCAAGTTGTAGTCCATGGTCTGGATGGCTATCTGGGCTATTTCCACTTTGGGGCTACTCTAAATAAAATTGCTATAAACATCCATGTACATGTGTTTTGTGTGTGACTATACATTTCCATTTCTTTGGGATAAATGCCGAAGAGTGCATTGCTGGGTCACATGGAAATTTGCCTGTTTAGTTCTATAAGAAACTGCCCAACTGTTTTTCAGTGATTGTACCAATTTATATGCCTATCAGCAATATACGAGTGATAGTTTCTTCAGATCCTTGCCAGAGTTTGGTGTTGTCACTATTTTTTTTTTTTTTTTAGCCATTCTTTTAAGTGTGTAGTGATATCTCATTGTACTTTTAATTTGCATCTCCCTAGTGGCTAATGAAGCCAAACATCATTTCATGGGCTTATTTTCCATCTGTACATCATTTTCACAAACATGTGTCTTCATGTCTTTTGCCCATTTTCAAATAGAATTGCTTGGGTTTTTTAACTGTTCAGTTTGAAGGATCTGTTGTATGTTCCAGGTACTAGTCTCTCTCTGGGTAGGTAGTTTGCAAGGATTTCCTTCCACCCATAGCTAGTCTTTTCATGCTCTTAATAGGACTTTTGGCAGAGCAAACATTTTCATTTTTATGAGATCTGATTTATCAATTTTGCCTTTTATGGGTCATGCTTTTAAAGTCACTAAGAAAATCTTAGAACCTAAGAAATCTTCACCTGGCCTAGATTCTGAACATTTTCTTCCATCTGTTGGCCAACGGAGTCTAATTGTTCCAGCACCATTTGTTGAAAAGGTTCTTTCCTCCATCGAACTGTTTTTTCATCTTTGAAAAAAAATCGATTGGTGTGGCGCCTGGGTGGCTCAGTTGGTTGAGAGTCTGGCTCTTGATCTCAAATCAGGTCTTATAAATAAATAATTTAAAAAATAAAAAACAAAAAATCAATTGGGCATATCTGTGTGAGTGGTCCATTTACATTTAATGGAATTGCTGTTATATATTTGGGTTCTAATCTGTCTTATTTTTGTGCTATTTTCCCTGTCTGTTCTGTTTCTTTTCTTTCTTGCCTTTCTTTTGGATTGATTGGGTACAGCATTCCATTTTTCTTCACTACTAGTGTATATGGCATACTCAGTTTCTATTCACTGAGGGTTACCCTAAAAACTACCAACATATTCACTTTCTTGCTTGCTTGCTTTCTTGTACCTCCCTTCCACCTGTGCTCATTCACCTTCTGCCTGAAGAGCATCAGTGGTTGATTGCAAACTGACTGCAAGTTCTTCCCCTTTTCCTACATATGCCCCCCTGCAATATGAATTTGGTGCTCCTACCATCAAGGGGTAAAGAATTTCTCTACCTCCTGAATCTGGACCTGGCCATGTGGCTCACTTTGGTCAATGGGATGTCAACAAAAGTGGAAGAGGCCACTTGAGCATTGAGGCTCGCCCTTGCCTGCTGCTGGAAACCCTTCCGCCCCTGCACAATCAAGCTTGGGCTGGCCTCCCGGGAAACAAGGGATCCAGGAGAAGGCCATCCCTGCCATCTCTATCCATGGGACATGTGGGAGTGAGGGTGACCTAGACCATCAAGCCCCCATCGAGTCGGCCCAGAGCAGAGGAGCCACCAGGCCAACCCAAGAAATAAGACATGTGAATTATTTTAAGCCACTGCACGTTGGGATGGTTTGTTATGTAGCAAATAACAGATATGGTCACTTCCAGTGACACCAGCAAACAGAGAGGAAGTCTTTCTTTTGGAAGGCAGGGCTGGAACTGTACACATACGTAAAAAATTAATGGAGCAGTATACTTAAGTGCGCCTACTGTATGTAAGTTGCAGCTCAGTTAAAAAGTGGGAACAGAAAAAGAAAATAAAAGGGTGATCCCTTCTCTCTAAACATTTCTAGTCGTATGGTAAGGAAACAGACACCAGCGAGCATTCCTGCACAAAACCAAATGTGCCCTTGGAACCTGGAGGCCCAGAAGTGCTTTGGACACATAGAGGGGGAGACATGGGGCCACGCCCCGGAGAAATGGTACAAACCACTGGTTTGCAAAGCGACGCTCCACTTTCCACACCTTGACCTGAGTGAATGCTGAGCAGCTGCAGCTTCAAAAATAGCTCAGGCCAGCTCCAGGCTGCGGGCATCAGCCTTCACCGCAAGGCAGGGAGGCTTCCAGATCGGACTAGTCCTGGAAGAATGGCGCTGGGTGAGAAAAGATCTAGAGGCAGGGGAGCAGCATGCAGGGAGACAGCTGTCCCGCACAGTGGAAGCAAGAGCAGGTGCTGAAGATACAGATCTAGAGGGATCATCATGGAGGGCTCAGAGGCAAAACTTAAAAAAAAATAAATAAATACATGGACTGTGCCTGATACACAAAAGGGAAAACTACCCAAGCAATTTGTGATGGTTAATTTTATGGGTCAAGTTGACTGGGCCAAGGGATGTCCAGATTACTGGCTAAACATTATTTCTGGGTGTGCCGATGTGTTTAGCAGAGAGATTAGCACTTGAATGGGTGGACAGAGTAAAGCAGATGGCCCTCCCCAGTGTGGGTGGGCCTCATCTAATCTGTTGAGGGACGAAATAAAACGAAAAGGCCGAGGAAGGTTGAATTCGCTCTCTGCCTGATTGCTGAGCTGGCGTATCAGTCTTCTCCTGCCCTCAGCCTTCCCTGTTCTCAGGCCTTCAGACCTAGACCAGAATCGTCCTCAGCTCTCCGGCTGTCAAGCCTTCACTGGCTGTCCTGGGGCTCTAGCTTGCAGATGGCAGATTGGGGGACTTCTCAGCCTCCAGAATCCTGTGAACCAATCCCTTATGATAAACCTCTTTATAGATAGATAGATACAGACATAGACATAAATAGATATATATATATGTAAATCTATAGGTAAAGATATTCATATTGGTTTTGTTTCTCTGGAGAACCGTAATACGCTATTTAAGCAAATCACGTATCAAGGCCTGGGTCTGAAAAGGTAGTTTTTCAACCTGTTTGATGTGATTAGAACAATCACTTTCATTTTGATTCTTTTTTTAAGATTTTATTTTGTTTAAATTCAATTTAATTTAATATAGTGTGTTATTAATTTCAGAGGTAGAATTTAGTGATTCATCACTTGCATATCACACCCAGTGCTCATTACATCAAGTGCCCTCCTTAATGCCCATCACCCAGTTACCCCATCCCCCCACCCACGTCCCCTCCAGCAGCCCTCAGTTTGTTTCCTAGAGTTAAGAGTCTCTTACGGTTTGCATCCCTCTCTGTTTTCATCTTATTTTATTTTTCCTTCCCTTCCCTTATGTTCATCTGTTTTGTTTCTTAAATCCTACATATATGAGTGAAATCATATGGTATTTGCCTTTGTCTGACTGATTTATTTCGCTTAGCATAATACCCTCTAGTTACATGCACGTCATTGCAAATGACAGGATTTCATTTTTTGATGGCTGTGTAATATTCCATTGTGTATATATCCCACATCTTCTTTATCCAGTCATCTGTCGATGGACATCTGGGTTCTTTCCATAGTTTGGCTCTTGTGGACATTGCTGCTATAAACATTGGGGTGCATGTGCCCCTTTGAATCATTGTTTGTATCCTTTGGATAAATACCTAGTTATTTTATTTCATTTTTTGAGAGAAAGAGAGCAAGAGAGTGTAAGCAGGGGAGGCACATAGGAAGAAAGATAGAATCCCAAGCAGGCTCTGTGCTCAGTGGGGGCTCGATCTCATGACCCTGAGATCATGACCTGAGCTGAAATCAAGAGTCGGACGCTTAACCAACTGAGCCACCCAGGCACCCCAAGATTTTATTTTTAACTAATCCCTATTCCCTAAGGTGAGGCTCAAACTCATGACCCTGAGGCCAAGAGTCACATGCTCCACTGACTGAGCCCACCAGGGACCCCTGGTTTTGATTTCTAAATAATATGTTGATTTTCAAAATTGAATCATAAAAAAATTGGGTTTAAAAAATTTTACTTGGAGAGGAAATCATAACGTAGTAATATTTATTTGTTTCATCCTGTACTCCAGAACCCAAGGGATGACTTGGCTGAAAATGTCAAATTTCAAGTTTTGCTAGAGGTCAAGACACCAGCTATTTTTTCCCTCTTGCCCAATTGCTTATTTGTACAAAATACATGGTGAAAGAAGGGGTATGGCTTTCTCAAGGCTTTGAGGTAACACCAAAGCTCATGGTGATGATAATATCTGCAAAGCTGGATTCTTAAAATTTTGTTGTCAGCCGTCTACTGGGCACTTGTCATGCGCTGGGCACTGTGCTGAGTGTTTTTGGGTGGTTATCTTGTTTGGGTGTCTCGCTGATGATCACACAGCCAATGAGGGACAGAGTTGGGACCTGAAGTTGAGCTCATCACCTGTTCTCTTAACCTCCGGGTCTCCTGTCTCTTCAACATGAACAAGCTGCGTGGGGAAGACGCGTTATTGGAATGCCCCTCGTCAGCGCTCGGCCACACTGGCTTCGGGAATCAGGAGCATCAGAATCAGAAGGATGTGCCTTTGTCCCAAGCACTGACCAACAGCCTTGCTGAGTGACCTCGGAGAAGACATCACGCCTCCACCAAAGGAACCAGGAAGCCTCTGGAAAATAGCTCAGGAGACCTCAGAGCACCCGCCTTGCAATGTGAGCCCCGAACACTTTCTGCCTCACATCGCGGCCATATGGTGTCGGCTTGGTCCTGACTTGATACTAATTATCTATCACTGCCTAACAAATGACATCAAAATTTAGCCACTTAAAACAACCAGAATTTATTAGCTGTGTCTCTGAGTCAGAAATTCAGGAGTGGTTTGGCTGGGTGGCTGTTGCATGAGGTCTCTGTTTTAAATTTAGCTTAAATTCTTATTTAGGTATGGCAAGGCCAACAGATAAGGAAGCAATTGTCATTGAAAAGATAGTTTGTTAATCACAGATCCCAGACAAGCAGAAGGACAGAGTGGAGTTGGCCTTTTGGGAGCTGGAAGCAGGGACCTAAAAAATCTCCTTCCTTCCCTCCCTCCCCCCTTCCCTCTCTCTCTCTCTCTCTCTCTCTCACACACACACACACACAGACACACACACACACACGCGAGTCACTTTTCTCTGTGCATGGCTCCACTCTCAGCTATAACCAACCCCGGTCTGTGCTGAATTCACATCCTTGCAGCCTCTTGAACAGAAAAGAAAATTCTGGCCTCCGACGGAGCCCCTGGCCCCTGGCCAGCTGCTCTCTAGGATGGGTCAGGGGAGGACCCTGATGGACCCAGCTCCGTTCTCGCGCTCCCCCAAGCCCTGGGCCTGGGTCACAGGGGTCCGGAGGACAAGACCCGCTAGCAGCAGGGGGCGGTGGGGGCTGGGGGTGTGCAGGAAGAGAAGCACGGGGACATTGCCAGCCTGCAGCTGGGCGGCCATCCCAGTGTGTGCGCCGAAGTCGGAGTTGCCCTATTTTGGAAATAACAGGAAAAAATCAACTGCTCCAAACTCTCAAAATGGTGACCTTCCACAGATGCGGCCTCACCAGTAGGTCTATTCCAAGACAAGCGTACTGAGCCTGAATCTTCAAGAAGCCACCTTCTCCTTGTTGACACACCCTCAAGCCAGAATCCAGTCTTGCTGACAAGGCAGATAATGGGTGAGCCAAACGGCTTCATTTTATTTTCTCCGCTGGGCGCTGCTCTTAAGAACAAGGCTCGTGAAAGTAAGTCGAAGAGGCAGCAAGCAAAGCTCATGCCCCCAGGATCCTGGGCTAGTTTCCTGATCTTGTAGGCGATCCCATCTAGAGATAAAAAGGCTTCCCCATCACCCTGCCCCAAGTCCTCCAAAGGGAAGATTCGAGCTCAAGTGTCGTTTCATTGCCAAAAACACCTCCCAAGAAGAACCATGAGAGACGATGGACTCTGAAAAACAAACTGAGGGTTCTAGAGGGGAGGGGGGTGGGAGGATGGGTTAGCCTGGTGATGGGTATTGAGGAGGGCACGTTCTGCATGGAGCACTGGGTGTTATGCACAAACAATGAATCATGGAACACTATATCTAAAACTAATGATGTAATGTATGGGGATTAACATAACAATAAAAAAATTAAAAAAAAAAACACCTCCCAAACACTCAGCATTTCGCGGGGAGGGAGGGTAAATGTTTCTGTAGGTTCCCTGAGCGGAGACCTCTGTCTGCACACACTCACCCCGATTCCAAATCCACACATATGCAGAGCAGCGTGGAAACCAACAGCAAAGCAGGGCCAGGCGTGGGCAGGACCCAGGCTCTTGCTTCTTAAAATCCCCGTGGCTTTGACGTGATTTCAGTCGGGATATTTAACATTTAACTAACATGAACATTTTAAAAACCACTTCATTGACTCCTGGATGCGTCCAGAGCCCATTGGAGAGCATTTTCTGGGGCTGTTTGGGAAAGAATGTAGGCATGCTGCTTAGCTCTGACCTGTTTGTTTTCTCATCTGTAAAATGGAGGCTTTAAGACCTGCCAAGTGTCTGGCTATAGGAGGTGCTTGGTAAAACAATGGGGCACTTTGTGACCAGCGGGATGACAGGAGAAGAAATAGGCCTGTAGAGGATTGGCCGCTTGTCCCTGGCTGCGGCATGGGGTAAGGGTCCCAGGGTCCCAGACCAGGGCAGGGAGAGTCCTCAGGCACCCACAAGGCCGGGTAGGGAAGAGGCATGGGGTGGGGGGGTTGTGGTGGAAGGAAGCCCAAGTCAGAGTCATCTGGGAACCCTAACAGAGCTGGGAGAAAGTGGTGGAGGCAGGATGCAGGGTGGGATGGAACCAAAGGCAGTGTTGTTGGGGGGGGCGGGTGAGACCCACAAGCTGAGACCTGAACCCAAGACCCTGAAGCGGCCTCGAGATGTACCCCTGAGGTCTGGGGTCACTCCCTGCACCCCTCATCCCCACCCTCCCAGAGCTGCCTTAGGTGAACCAACATCGGCCCCCTTGATGCCACCCCATCTGAGTCAATGGCAGCTCCCTGAGGACTGGGAGCCTTGGGAGAACTGGAGCTTTTACTCTGTAACCAGCGGGGAGCAAGCCCAGTCAGCAGTCCCTGAATGTTCCAGTCTTCAAATGGGAACTAGCCCCACTTCTGCCCCTGACGGGCTGGAAGCCCAACCTTTCTCTTAGGGTTCCTGTCCCCCCATATAATTAGAGGGGTCACCAGAGTTACCAAGCCCCTGCAGGTAACTGCAGTCACCCTATGCCAGGATATAAAAAAATCATGGCTCAAGCCTCCTATAGCAGAGTCATTCCAAGCATAGGCTGTGGGGCCGGAGAGCCTGAGTTCAAATCCTGCCGTGGTCTCTTAACCAGCTGTCTGTCCTTGAGCGGGTTACTTCACCTCTCTAGGCCTCAGTGTCCTCATCTGTAAAATGGGGATATTAGTAGCATCTACTAGGCAGGTTCTCCTGTGAAGACTAAACGAGTTAATATATGGGAAGTGCTTGGGACATTGCTTGGAGAAAGCTCAACCTTGGGGGGGTCACTTGTCACCTCTCTAGCTGGAGGGGCTCCCAGCCTCTCCCCAGCTGCCCAAACAGGGGCCCTGCCACTCCCCAGGGTCCCTCCTCCTGGCTGCAGGGAGCCTCTTCCATCCACCTCCTTGGGGCCACAGAGCTGCATCGAAATGCCCAGCCCAGTTACCCCACAGAAGATGGAAGCTGTTGGTCACAGGAAGCTTTCAAAAGAGCAACTTTCCTCCTGCTGCCTTGGGACCCACAAGATGCCCGACAGTCCCCCAGGCCTGTTCTGTGGCCTCCTTATGGCCGCTGTCCTGTCTGCCTGCACCGTGAACCACCGCGGCCCCAGGGTTCTGCGCTCCCCACCGCAAGCCACTGGCCGGGGCTGCCTGCCCCCCTCACACCAGGCAGGGTTGCGAGTTGAACATGCTCTGGGGGAGGCTAAGAGGACACGGGGCCCTGAGGAGGTGCACAGGCCTCAGCCCTGCCCTACAGGCGCCCCGGGCAGGCTCATGATGCGAGCAGGACCACAGACTCTGCCCCCAAGCCAACGGGAGCTTCAGGGTCCCACCCCTGTCCTCTCGGGGACCGATGGGCCCTTCCTGGTGCATTCCACCCAAAGAGGCCCGCTGTCCTCTAGAAACCCAAACTGCCAACCGGCCCCCCAAACCCAAAGCACACAAGACCCCCCGCACGAGGCTCTGCTTGAAGTCCATTGAGCACGGGCTCCTCTGAGGGGCAGCCAGGCCTCCAGCCTGGGAGTGTCATACCCGCCTTGCTCAGTGAACCCCTCTCCGGGCCTCAGTTTCCCCATCTGTAGGGTGAGGGTATTGAGTTCCACAACTCCCACGGCCTCCTGAGCACTGGGGCTACTCTTCCTCCGTGTCCTCTTTCACGTCATCTTCCTGCTCAGGGTGGAGCCTGCGGGGGCTCCCCAGTGCGCTGGGATCAACTCCTAGTCCTCCCTGGGGCCGGCAAGGCCTCCACGGGGGAGGCCAGTGTCCCCGCCCACTCCCCCAGGCGCCTCAGCTAGCCTCTGGGTCACTCCTGGGTCACTCCTGCTCCCTGCACTGGCCTCCTGCTCTCCCCTCTGGCCCCCAACTCTCTCCCACGTCTCGCCGGGGACCACCCCTGAGAAGCCTGGGAGTCCCTCGGACTGGGTTTGAACTTCTGCCTCTCCCGTTTGAGCCGTGTGGCCTTGGACAAGTCGACTTACTGCCTCACTCTTCTGAGTTTGGGTTTCCTCCCTTGAGGGGGTTAGATGAGATACCTAAGTCCCCACACAGGGCCAGCACGGTGGCGGGGGGTCGGGGCACCAAGCCTGTGAACTCAGGCAGGCCTCTGATGGAAGACGCCAGTCAGACCGACCGGGCTGATGAGCGCCAGCTCGCTGCCAAAGCAGTCCGCCCTTGCTGGTGTTGGCACATGGATTCCGACAGGTAAAGCGGATTCAGCCACCTCACCCGGGGACAGGGGGACAGAAAGGAACCAGATCTGATCTCTGACCTCACAGGAGGGCGGTTTGAGGGGAGACAACTGGGCAGGCCAGGATGCCCCCCGAGTGGAGCCAGGGGTGGTGGGCAGTGAGTGGGTCGGGAGTCCTGGCAGGGATCGCAGGGACCAAGGCAGGGAGGGGCAGCAGGTGAAGTGGGCAGGGCAGGGGGGGGGGGGGGATGTTCTGGAGGGTGGAGAGTTCCTACGAGGGAAGGCCTGGCAGGCTCGTCAGGCTGTGGACTTTGTCCGCAGGGCAGCAGGGAGTGCCTGGCAGGACCGTGCTAGGAACGCCAGGCAGTCTGGAACTGTCCGACTCCGCCTTGCTCCATGAGCTCATAGGAGGTGCAGGCCAGCTGGGGGAGCCAAGCAGGAGGCGGCCACAGCTTTCCAGGACGGAGAGATGGGCTAGGATGGGCAGGCGGCAGGACACTCCCACCGGCGGCTGCCAGAGGCTCTCCGGAGCTGAGGGGGATCGTGCATCCTCCTTCCATCCCCAAGCAGCCGGGCCACCATGAGCTCCAGGCTTGCCTTCAGCCACACACCTGCTGGGCCCTGCTGGCCACCTGCCGCACCAACCTGGAGGTGACCCCTGGTACCACCGGAGAATGAGCCACACTGATGCTCGTGCGAAACCCCCAAGGGTATGCGCCACTTCCTAGGGTCCATGTGCGCATAGCCTGACCGTGTGCCCACACTGTGGCTCTCTCAGATGTCAGCGACTGTTCGCCACATTCATGGCTGCCCTGCTCTCAGACTGACGGGGCTCCCCGGGTGGCGGCCATCACACCTGCCCCCGGTGAGGGCACCTCCCTCCTGCAGAAGTCCTCTGGGGTGGATCCTCAAGGCTTAGGGTCTCATCTTCCTGTCTGGATCTGGAACTGCTCTGTCTCCTGGCAGATAATTCTCCAGGCACCTGATTCTGTTCCAGGGCCCGGACGCCCAGCCCGACCCTCGTCCTCCCGAGGCAGCCTGGGAAGGGGCAGGGGGTCCCCTGTGCCCTCCAGCCCCTCAGGGACCACAGCACAGCTTTCCTCTCTTGGTGTTTATTGGTTCTAAAGGCCAGGCTTTCTCCCAGGGGAGGCTGAAGGGGCTCATATCTTTTGGGCTCCGTGGACAGGGCGGTTCATGTGCTCGGGGGAGGCCAGGCAGGCCTTGAGCTTGGGCCGGGCTCTGAGGTGCGCCACATAGGCCAAGAGCAGGGGGTGGGAGTCCAAGCAGCCAGGGGCCAGGACCTGGTGATTCAGCAACAGGTCCAGCAGGTTGTAGTCGGCGAAGGAGATCTGCAGGACAGAGGTCAGAAGAGGGCCTGAGCAGGGTCAGAAGAGGAGGGGCCGCAGGGAGCCAGGACCCTGGCTGCTCCAGCGAACCTGCCGTGGCTCCCCTCTGGGCCTCAGTGTGCCCTTCTGGGAAATGGATCTACCACGGGCCGGACCCAGCACTCACCTGGTCGCCCACAAGGAAGGCCTGGCCCTCCTGGTTCTGGATCAGCAGGGTCTCAAAAGGCTTCAGGTGCCCCGGCAGCTCCTGAAAATACTTGGCCTTGCCCTCCTCCTGCAAAGGGCAGAGATCCAGTGGCAGCCCCCAGCATGCCTGGCCTGGGTGAGCTCCCGGGCCCCGGCCCTGAGTGCTTACGTAGCTCCGGTAGATGAGCCAGCTGCAGTGCCTACGGACGTCCTCCACGCCATCGTTCACCATGTCCACCAGCGCCGCCTCCCGCTGGTCTTTGCCGTAGAGCCCTGGGTCAGCAGCCAGGCAGTGGATCAGGTTCAGGGCTCAGGATGGGGTGCCCAGGTCCCTCGATTGGGAGGGCCCGCTCTGCCCGGCCCTGCCGCTCCCATCTCCAAAAGCCCAGGGGGCTCAGTCGGTTGGGTGACCGACTCTTGATTTCAGCTTGGGCCGTGATCTGGGGGTCCTGGGATCGGGCCCTGAATAGGATAGGGCTGTGAGCTCAGTGTGGCGTCTACTTCTCCCTCCTCCTCCCTCTCTGCCCCTCCCACCGCTTGCAAGCACCAACTTGCTCTATATAGCTCTTGCGCTCTCTCAAATAAATAAATAAAATCTTAAAAAAAAAAAAAAAGTCCAAGGGGACATGCCCAGCTGAGGACCATGCCCCTTCGCGGTCACATCCTAAGTCCCATCCTGAGACTCAGGAATTCCCTGCCCAAATGGCCCCAAGCTCCCTCCCCCAGATCTGTCCCCCTGCAAGGGCAAACCAAGCCTCTGGTGCGTGTGCCCTGGGCCGGAGGGGCAGCTGTTTGTGGCGCCCGGACAGCACTGGGCTGTGGGGACTGGTGGGTCCATGTGCAGCACAGGACAGCACAGGGGCAGGACGAGGTGGCAAGCTGTGGTCAGAGGCCTTCGTCCTCCCGCCCTGGGTCCCACAGAAGTCAGGGTAGGCTTGGCCTGGCTGCCACCAAGACTCCTCTGTCCCCTTCCCTGATTGCCACATCCTGCTGGGACCCAGAGCTGGTCTAGACCCTCCAAAGTTAGCCAAAAAAGAGGCAGCTACCTCTCTCAGCCATGTTCCTGCCACCATTATAACAAGGCCACAGGCTTGCTCACTGCGAGCATGGGTTTTCTGGATTCAAGAGGCCAAAACAGGAAAAAATGGGCAGGAGGCCTACTGTGAAGCCCCTGGACACACCTTAAGTGGCCTCTAGCCTACACCAGCACGTATGTGGGGGCTGGCGGGCTCCTCGGAGTTGTCCTCTGGGAAACGAGCACCGTGAATGCATCTGGCACCATCTGGCTGGCAGAGCCCTCCTAACCCAGGCCCTGCCCCTTCTTTTAGGGTCATCTGGCCTGTCCTCCATGCGGGAGGACTTCTGGTTCTCAGGACATCCACGTGGGACCCATCGGGTACTCTGCAGGACTGGACTGCCCATGACCTCGGAACTCACCAAAGGTGCGGCCCAGGTGTCGCAGGATGGCATTGGACTGGTACAGGGTGAGGTCTCCGTCCTGGAACCTGGGGAGCTGCCCATACAGCTGGGGGGGGGGCGTGGCATGGGTCAGTAAGAGACGCTGAGCTCAGCTGCCCCCCACCCTGGTTTTGCCCCACGAAGGCCCAGCACCTGGCCCCTGCCAGGGCGCAGTCACTCACACAGGAGGCCTTGAGCGGGCCCCGCAGCCAGCTCTCCTTGGTCACCACCTCCTCCTTCCAGCTCTGGCCCTGGTCAGCCAGCAGCATGCGCATGGCCTCGCAGCGCCCTGGGGGAGGGGGGAACGGGGGGGGGGGGTGCGATGTGTGCGGAGACCCCAGCCTCACAGCGCCCTGGGGAGGGGTCAGGAGTGTGGGGACCGGACAGAAGCTGCAGAGCCTGCTGAAGAGATAAACCACGGAGGAACAGTGGAGACCACGGAGAGGGAGACAGGCGGAGACCCCAGCCCATGGTGCCGCACGATGCGGACAGAGCGAAGCCAGCCAGGACACCGAGAGGATGCGGCCCTGGGAAAGCCGGCCCCGGCCCCGCCCCCCCTCCCGGCCCCGCCGCACGACCCGAGACGCCTTGTCCAGCCTCCGGCCCCCGGCGGGACCCCAGGGAGCAGCCTGGGCGGGCGGCCTGGCTCCGCCTGTGCCCTTCGCCCTCCTGGAGGAGCAGGGCCCGCACCTCGGGTGGGGAAGTAGACGATGGTGTAGGGCGGCACTAGGAGAGACAGACAGACAGGGCGTGAAAGAGGATCCCCCCACGGAGCTGCACCGAGAAGGGGGTGGCTCAGCCTGGGTCCTGCCCCCCGCCCCCCCAGCCTGGTCCAGACCCTACTCACTAGGTCGCGGTGACGTGGAAGAGCAAGCAGCCGGAAGTGGCAGCGAGCCCAGGGGTCTTATATTTATGGTCTGTTCCACCCCCCCCCTTCTCGCCCCACCCAGGAATGCACCGAGTCCCTGAGCGGAGCTTGGCCCTGGGCAAGGCTGGGTGTGGCGGGGGCAGGGCCGGACAGGCTCACCTGCACCTCGGCGCCGTGTACCCTGCCTGAAGGGTACTGACTTCAGCATCACACAGCAACTACCAGCATCCAGGCCACACCCAAACCCACAGAACCGCTCAGGGCCCCCAGACCGCCGGGTCTGAGTCTCCAGCTAGCTGCTGGGTCCCCAGCACCAGCACACAGTAGGTGCTCATTAAATGTTCTTGCATGAATGAGTGCAATTTCGATAGGCATATCCATTTACACCTCCTCTCTCCGGAATAATAATTACGGCAAACCCTTAGGGGCTGAGGACTGTGTCGAGGACTCTACAGAGATTACCACCCGAGGACTTGGTATTGTTCTGATCCTCATTTTACAGAGGAGGAACTGAAGCCCAGAGAGGTTAAGTGACTTGCTCAAGGTCACACAGCTAGGCAACAGGACTTAGAGCCAGGGCTGGCTAGCTTCAGGGGCCTGACTTTTAACCCTCAGTCTTTCTTCTGCAAAGGCTTGTTATCTCCAAACCATGTTTTGTCTGAGTCTAAATGCTAACGCACTCTTCAAATACCAACTGGACCTGGGGATATAGGTGGATGGAAAGACAGACAGACTGAAATGGGCAGGACCTCCTGGGCCTGAGGGGGCTGTGTTTTTCCAGGCAGAGCCCAGTGCCTGCCTCCCTGCGGGGCCTTGATGGCACCCCCAGCCCACTTCTGGCTGCCTCTTCCTGGGTGGGGGCAGGGGTTGTGGGGTGTCTCAGTGGGGGTGGTGGTCATCCGCGGGAACTGGAGCCTGACTGAACCAGACATCTCTCAGCCAGTTTTTCCTGTCAGAGCCAGGAGGAGAGAGGAAGGTATCTTTCCCTAGGGCAGTACCCACCTAAAGCCTGGGGGGAAAACCCAAAATGTGCCTAATCAGGAGCATCCCTTAGCCTCATTTGAGCCCACAGCTGCCTGGGGCTGGGAGGGGTGGGGGAGGTGGGGCCAGGGCTGGGTTCTATCCCTGACTCACAGCTGGAGGAACATCTGCCCGGCACTTAGCAGCTTACAAAGAGCTTTCATGGAAGTGGTCTCATTTCATCTCCACCACATCCTGAGAGGGAGGGAGCCTTGTTCGCATTATACTGATGAGGACACCAAGGTTCACAGAGGTTCATTCACCTGCTCTGGCCTGGAACATTCATGCCCTCCCTTTGCACACAAGCATCAAAGGCCTGGGAGACCCCTTCCTGCCTAGTGGGCCAGCCTCCTGCCGGCTCACACCCTCCAGCCATCACACTCAGCCTGTCTCCCAGCTCAGCTCGGCACTATTCGGTGGTGTTCCAGGGGGCTGCTTTTACCCACAGTCCTCTGGCTCCCCAGACAAGTCGGTGGACTAGTTCCGTGGCCTAGCTCCGTGGCCACCCCGGGGCTTCCTCTGCTGGGGTCCAAAAGCACAGTTTTCCCAGCCCAGTGGGCCAGGAACCTCCCTGTGCCCATCCCCGCACCTCCAGTCCACGTGTATATCAACACCTGTCTTTGGCAGTTTTTAAAAATATAAACAAACCGCTTTGTTGCTACTTAGATGTCACCCTTATAAAGTGTACGTTCAGTGGTTTTAGTATATACAGTGTTGTGCAACCATCACCACTAAGTAGTCCCAGCACATTTTCATCACCCCCCAAAAAACACCCTGTACCCATGGACAGTCACTCCTCATGCCCCTCCTCCCATCCCCACTAATCTAGTTTGTTGCTATGGATTTGCCTATGCTGGGTATTTCATATAACTGGAATCATACACTGGGTAGCCTTTTGGATCTGGCTGCTTTCACTTTGCAGAATGTTTTTGGGTTCATGTATGTCATAGTGTGTAACAGTGCCTCATTCCTGGGGCGCCTGTGTGGCTCAGTTGGTTAAGCGTCTGCCTTCGGCTCAGGTCATGATCCCGGGGTCCTGGGATCGAGCCCCACGTCAGGCTCCTGGCTCAGTGGGGAGCCTGCTTGTCCCTCTCCCTCTGCCTCTCCCCCTGCTCATGCTCTGTGTGTGTGTGTGTATCTGTGTGTCTCAAATGAATAAATAAAAATCTTTAAAAAAAAATAGTGCATCATTCCTGTCTACAGCTGGGTAATATTGCGTGACATGGGCATACACATTTTGTCTACCCATTCCTTCAATGATGGACATTTGGGTTGTTTCACTTTTGGGCTTCTATGAGTCAGGCTGCTATGAACATTTGTGTGCAAACTTTTGCAGGAATTTATGCTTTCAATTCCCTTGGGTACATACCCAGGGGTGGACTTGCTAGATCACATGGTAGCTCATTTTGAGGAACTGCCAAACTGTTTCCCGAAGTGGCTGTACCATTTTGTAAACCCAACAGCAGCCTGCGAAGGCCCCAACTTCTCCACGTCTTTACCAACACTGCTACTGTCTGTTTCACTTTAGTTATCCTGGTGAGTGTGAAATAGTATCTCTACATGGTTCTGTGTGCCAAGCCTGGGGTGACTTGTGGGGAACAGGGTGGAGAAGGAGCCATCTTCTTTGCCATCAGAAGAATCACAGCTCAGGGCTGCCTGGCTGGCTCAGTCGGTGGAGCATGCGACTCTTGATCTCGGGGTTGTGAGTTCAAGTCCCAAGTTGGGCGTGGAGCCTACTTAAATAATATTTTTTTTTATAAAAAGAAGAATCACAGCTCAGACTGGAAGAGATAGACACAAGGTTTCATTCACACCCTGACTAGTATGTATCAGGCTATGAGTGGGCTAGGCATCATGGCAAACACCAGAATAGGTAAGATACGGTCTCCATTCTAATTGACTCTTTCAATGAAGAATATAAAGCCTTCATGAGCAGTCCATCCACCCAGCCATCTATCTACCTCCACCCATCTCTCTGTCTGTCCATCTATATACCCATCTATCCAATCGTCCACCCATCCAACAACCAAACGTTTGACTAGCAGTCCATCAGAACATCTACCTACTTATCTCTCCATCCATCCAGCTACCCATTTACCCACCCAGCCATCCTCCACCTGTCTATCCATCCATCTACCAACTATTTAACCACTAGCCTATCAAATCACCTACCCATCCTTCCATCCAGTCAGCTGCCTATCTGTCCGTCCATCCATCCATCCATCCACCCATCCATCCATGTCTGTCAACCACTGATCCACGTGGATCTGGAGCTCCAGCTTGGCTAAGTTGGATTGGGCAAGTCAAGGGCATCAAAATGAATACCCTAGTATGTCGTTAATTGAATACAAGTGAGGAAGGATTTCCAAGCCGGACTTTTTCCACCTAGATACAAAGGCTTTGCTTCTTGATGGAAAACACTTTTATCCATTATACTCTGACCAGTTTATGCCCCCACTACTTTGGCTTATACTTTGGGGCACACATTTCTCCCACTTCCCACCTTCTTAGATGGTCATTTGGACATAGGATCATTCGTCACACGTGGCATCCACCATTTTTTGAGCCCTTCCTATGTGCCAGGAACCTGCTAGGTCTCTTACTTAATTTTCACAAAGGTACCAGGAGGCCTAGGTCAACCGCCATTTTCCAGATAAGGAAACTGGGGCTCAGAGAGGTGAAATACCTTGCTGAGGGCCACATAGTTAGCACACAGGGAAATCCCGGCCTGTAGGCCTTCTATAAGATCTTGCAGAAAATGCTAGAATTCCTGCGTCTGAAGGATGTTTGCAATGCTGCCTGGGATGTAGTACCCTTCTGGCCTCCAGGAGGAGGCGAAACCCTGAGGGCAGACAGGAAGGTTGCAGGCTGGGGAAGGCTGAACCTTCAAGTGATCAACTTGAGCGGTCACAAGGAGCCCTTCCCACCCTTGACCACTTGGCCGGCGTCCGCTCACTTCTGAATCCTGACCCTTCCTCAGATCCTCAGCCATGCTCAGGGCTGGAGGCTGCTCCCTCTGCCTGCTGGCCCCCCTTCCCTTCAGGTGGTCACTCCCACCATCTCTCTGGTCTTGGCTCCCACGCCACATCCTCAGCCCCTGTCACAGCAAGGTCTCATTCTCTTCCCTCTCAAGAGCCTGTTCTCCTCCATAGTCATTCTGGGCTTGCTGAATGTGCATCCCCCACTGGCTGGAAGGTTCCAGAAGGCAGGGACTGGTTCCCAACACCTGGGAAGGCACATAGTAGGTACTCCATGACGCTTGTTGAAGATACAGCCCCTCTGAAATTTTCTCTGGCCTCTCGCCACCCATACCCTCTCCAGGGGCTACTGACTTCTGCCTCCCTCCTGCCTCCCTCTACCTAACATACCCTGCTGGATGCCAGTTCCTGGAATATTCCACATTCACAGTTGATCGCTGCTGGGGTCCCAGCGCTCATCCAAGGCTGAGCACGGGTTAAACCTTAGTAGGCAATGCCTAAAAGGCCGCCCCATCCTCTCTTCTCCTCCATGAAGCCCCCCTGTTGTCTGGGCCAGTGCTCCCAAGCACCTGGAGACTGTCTGTGGCCCTTTCCTGAGTTCGATGTGCCTGGGAGCAGGACCCTCAGGACAGACCCAGTCTGTAGAGCCCCTGAGGCTCAGTCCCAGCTGGCCTCAGATGTTTGCAAAAGGAATACATGAATGGGTGGCCGCTCGTGTGGCTGAGCAAGGCCAGAGCCACCAGCTCGGGTGGCAGGTGTCTGGCGGGATCTGTTTCCCTCAGACAAAGGCTGGCGCGGGGAGCAGGTGAATAAATCATGAGGGGCCTGGAGCAGAGCTGGGGCAGGACAACTGACCTCATTGTGGGAGGTGAAGACCAGGCAGCTGGGCAGGAGGAGGGCTGGGGGCATAACAAAGGGGCACAAGAGGCCAGTGGGGGCTGTCTGGCCCAGCCCCACATTTCGCCCTGAGGACCAAGAGGTTGGAGGTCAGCAGAAGGTAGGTGGGAGGTGCTGGTAGAAGGTGGGGGGGTTCAGAGCTGTCCTGGGGCTCTGGGTGGGGAGAAGGGGGCATGTCTGGGGGCAGGCTCGAGTTGGGGGGGGGGCTGTCTTTCCAGAACCCAGGAGTCATCCTGGGAGGGGGGATGGTGGGGAGAATAGGAAGAGCAAGGGTGGACAGACAGAAAGACGGACAGACCAATGTGAGAGAGATTCTCATGCCACAGAGGGAGGGAAGGACAGAGATGGGCATGTGCGGTCAGAGAGACCCACAGAGACACAGCTGGACAGATGTCAGCAGGGTGCAGGGAGTGGCATGGGGCTGCAGGTGGGATAGACACAGAGCTGAGGGCTGAGGGGGCAGAGGGGGCGGTGAGCAAGACAGAACAGCACGGAAGCGAGCATGGGGGTTGCAAAGACCAGGCGGCTGGGGGTCTGCAAGGGCGGCCCAGGGTGGGGGGTGCCCAGGGCTCAGTCTGTGGCCAGCGTGGGGCTGGAGGCAGGTGGATTGGGGAAGGGACTGTGTAAGCAGCTTGGGGAGCTAGGAAAGCTACAGGATTTGGGGGCCCTGGACCTGTGGAGAGAGGAACAGAGAAAAGAGTAGCAGGGACCCTGTGGGACCCCACCCACAGCTGCCCACTAAGCCACCCTCCCACAGGAACTGGGCGACCAGAGTGGGAGCAGGAGGCCCCAAGCCCCCGTCTCCATGGCCCTTCCCCAGGGCCAGGCAGATGGCAGTCTCCCTGCGGGGGACCCCAGCCCCTCTGAGGGCACTCCAGGGCCCAGCCAGGCTCCTGCCAGCCCAGCAGCCACCAGGAAGCGGGCACTCCTCAGGGAGCTGGAGGCCCAGGTGCAGGCGGCCTACGGGCAGGTAAAGGGGACAGGGGTGTGGGGCATCTGAGGGCACCATGAGGGAACAGCGGGGACCCCACACTCTAACGGGGGCCCTGTAGGACAGATCCAGGGCAGAGCTCAGGGAGGAGACCCGGGACGTGCATTTTGATGGAGGGCTCAGTGGGTCTGTCAGCTGCCCAGGAGGCTGGTGTCTCTGCCCACTTCTGCCCTCACTGAGCCCTGCATCCAGCCCACAGCTCCCAGAGTTGGCCCCCTTCCACTCTTCACCTGAGTACAGGGGCCAGGCAGGGGTGCCGAGGGCAGCCAGGGAGGTGCTCCAAGGTGAGAGCAAGGGTCCTGGCAGGGAGGGGCAGGAACCTCCTGGACTGGGCCAAGATTGCCTCCTCTCAGGACAGGGAGTAGAGGGAGGGTGTGCCGAGTCCATACGGAGGGCTGGTGTCCCAGCCCTCCCCGGCACACCGGGCACCTGATGTCCTCCTCCCAGGTCCAGGCCCTGCTTCTGAAGACATTAAATCTCTACTGACTGGGGGAGATTACGGGTAGGGGTTGGGGGAGAAAGCGCTGGAGAGGGGGTATCTGGAAGACCCTCAGGAGTGAGCACAGGAAGGCTGTGCCTTCCAGGGGGCCTTGGGTCCTGAGTGGCCCCCCTCACCAGCAGAGATGCTCAGAGATAATCCTGGATTAGGACCCAAGCCCCCGTGCCCAGGGCTCCCCGCCTGCCCACCCGCTCCCAATCTTCCCCACAAAACCCTGGGAAAATCCCCTGCAGTGCTCCCAGACTCTCACTGGGAGCAGCTGGGGGCTGGCAGGAGCCCACAGCATCCACTGAGGCCCAGGCCTGGGCTGCCCCCAGGACTCCAGGCCTAGCATGGTTCAGGAGCCCATGGGAAACTGTGCCAAGCGGCCTCAACACCGGGGCCCTAAGGTAGGACGGCTAAGGGGGAGAAGCCAAGGCCAGGAGACCGGGCTGTAGCCTGGAAGGGTCAGGTGGGGTGGGCAGAGCCCCGTGTGAGGGCTGGGCTGGGGTTAGAGATAGAGCATGGCAGGGGGAGAGAGGGGCTGGTTCCCACTGCCCTAGACCAATCCAGATTTCCCCGGGGAAGGCCCCAGACTCTAGCCCCTCCCAAGGACCGCTGGGCCTTCCCTGCCAAGCTCATCAGGCCCCCCAGCTGCCCATCCAGCTGCCTGTGCCGGCTGCCCCTGCCCTCTGCTAGTCAGAGATGGGACGTGCAGAGCTTGAGCTCAAGGTCCCATTCCGCCACCGGCTTTCTGAGTGACCTTGGCCCAGTCCCTTCCTTTTCGGGGGGCCTCGGTTAGCCCAACTGAACAATAAGGGGATGGACACTTCAAGCCTAGAGTGTTGATGGGTGAGAGCCCTCACTGTCCTGGGCCGGGTTCCAAAGACGGGAAAGGCTGGTAAATGAGGGCGGAGGGGCCGCTACCCCAGCTCAGAGCTGGCTTTGCTGCAGGACCACTGGCAGTGGCCCAGCTCCCCCCCAGGGGGCTCCCGCCACAGCCCCGGCCCCGGCCCTGAGGAGCAGGGGGGCCCAGGGCCGGGCATCCAGGGCTACTCGGTGCTCAACAGCCTGGTGGGGCCCGCCTGCATCTTCCTGCGGCCCAGCATCGCCGCCACCCAGCTCGTATGTACAGCCGCCCCTGCTTTCGCCTCCTCTCTGCCTCTCCTTGAGTAGGGGGGAGAGGATGGAGTGGGGTCTTCGGAGCAAAGGCACACTGATCCAGGGGGTGGGGCAAAGAAAAGTGGAGACACAGAAACAAGATCAAACAGGGGGAAGACCCAGGGAGACATGCCAGGAATGAGAGAGGAGAGGACAGAGAGAGACCCGGAGAACCTCAGAGACAGCCACCAAGGGGTGGGTAGGGAGGCTGCAGGGCCTCCAGGAGAGGGACAGAGAGAACAAGAGACAGACAATGACACCGAGGTCCCCGGGGCCAAGTCTGAGGTTCTGCCCGACCCCAGATCCACTTCTGGCAAATGGAGCTCTGAGCCCTACAAGAGGGTGGGGGCAGGAGGTGGGCCCTGGGAAAGATCTGGGCAGGGGGCAGGGAAGGGGGGGCCCAAGACACCCAGGCCAGTCAGCAGAAATGGGTAGGAGCAGGTCTGAGCAGTGTCAGACAGACACAGGCCCTGCCCATCCCGTTGGGGGTGCTGAGTGGGGGGCCCCAAAGAACCAGAGGAAGGGGTGCAGGTGCCTGGGTGGTCCAGGGAATTCTTAACCTCTCTGTGCCCCCCAGGACCGGGAGCTGCGGCCAGAGGAGATCGAAGGTAAAGGGTTTTTGAAAAGACTAGAGTCTCCAGAGGGGTGGGCATCGGGTGGGGCCTCAGCTAGTCTCCAGGAGGAACTAGGGGCAAGGAGGAGGCTGCGGGAGATCGAGGAGATGGGGACCAGACTGAACGGGGAGGGGCCGACAGAGCCCCCAGCTGCCAGTTCCCAGATCTCATCTGCCAGGCGGGTCAAGGGCCACTTTCATATCTGTTCACTCGGCAAACACCTCCTGGGTGCTTACCGTGTGCCTAGCCCTGTGCCGGGAGCCCTGGGGAAGGGGGCAAACTGGACAGATGTGGCCCATGTCCTCCGGGGACAGATGTCAATAAGTCAACTATGAGTACAAATGGTGCGAAATGCTCTCAAGGAAATGAACAAATGGGCTGCAGGGGACCCAATGTAGAGGGAAGACTTTCTTGAGTAGGTGACATAAGGACCAGAAGAGGGTAGAGTGTTCCAGAACGTGAGCTCCATGAGGTTAGGGATTGTTTCCTTTCCTTTCCCTCCCCCGCCTCCCTCCCTCCCTTCCTGCCATATCTCCAGTACCTAGAGCAGAGCTTGGCCCATAGTAGGTGCTCCTTAAATATTTGTTGAAAGAATGAATTAAAGAAATAGCATGTGCCAAGATGCTCAAGTGGCAGAGAAACTGATGTTTACAAGGAGGAAGTGATTAGACCAAGGGAAGAAGGGTGTGCTGGTCCAGGCTGGGGTCCCGGGGTCGTGTGGGAGGAGCTGACCCCGCCCTGCCCGGCAGAGCTGCAGGTGGCCTTCCAGGAGTTTGACCGAGACCGGGACGGCTATATCGGCTACCGGGAGCTGGGCGCCTGCATGCGGACGCTGGGCTACATGCCCACTGAGATGGAGCTCATCGAGATATCACAGCAAATCAGTATGTGCCTCAGACCTGCCCCACCCCCAGTCCTCCAGAGACCATGGCCATGGCTCAAGCAGCTGGGCTGCCCGGGGAAGGCAGGTGCCCACACAAGTCGGCCCCCAGAGCCCGGGACCCTGCTCATTCTCAAGGCACTTTCTCTGCCTCTGAAGAATCTCACCATCCCCTACAAGGTGGGGAGGGCAAGGACCATTATCCCCATTTCTAACATGAGGAAACTGAGGCTCTGGAAGCTTAAGTGACTTGGCTAAGGTCACAGAGCCAGGTCATTGGAGCCAGGACTTAAACCCAACCAAAGTCTTCAGGAAAATTAAGAAAAACCACCAGAAAACACAGATGATCCAGCTTGGGCCCCCTCAAGAGGGAAGGGCCCACTTTGTGGGGCAGGGGAGAGGGCCAGAGGCCAGGAGAGGCGGGCGGGGGGAGCCAGGGCTGGGCAGGGGTCCCTGATTGCTGGAGTCTCTGATGGGCATGGCCCCCAGGTGGTGGAAAGGTGGACTTTGAAGACTTTGTGGAGCTGATGGGCCCCAAGCTGCTGGCAGAGACGGCAGACATGATTGGCGTCCGGGAGCTACGGGACGCCTTTCGGGAGGTACGGCCACTGGGGCTGGAGGGCAGGCGGGGGGCCGCGGGTCTGCCGTGAGTGAGGCCTGAGTGAATGAATGATTCGATCGGGGACTCAATACCACGACCAACGCCACCACAGTTTGACACCAACGGGGACGGCTGCATCAGCTTGGCTGAGCTGCGAGCAGCCCTCAAGGCCCTGCTGGGGGAGCGCCTCAGCCAGCGGGAGGTGGACGAGATCCTCCATGACATTGACCTCAACGGGGACGGCCTGGTGGACTTTGAAGGTACCACCCGCCGCCCTCTGCGCTCAGTGCCACACGCCCTGGGAGGTTTTTAACGGGCAAGGAAAGGATGAAAGGAGCGTTGTCACTGCGTGCCAGACCCCGGGCTGAGCACTCCATGTCCTCTCCCCGTAAGCAGGACAAGAAAGTTAATTCTTGGGAAAGTGTGAATGCTTAGCAAAAGATGTGGATGGAGCCAAGATGTGAAGCCAGGCGAGCTGACCAGAACCCAGTTCTTGCTCTATGCTGGATTCCCACAGGGCGAAAACAAGGGTTAAATAATAATAGGAAGCCAAGGAAAATCAGTATGTAGAAATTCTCCAAAGCAGGCCCCAAAGTTGTTCCTGAGCTTCCTAGCAGCCAAAGCAAAAAGGGAAATAGGTTTAGTTACAAGGGTTTTGTTTTTTTGTTTTTTGTTTTCCCCATAAAACAAAGCCCCTCTTCTTAGCCCAAAGGCCTATTCCCTACCAGATTCAGAAGACTCCCTTGCAGGCCCCGCCCTGGACTGCACTCCCTCCCACCTCAAGGCCAGTATATTGGTCTCACAGCGATTGGGCTCCAGAGAGCAGACCTGCAACCTTGGCTTTGTCCTGGCAGAGTTTGTGCGAATGATGTCTCGCTGAGCCTGCACAGAAGCTGGAGGCAGCAGACAGGACTTGGGACCACAGCCAGGAAGCCCCCTGCCTCCAAATGACCCTCCCCCTCTCCTTCCTACCCTGCCTGTGTGTAACACCCCGGCCTGCCCTCACCCCCACTGCTTCACCAAGCCCCCATGCCCATCCCTGTCTCTCTAACAATAAAGTATCTTGGGGCCTGGGGAGATGGCTTTTACCTCTCACTTTTGTACCCTGGAGGACCCAGTCTTTGGCCCCCAAAAGTTAAGTCCTGGGCTGTAAGACCCCTTGACTGTGAACTCCAGGTGGACAGGGGCCTTTTCTGGATCCTGGGCCCATCCCAGAGCAAGTGTCAAGAAACGCCACCTGCTTCTCCCAGAGCTGGGATGCACTCGGCCCCTCATCCTGTAAAAAAGCCTCCTGCCAGGCCCAGGGCGACACATGCCCTGGCATGTGCTGCCAGATTCTTCTTCCCCAAGTGTGACTTGGGTTGCGTCACACTCCTCCTGTTCAGGAGGGTCGTGACACCCCCCCATTGTCCCCAGGTTAATCCGGCCCCTGCTCCCGGCACCAGAAGGCTCTGGGAGGATGAGGGCTGGCATAGAGTCACACACAATTAGGACGAAGCGGAGGTGGGACTCACCCCCTGGCTCCAGTGCACGGGAGAGGGTGCCTCGGAGTCAGGGAGGCCCCGGGCCTCAGGCTCTCCTAGCTGCAGCAAACACCTGCTCTGCAGAGCGCTGCGTGACCCGCTGCTGTGCCTGCCCGCCGGGAGGGAGGGGAGCCCTGACCTCCTGGTCAAGAAGGGGCGGGAGCTTTCAGCGCCCCTGCCTGGGCTTCACCATCCCCGCTGCCAACAAGATGGCCTTGGGACGGAGAAGGCGGGCGGTTACTGGTGGCCCGCGCAGCCCAGAGCCTGGACACCGAGGTGCGAGGGTTGGCTGCAGAAGCCTCAGCACCACTCACTCGCCCGGCAGATCCCAATTAATCCTAATACTCAATTACGGGATCTCTCTCTGGGAGCTGTGGTCCACCCTCGCTCCCACCACCCTCCGCCGGCCGGCCCAGATGGCACTGCTGCCTGAGATGTCTGTCCCCTCCGCAGGGGCTGGGGGTAGTATGGAAGTGTGTCGCAGGAAGACCAGAATCCCACTGCCCCCTGGCTCCCAGCCTGGCAGGCTCTGCGGTTGGGGCAGGGGCGGGAGGCGACGATGGGATGGTCTTAATTGGCTGCCATGTATCTGCTGGCACCAAACGTGCCCTTCTACCCCAAAAAGGCTGCTGGCCCGGAGGGTCCCAACAAGGTAACTGCTGGAGCTGGGAGCAGGGCCGGGAAGGAACAGTGAGTAGGCAGAGAGTGTGCCAAGTTAAGAGCCCCTTCTCTGCTTAAAGGGGGCACCTGCCACCCAACCCCAGCAACTGTTGCCAGATGAAGCAGGCTGGAGCTCTGAGATCTTCTGATTTTCCAAAAGAAGCTGGAAAGTCAGATTTACATTAAGTCCCCTTTAAATAGTTTGACTACTGATGATAGCATTCAATAAGGTGTATAAACCTTAAGTGTACAGCTCATGAGTTTTACATGTGTGTGCGCTCAGGTAACCGTCACCCACATCATGATATCGCATCCACTTCTTTTATTTAGAACAGTTCTAGGCTTACAGAATTATCCTGAAGATAGTTCAGGGAGTTCCCGTATACAGTCCACCTCGGTCAGCTTCTCCTGTGTTAGTCAAGGTTCTCCAGAGAAACAGAACCAACAGGAGATACGTGTGTGTGTGTGTGTGTGTGTGTGTGTGTGTAGTGTGTAAAGATATTTATTGCAAGGAACTGGCTCAGGTGATTATGGGTGCTGAGCAGTCCCAAGATTTGCAATCAGCAAGCTGGAGACCCAAGAGAACTGGAGGTTCGGTTCCAGTCTGAGCCCGACAGCCTGAGAACCAGAAAAGTTGATGGTGTAAGTTCTAGTCTGAGGGCAGAGGACTGATGTCCTAGCTCAACAGTCGGGCAGGTGAAGTTCCCTCTTACTCAGCCTTTTTGTGCCATTCGGGTCTTCAACTGATTGGATAAGGCCCATCCACCATGGGAAGGGCCATATCTTCACTTTGCCAATTCAATGGATGATAATTGCACCCAGAGACACCCTCACAGACACACCCAAAATCATGTTTGACTAACTATCTGGGCACTTGTGACCCAGGCAAGTTGACACTTAAAATTAGCCATCACACACTATTAATATCTCACATTAGAATGGTACATTTGTCACAGTTAATGAACTAAGACTGACACACTGTTATTAACTAAAGCCCATATTTTATGCAGATTTCATCATTTTTTCCCTGATTATCCTTTTGCTCTTCCAGAATACCATCCAGGACACCACATTACATTAGGCATCATGTCTTCTCAGACTCCTCTTGGTTGTGATAGTTTCTCAGACTTCCCTTGTTTCCTTATGATCTTGACAGTTTAAGTACGACTGCTCAGGTATTTTATAGAACATCCCTAAACTGGGATTTGTCTGATGTTTCTCTCATTAGTCTGGGGTTATGGGTTGGCAGGAAGATGACCACAGAGGTCAAGTGCCCTTCTCAAGCCATCCAATTAAGGGTGCATACTATCAACATGACATCACTATTGATGTGGACCTTGATCACCCGGCATGAGGTAGTGTGTGTGTCACATTTCTACACTATAAAATTACTTTTTCTTTCTCCCATTATGTACTACACTCTCTGGAAGAAAGTCACTATGTACAGCCCACACTGAAGGGGTAGGGGTTATAATCTACCTTATTAAGGGCAGAGTATCTACACAAACTACTTGGAATTCTTCTATATAGATTTGTCTCTTCTCTCCCTTTATTTATTCAAATATATATATATATTTGCGCTCATAGGTATTTATTTTGTACAAGTTATAATCCAACACTTTCAATTTTCAAATCGCTCCAGCTTTGGCCACTGGGAGGCCTTTCAGCTGGCTCCTGTGTCCCTTTGGCATATACCCATCATGGTGGCATTTGGGGTTTTGGGGTTTTCTGTTTTTTGTATTTTTAGCATTTTCTTACGTTTTGGTACCATAAGATGCTATAGGATTATCTTGTGTATTTCCTGCCCCAGTCTTAGAATTAGCCATTTCTCCAAGGAACTCTGGTTCATTTTATTGGAGAATGCCATTAGAAACCAAGACCTGGGTGCTAGGGTGCTTCTAGGCCCTCTCAGCAGATAGAGGAGATACGTATGTACACTAATCTGTGTATATACAATTTTTAAATATTTCTCTATGCAACTGACTGTATCTATATTGAGTTAAACAAGGGTTCATATTGGGGCGCCTGGGTGGCTCAGTTGGTTAAGCGACTGCCTTTGGCTCAGGTCATGATCCTGGAGTTCTGGGATCGAGTCCCACATCGGGCTCCCTGCTCGGCGGGGAGTTTGCTTCTCCCTCTGACCCTCCCCCCTCTCATGCTCTCTCTCTCATGCTCTCTCTCTCTCTCTCATTCTCTCTCTCAAATAAATAAAATCTTTAAAAATAAATAAACAAGGGTTCATATTGATGTCTCCAATTCCAACCCATTATCACGTGGATCAGGCTAGCCTCCTCCCCTTGCTTACCTGTCACTTCTCATCCCAACAATGAGAACTCCTCCATCCTAATTGACTTAATTTTCAATTCTGGCATATGTGTGCAGTGGTTTCAGAATTGTTAACCCATAGGCCAAGGAAACCACTTCACCAACTAGAGTACATGCTTACTTGCAGTTCCTTTGCATTCATGCTTACAGACTCCACTCATTTCCAGATTAGCACCTTATTCTCCCACCCCTTCAGTGAAGCTGTCTCATTCATTTATGATACAGCTAGATTCTTTTGTCACATTCTGCGTTCCCTCCTGGGATCCCCTGACCTCCTCAATGATTTCTTTAATTTTGCATACATTAAAGTTTACTCTTTATGACAAATGCTTAATATCTTGTATTCACCATTACAGTATCATACAAAATAGTTCCACTGTCTTAAAAAAAAAAAAAAATCCCGTTTTACCCATTTAATTCTACCCCTCCCACCCCTGGCAACCAGTAATTTGTTTACCTTATGTATACGTCTGTCTTCTCTGGACTGTCAGGCTTTTCAGACTGGCTTCTTTCACTTAGTAAAATGCCTATCTGTGTCTTTTCATGGCTAGATGATTTCCTTCCATCGCTGAATAAATAGTCCATTTTGTGGATATATCACAGTTTATTTGTTCATTCACCAATTGAATGCCACCTCCTCTGGGAAGACTCCTGTGATGTCCCCAAGCAGGCTCCTTCCTCTAAGTTCCAATGCATCCTCTACCAGTCTCCACACTGTCTTACCGTACAGTGTGTCTTTGCTTTCCTGTCTGTCTCTCCTTGAGACTAGGAGCTCCCTGAGGACAGAAGCCATGGCCAGTTTATTTCCATATCATCAGTGTTCGGCACAAGGCCTGGGATGGAGGATGGAGTCAGAAAATGTCTGTTGGGGCACCTGGGTGGCTCAGTTGGTGAAGCATCTGCCTTTGGCTCAGGTCATGATCTCAGGGTCCTGGGATCAAGCCTCCCATCGGGCTCCCTGATGCTCAGCGGGGAGTCTGCTTCTCCCTTTCCCTCTGCTCCTCCCACCTGCTCGTGCTCTCGCTCTGTCTCTCTCAAATAAATAAAATCTTTAAAAAAAGAAAGAGAGAAAGAAAGAAAATGTCTGTTGGATGAATGAATGAATGTCCTGGAGATGAGGAAAATCTACAGACCTGGGGCATGAAGGGTACACAAGGCCAGTGAAGTTTTGAGGAGAAGTAGCCCGGCAGAAAGGGGTTACTGTTGGGAGGAGAGTCTAAGATCTAGGGTTGTGAGGAATGAGATTTGAGGGGAGGGATCTGGATGGAGAAATGGACAGTAAAGAGGACAATGAAACAAGCTCCTTATGAATACTCATTTATCCACACAACAACCCTGTAAGATAGTTATTATTAACGTCCGCATCTTAAAGATGGGGAAACCCAAGCATATTGAGGTGAGTAACTTGCCCAAGAGGAAATCGCTGATGGGGGCGGTATGAGATTCGAACCATCAGCCTAACTCCAGTCGGTTCTCTCACCCAAGATCAGTCTGGTACAGGGCCCGGGGTGCGGTGAGTAGTCAACGGAGGTGAGCGTTCCTGCTGTTGTCAGGTTCGGAGTCTTGGGGGACAGGTTGAGGGGTCTTTGAGGTCGCCATCGGATCTAACATCAGCCTGGACCGGAGGACGAGGCAAATTGGTAGAGGCGCGGTGGTAGCGTTGGTGAGGGATCCGTTGCCATAGGAACAAACGAAGGCTTTAGGAGGGCGCATGCGCAGACCGGGGAAAGGTTGTTGAACCGGTGAAAGGTGACGTAAAAGCGCACGGGGTGAGACGCAGGGCTCCGAACGTCAAAGCCCTGCGTCCTCCGGCACTCAGAGCGGTGGAAAGGCGCGCTCGGTGGTGGCGGCGGCAGCGATAGCAGGCCCAGCTGGACTGACACCAGGCAGTGCGAAGCTGACGTGCAAAGCAGCGCGAGTGAAGCGTGAGGGCGACGCCCGCGCCGGGAAGACCCCTCCGCGCGAACCGCGGCCGACCAGACCCGGGTCCCGGCTTCCGAGGCCCCGCCTCTCGGGCCTTGGGACTAATCGGATTGAGAGCGCGCCGGCCCGGACCGCGAACTCGCCAATTGCGTAAGGCGTCAGCTACCGCCCAATCCGGAGCAGACAGGTGCGAGGTCCGAAAGGCGGAGACCAATCAGCAGCGGTTGCGGCCTGTTGGGGTCGGTCTCGGCCAATGAGGAGGCCCGAGTGACGTCCTGGCGCACCAATCGGGAGTGAGAGAGCATTGGTGCTCGCCCGCCCTTCCGGCCTGAGCTCTATTTACCAGGGGCGTGCGGCCGGTTTACCAATCAGAGCGCGGCTGAGCGGCCAAGCAGCCAACCCCGGAGGAGCGGCCGGCCGGCGTCCGCCGCACCCAAGAGTTGGGGATGTCCTACAAACCCATCGCCCCCGCCCCTAGCAGCACCCCCGGCTCCAGCACCCCTGGGCCCGGCACCCCGGTACCTACAGGTGAGGATCCAGCTCTACCCCTGCTCGTCTGCCCGGGTGGTCGAGGTCTCGAAGAGAAGACGGCCTGAGTTCTGCAACATCGGGCCTGCCGCCTACCCTCGCTGAGCCTCAGTTTGCTGGCCTGTGAAGTGGGCGTGGTCATGTAAGGGCTAGTTGGTGGAGCGCAGGGGGAGGGGTTTGTCCCTGAAGTTGAGCGCCTGGAAGCATCCCTTCGGAGGGAATCGGGCGAATCCGGTCGGGGGTTTGGAACGCTGGGAGGAGGCGTCCCGGCCCCGCGCTGACCTCTTACTCGCGCATGTTGCAGCCGGAAGTGTCCCATCGCCATCGGGCTCGGTGCCGGGAGCCGCTGCCCCTTTCAGACCCCTGTTTAACGACTTTGGACCGCCCTCCATGGGCTATGTGCAGGTGAGTGGGGACGAGGGATTGCCTATGGATGGGGACTGGAGGTCCCTTCGGGGCCTGAGCTCATTGCCCTGTCCTTTTTTGACATAGGCAATGAAGCCACCCGGAGCCCAGGGTTCTCAGAGCACCTACACGGACCTGCTATCGGTCATAGAGGAGATGGGCAAAGAGATCCGGCCTACCTATGCTGGCAGCAAGAGCGCCATGGAGCGCCTGAAGAGAGGTAAGTGAGGCCTCCACCCTCCCTGTTCAGGCGACTAACACTGGACAGTCCTTCCTTAGGAAAGGAAGGACATCTGGAGGCCACTTGAGCCAAGCCTAGACAAGGGCCGGTGTCACTATCCAGAGAGGTGTTTTGAATTGAATTGAAATTGAGCCAGTTTTCGGGGAAGGACCAGGGCATTTGTCTTTCAACAGGACAAATGTGAGGATTAGCCAAGCCGCTAATCTCGTTAGGCCCCTCATTAGATTATAGTCCTGGTCCCTTTCACTGAAAGGAAGGGGGTGGGGAGGGAGGGGTCTTCCTGTGGAGGGCAGGGGTGGGACTGTGGAGGGTCGCTGTATGTTACTTGCCCATCCCCACCTCAGGCATCATCCATGCCCGGGCCCTAGTCAGAGAATGCCTGGCAGAGACAGAGCGGAACGCCCGCACGTAACAGGACGCAACTCCGCCACCGAGTCTGGACCTTTCCTGGCCACTGCAGAGCACCTGCTTCTCCCTGGCCTTCACCCCGAGTTGCACTTCCCAACCTGGGCTTCCTGTCCTGTGTCCCTTGGTGGGTGCCCTCCAGGAACCAGGGGGGCTCTCACTTCAGTCGACAGCACTGACTGGGACTCTTTCGAGAGTTAGTAGCGAGGTCGCTGTGAGTCCCACCCATGACCTGCCAACAGTGTTGATCCAACTGGAGCTTGCTCCTTTCTGTGGCCCCCACCACTCAGCACTTACCCAGGACTTTTCACCACTTTTCCCAGACTCCTCCCCTAGCAGGGCCTCCGAAGGCCTGTCACCTCCCTGCCTTGTCTCCTGGGCCATAGCGACTCTTTTTTCAGTGTCTTTTGCTAAATATGCCCTTTTTGTATAAATAAAAGATAATTTGGAGTTGTTCTCTCACCTCTGAGTGTGGTACTTCTGCTCAGCCAGGAAGAAATTGGGAAAGACGAGACTCAGGGAGGGGAAAGGGGCGGTGCAGTGGTGGGAGAGAGGGCCACTGAGCCTGGCCTTGCCTGGCCCCTGCTGTCCATTGGCTTGGGTGGGGACCCTGCCCTTCTCCAGCCCTCAGCCTTCCCGGTTGTAAGTAGTGGAAAGGGTTGAGCTCCAGTAGCTGAGAGCCCTACCCTCCTACACGTGGTGCCACCAGGGGGCAGCGCAAGGCCTTAACAGCTTCCACAGCGGGAGGGCACGGTGGCCCGCCTGGGCCTAGAGGGTTCTCTGGATTGGCAGTCATGCCTGGCAGGGTGGAAATGTCAGATCATGTAAGCCAGGCCCTCACATGCCTTCGTGCCCTAACATCTTAAACTCCAAGTCAGCCCTGGGAGGCTCTGAATACATACTGACTCCTCAGAGGAGAGGGGGCACTGCTTCCTTCTCCCCAGCACCTGGGAAACAGAGCCAAGGGGAGAGGAGTGGCTTCCAACAGGGCTGAGACCCAGCCCCATGCTGCCATCCACTGTCCCAGCACCTTCTAGCTGGCTGGGTGTGGTCCCATGAGCCCAGCCCTCAGGTGTCTCAGCCTTTGCCCAGGGTCTGGTTGGCCAGACTTGTGGACCCGGAAGGCATCAGTGGGGAAAGCCGTGGGGCCCCACTCAGGGGCTAGACCAAGGTTTCAGAGTGACTACAGCCCTCTGCCTGTAGCTGAATGACCCTAGAGGCCTGGGGCACTGGAACCCCGGCCCCTCAGAAGAGGCAAGCCTTAAACCACTGCTTCTCGCCAGACTTTGTGGGCTGAGGCATTTCCCCTACCCCGGGTCCCAGGTTCGAGGGCTGGGGAGAATGGGGATGGGGTCCTGCCATATTTCCAGGGCACCCAGAAGGGCTGGGCTAGGGTGGAGATAGGAACCACGAGTGCTTAGGGGATCCCAAGGAACATAGAAGGAGTAAAAAGCGCTAGCATTTGGAGAACTGCCTCTTCCCCGGCCGGCTTGGGGAAGGAAGGCAGGGGCCGCCCTCCTCCGCCGCGGGCGGGGCTGCCGGGACCCCGCGGGAGTGGGGAGGGCCAACCGGGCCCAGGAAAGGGGCGGGGCGGCCGCAGTGACGCGGCCGGCGGCGGGGAGGGACGGCAGGGGCACCGGCGGGCGGACCCGGAGGAAGGTCGGGGCCATGGGCCCGCGCTGCGCCTCCAGAGGGTCCGGCCACTGCTGGAACCCGAGGCTGGGGCCGGGGGCGCTCCGGGCTCCGACCAACGGCCCGTCCGCCCCCGCCCGTACCGGGTGAGGGGTCCCCGCCCTAAACTAGAGGTGAGCCGGGACGTTGGCGGGCGGGCCAAGAGCGCGGCGGGGGCCGGGGACGCCGGGGAGCAGAGGGAAGTGGGGACAATGGGGCCTCTAGCCTGTTCGCTGGGTGCGAGGTGGGGAGGTGGGAGGGGTGCCTGCGGCGGAACCGGGGCGCAGGTGGGCGGAGCGGGTCTCCCAGGGTGGGGGCCCGTGGGGTACCCAGTGGAGCCGCTCTTGCCTCAGCCCGAAGAGGGGTCAACCCCGGGAAGGATGATGGGGTGGCAGCATAAACGAGTGCCGGGGGTCCAGGAGGGATGCTGAGGAGGGGAAGTCGAGGACCGGGCTGCGGGCCAGAATAGGGAAGGCAGGTCTGGGGGCCGGAGGGGTTAGTTATGTGGTCCTGGAAGGTAGGTCCGGGTGCGGGGGGTGGGGAACACTGACAGACGCGCAGAGGAGGGGCGCACGGATCTGCTCTGCGGAGAGCCACCCCGGCCGACAAGGTTCTAAGTGGATGTCTGGGAGTGGGGGACATGCGACCCCACCGAGTATGGGAAACGGGGTGCAGGGGGCGGGACCCGAGGGGCTGGTTGCGGAAGGCGGGCCAGGAAGGAGGGGACCGGGGCTTCTGGGGGCGCGGCCCCGAGGGATTTTGAGGGGGCTTGGGACGTGGCCGCGGCTGGAGAGGCGAAGGTGGCCCGTTAGCCCGCCGGCCCGCGCCCGCCGCTCCGGGGGGCCCGCGTCAGCGCGCGGTTGCCATGGCGACGGGCGGGCGGGGGACAGGGGCTGCGCGGAAAAGAGGTCAGCGCTGAGCCTCGCTGCGGCTCGCGGCCCCCGGCGGCGCTGGGCTCGCCTCTGCCTCCCCCGTGGCGGGCCCAGGCATGGGGTCGGGCGGCGCGAGCCCTCCGGCCCGCGCGCAGGGCTCGGGGCCGCGCGCCGCCGCCCCGCACTGACTGCCGCGCCGTGCCCTGCGCCAGGCGGAGCGGAGGCCGCGCGCGGCCGGCAGAGCACCTTCAGGATGCTCATCAAGGAGTACCACATTCTGCTGCCCATGAGCCTGGATGAGTACCAGGTGGCCCAGCTCTACATGATCCAGGTGAGGGCGGTGGGAAGCAGGAGCCCAAGGGGCCACACTTCCTGATGGGGTAATGGCAGGAGCACGCAGGCCGCACCTGGGACGAGGGGCTGGGCCCAGCTCAACCCCCATCAGCCCAGCTCTGAGCCTAGGGGAGGACAGAGAAGTACCCCTTCCAATGCGGGGCGTCGGGGAGGGGTGGCTGTGGGAAAAGGGGCAGAAGGGCCTAGCGGTGCCTCCCCATCCCCCAAGTGACTGGCCCCTGGTTGACGCACAGCCCACTTCTGATCTCCTTTAATCCTCCTTAGAATCCTAACCCCTTGCGGGAGGGAAAGGAGTGCATGAGGAGGCAAGAGCGAGAGGCAGGGAGCCAGGAGGGGTGCTAGGTGGTAGAGAAGACTGGAAGGGGGTCCCCAGAGGGTGCATGATCCTGACAACCCCAGGTGGTCAGGGAGATGGGAATGAGGATCAGACCCCAAAACTGTGACAGACAGGGGCAGGCAGAGACCCAAGAGGGTGAGGCAGGGGTCTGGGCTTGGGAAGGTTGCAGCAAGGCAGGCTCTCGAGGCAGGAAAACTGTTCAGGGCCTCGGGGAGGCCTGTGTTCCCCAGAAATGAGGGTTAGGGTCTGAAGAGACAGGAGGGCCAGGATCTGGCCTCAGGGGGTTGAGTGAGCCAAGTTCAGGCTCCAGAGCTATAAAAGGGCAGGAACTTTGCTCTCAAGCTACAAGGGGTGTGGCAGGAGCTGGTATTGGGGTCCCAGAGAGGGAGGGGACTGGGGTCAGGTTCTCAGAGAGGTGTGGGCCCCTTTCACTGTCCTCAATTCTTCCAGCCCACCCTCCCAGGCCCCTTTGCTGCCCCTGGAGCACATGCGGCACACTCCTACCTCAGGAGCTGGTATTGGCGTCCCCTCCGCCTGGGATAGTTCCCCCCAGCCCCATGTGCACCCACATCTACCCTCCCCCACTTCAAGTCATAGTCACACTGTGGTCATGTCATCTTCCCAATGAGGCTTTCCGTGATCATCCTGTCATAATCGTACGCTTTCTTCTTCCCATGACACTTAGCACTTCTAACATACCATGTCATTTGCTTCTCTTAAGTCCCTCCCTCCCCTGGAACCAAAGTCCCACAGGGCAGGCAGGGGTCTTTGCTTTGTTCATCAACAGGAGGTCCCAATGAATATAATCCCAATATGCCTGGAACAGAGCAGACAATAAGTACGTGAATGAGTGCTGGGTTGCGAGCCCTATGGAGGACTGGACAGCAGCTGTGATCCTGATCCCAGGGAGCTGCAGGGGACCAGGATCGGGTTTCAGGGGGGTGGAAAGGCTGGGGCTAGGGCTTCAGCACTGTGCAGGGGCCAGGCTGAGCTGGGGACCCCAGGAGCTCAGCTGGGGCTGAGCTGCCCTTTCTGCTCTGCCCCGGGGTGCAGAAAAAGAGCCGGGAGGAGTCGAGTGGTGAGGGCAGTGGTGTGGAGATCCTGGCCAACCGGCCCTACGCGGACGGGCCCGGCGGCAGCGGGCAGTACACGCACAAGGTGTACCACGTGGGCTCCCACATCCCAGGCTGGTTCCGGGCACTGCTGCCCAAGGCTGCCCTGCAGGTGGAAGAGGAATCCTGGAATGCCTATCCTTACACCCGAACACGGTGAGTGGGGGGCAGCGGGCCTGGGGCGACAAGAAGAACAGCCCTGGTGGGCACAGCAATGATCCTCACCCCTGACCTGTGCCCAGGTACACCTGCCCCTTTGTGGAGAAATTCTCCATTGAAATAGAGACGTATTACCTGCCTGATGGGGGGCAGCAGCCGAATGTCTTCAACCTGAGTGGAGCTGAGAGGAGACAGCGCATCCTGGGTGAGGCCCAGGGCCAGTGAGGGGACCCCAGAGCCCCTCTCAGGCCACCTGCCACCTCAGTGGGCAGCCTCTGACAAGTCACAGGCTCTCTCCTGGCCTCGGCTTCCTGGCCGTGGAAGGCTGCCCTCCCAATCCCAAGGCAGGGAAGGGGTGGCCAGGGGGTACGGGACTGGTGTGGTTCAGTGCCACTGGACCCCCCCCCCAGACACCATCGACATCGTGCGGGATGCAGTGGCCCCAGGAGAATACAAAGCAGAAGAGGACCCCCGGCTGTACCGCTCAGCCAAGACTGGCCGAGGACCGCTGGCTGATGACTGGGCGCGCACAGCGGCCCAAACAGGGCCCCTCATGTGTGCCTATAAGCTGTGCAAGGTCGAGTTCCGCTACTGGGGCATGCAGGCCAAGATCGAGCAGTTCATCCATGATGTCGGTGAGCACCCCGCCGCAGGAGGTTCCCTTGACCCAGCATGCACCAGGCACCCTGTGTTTGAGCCAGGGATGCTCCCAGGCTACTGGGGACGCAGAAGAATAAAGCCATCATTTCCATTCGATATGGCACTGAGGCAGAGGGGAGCAGCCCAGCTCGGCTGGGGGCCAGGGGGGCCTAGCCTTGAGGCATAGGTAAGAGTCAGGAGGGCAAGAAGCTGGGGACATGATCTCTGAGGTCCAGAGGGCTCTGACATTCAGAGATGCTGCTTTTCATCCGTTAAGCTTCCAGGATTCTCCAACGTTCTGTGGGTCAAGGGAGACTTAGAAACACTCAAAAGGGTCAGCAGCCCGCACCAGCAACACACTAAGAAGTCCAGCCTAAGGCTGGGACTCTGCCATCATTCTGTTGGGGTCCCTCCTGCTCCCAGCTCCCATGGCCCCATGCTCTGGCCCCGGTATCCAGGAGTCCTGTTTCTAACCCCACAGCACCTGCAGCTCAGCCCCACCCCATCCCCTAGCTCTGAGGGTGGGCCACCTGCTGGTAGAACAGTCCTCAGATGGGGGCGTGCAGAGGCCTGGGCTCCATGGGACCTCCAGTGAGCCACTTCCCATCTCTGCACCTTAGTTTTCCCTTCTGTGAATGAGCAGGAGGCTGGGCCAGGTATTAAGAACTAATACTGACTGAGCATTCACAACATGTAAGGTGCTTGGCTAATCACTTTTCCTGTAAGGTTTCCTTTAACCCCCATGACACCCCTGCAAGGTAAGAACCACTATTCCCACTTTACAGACCAGATGAGGAAATTTAGCTTAGAGAATAATATAGGCTCCTTGTCTTACATTTGTAAAAATACCAGAAAGCACAAATAAGAAAATGAAATCACCCACATATAACTGCTGTTAAGATTCTGATATATTTCCTTCCAGAAGTTTATAATTATAATCCAACTATTATTAGTTTATTTCCTAGATACTGAAGTTTCTAACTTTATTCCTCTGCTTCAGATGAAAATATCCCAGAATGGGTATCATCTTTCGCTACAAACTTCATTAAGTGCCAACACTTCCATTAACTATTAACACCTTCATTAACTATCAACAATTTCATTAACTGTTAATGCCTAATTGTTAACTCCTCTGAAGAAGTCAGCAAGAAGCTAGTGAGAAAGACAGCAAGAAGCCTTGGTCCCAGCTTCCCAGGGTGTCAGCGTTGGGTTTGTGCTCAAGAGTTGGGGTGCCCAGAGGGATAAAAGAGGCAGGGATGGAGGGAGGGAGGTGGGGCAGGAAGACAAATGCCCCAGTTTCTATTCCCAACTCCCGGACGGCACTCGCCCTGCCCTACTTTATGGCTCCGGGTGGGTGGTGTGCCCAGGGGAGCCATCACCCAATGTAGAGGGCTGGGCCTGTGGCTGCCCAGTGGCAGTGGTAGGGAAACGCGGACTGGGGGTGGGGGGCATGGTTATGATGCCTGGGCACCTACAGGTCTGCGTCGGGTGATGCTACGGGCCCACCGCCAGGCCTGGTGCTGGCAGGATGAATGGACAGAGCTCAGCATGGCTGACATCCGGGCGCTGGAGGAGGAGACCGCCCGGATGTTGGCACAGCGCATGGCCAAGTGCAACTCGGGCAGTGAGGGGCCGGAGGCCCAGGCCCCCGGGAAGCCTAGTGTTGAGGCCCGGGCCGCAGCCAGCCACGCTGGCACCCCTGACGGGCCTGAGGCACCCTCCGGCCCCGACGCCTCGCCAGATGCCAGTTTCGGCAAGCAGTGGTCCTCCTCCTCCCGTTCCTCCTACTCATCCCAGCACGGAGGTGAGGCTGGGGCACAGGGGAGGGAGGGAGCCGCCCTCAGGCTGGACGCCCAGGCTGAGGTGGGTGTGGCCCTGCAGGGGGCGTGTCTCCCCAGAGCTTGTCTGAGTGGCGCATGCAGAACATCGCCCGAGACTCAGAGAACAGCTCCGAGGAGGAGTTCTTTGATGCCCACGGTCAGCACCACAGCCCTGCTGGGGGTGGAGGTGTCCCTGAGCAGCTCCCACTGCCCCATGATACAGCCCCTCGTCCTTTCAGAAGGCTTCTCGGACAGTGACGAGGTCTTCCCCAAGGAGATGACCAAGTGGAACTCCAATGACTTCATTGATGCCTTTGCCTCCCCTGTGGAGGCCGAGGGGACACCAGGTAAAGATTGCCAGCCACCAGCACCCTATGTGCAGTCGACGCTCCGAGAAACACTCAGTCCTAAGCTTAATGGGGTCCTAAATCGAATGTCAATCCGGGGAGGGTGCTCATTAAATACACAGACGAATGGTGAGTGGATAAGGGATGGATAGATGGATGGGATTAGACTGTATGCCAAGTTCAGACGTAGCCCAAAACATGAAGGAATTAATTTGGAGTCCAGGAAGGCTTCACATGGGAGGTGATGTCTAAGCCGCATTTTGAAGGATTGGACTAGCTCTGTCCAACAGAACTTTCTGTGATGATGGAAATGTTCTAGCCACTAGCTACGTGTGGTTTCTAAGCACTCGAAATGTGGCTAGTGCGACTGAGGAGCTGAGTTTTGTATTGTATTGCATTTTAAGTTATTTCAGTTTAAATAGGCACACGTGGCTGGGGGCTACCGTACTGGACAGGGAGGATTAGAAGGAATTTCCCGGGCAAACAGGCACTGTAGGGAGAGGCGTCCCTGACAGCAGCGGGACCAGCATGTGCAAAGGCCCAGAAATGTGAAATGACCCATGAGAGCCTGATGAGGGAGGACCGAGGAAGATGGGGGCTTGCTCGGGCAGACAGCAAAGCAGGGGTATCTGAAGTACCAGATGAGGGGATCCCCACAGGCCCCTCAGCCTCCTTCACTGGCTTCACCCTGTCCTACAGACCCTGGAACCGAGGCCACCAAAGACATTGGGGAAGGGGCCCGAGCACCCAGGGACTCAGAGGTGAGTATGGTCAGCCACCGCACGTCTGCAGTTCTGCCCCCCCCCCGCCCCCGCCAGGCAGGCTACTGCTCTTGACGCACCTGGCACCCACTGTGCCCCACAGGGCCCAGACGGAGCCGCGGAGCTGGGGGCCGAGGCATGCGCAGTCCACGCCCTCTTCCTCATCCTGCACAGCGGCAACATCCTGGACTCAGGCCCCGGAGACGCCGACTCCAAGCAGGCGGACGTGCAGACCCTGAGCCTGGCCTTTGAGGCTGTCACACGAATCCACTTCCCCGAGGCCTTGGGCCACGTGGCACTGCGTCTGGTGCCCTGCCCACCTGTCTGCGCTGCTGCCTATGCCCTTGTCTCCAAGTACTGGTCAGGGGTGGATGGGTGGGGGGACGTACAGGGTCTTCAAGGTGCGGATGGCGCGGGGCTCCAGGGACCAGAGAGGCCCCATGAGGAAGGGGGAGGAGGCCAGGAAGCCAGACACCTGGGCTGGTCACCCACCCAACTGGACTCCAGTTTCTAGGCAGTGGCTCCGTGCCAAAGGCCCCTTGGGTGCTGATGCTCCCCACAAAGGCCCCACGGTGCTAGGAGTTGCCAACAGGCCAAGGGGACTCGGAGGGAGCAGTGGAGGGGCTGGAGGCCCTCCCACCCACCCGCCACACCTCCTCCTACAGCCTGAGCCCCTACAGCCACGACGGTGACGGCCTGTCCCGCTCCCAGGACCACATTCCCCTGGCTGCCCTGCCACTGCTGGCCACCTCATCCTCCCGGTACCAGGGCGCGGTGGCCACTGTCATCGCTCGCACCAACCAGGCCTATGCTGCCTTCCTGCGCTCCCCTGAGGGTGCCGGCTTCTGCGGGCAGGTCAGGGGGTAGGGATGTCCCGGGGAGTCCTCCAGCTGCCTGCCTCTGCCGGAGCCCCTCCTGATGGCGCCACTCTCCCGGCTCAGGTGGTGCTGATCGGGGACGGCGTCGGCGGGATCCTGGGCTTTGACGCGCTCTGCCACGGTGCTGGTGCGGGCTCGGGAAGCCGGGGCAGCAGCCGCCGAGGGAGCATGGTCAGTGTGGCCGAACCCTGCCGCCTCAGGAGGGGGGGTGTCTCTCCAGCTCTAGGGCTCTGGCCCCTGCAATAGGACTTCTCTTCGGGCAGCTCCCCGGCTGCCTTGTGTGGTCCCCTCTTGGACTCCGCCCGAGGTCTCTCTCCTGGAGTCCCTGCCCAGCCGCCCAAGCCTCTCTCCTCACTTCCAAATAAGTAGAAATCGAATCGTCTCCAATCCTAAGGATATTTCTGTCCCCTGTTTTGTCTAGAACAATGAGCTGCTCTCCCCGGAGGTCGGCCCAGTGCGGGACCCCCTGGCAGATGGGGTGGAGGGGCTGGGCCGGGCCAGCCCAGAACCCTCAGTCCTGCCTGCCCAGCGCACCCCCAGCGACATGACCAGTCCTGAGCCCGAGGGTGCTCAGAGCAGGTGACACTTCTGCCCCATAACCCATGCCCTGGGCTTGTGTTGGGCTGTGGAGGAAGCAGCACTGAGCACCCCTCCCCCCCCCCACAGCCTGCAGGCAGCCGCCCCAGCCACCTCCTCTGGGGAGCCCAGGCGGGCAAGCACAGCCTCCTGCCCACCTGCTGCCACTTCTGAGGCTCCTGACGGCCCCACCAGCGCTGCCCGCCTTGACTTCAAGGTCTCCGGCTTCTTCCTCTTTGGCTCCCCGCTGGGCCTGGTGCTGGCTTTGCGCAAAACCGTGATGCCCGCCTTGGAGGGTGAGCCCTCGGGGTGGGGGTGGGAGCCACACCCTTTCCTTCACTGCTCCTCCCTAGCTCTTTCGTCCCCCATGAGATGCTGGCATTATTGCCATACCCCACTGTACAAAGATGCTGGCTAGAGAAGGGGAACCTGAGGCCCAGAAAGAAGGGACTTGCCACGGCCAAGTTTCCCTTCTCCGCTTGAGAAGGGGTCTGACAGGCAGGGGAAATACTTCATCCTGAATCACATCAGCAGATGAAGGGTCTGATCTCTTAGCCGAGACACCTGTCTCACTTTCTCGGGACCCTGGTGACCTCCCGGGGAGTGCAGTTTGGGAAGTGCTGGCTCAGGGTCACGCAGCCCCTGCCTCCCAGCATGCCCAGCTGAACCTCCTCCTTCCTTTATCTTCTGGGTTCCAGTGGCCCAGATGCGCCCAGCCTGTGAACAGATCTACAACCTCTTCCACGCGGCCGACCCCTGCGCCTCCCGCCTTGAGCCCCTGCTGGCCCCCAAGTTCCAAGCTATCGCCCCACTGGCCGTGCCCCGCTACCAGAAGTTCCCCCTGGGAGATGGCTCATCCCTGCTGTTGGGTATGCTCCCAACCAAGATAAAGGGGAGAAGGAGGAGGGCAGCAACAGGGAGGGATGGGAATGGGCTCCCTGCACCCAAGAAGATGTGAGCTGGTTCCTACATCCTTGATGACCTCTCATGTCACCAGTCCCAAGACCACGGAGCCCTATCCTAGCCCTTTGTGAGGTCTGGATCCCTAAGACCCTCTGACATTCTCTGCCAAGGAGTGGGGGCCAGTAGTGATGGCTGGGCTGGAGAAAGGAGCCAGCGGCACTGGGGTGCTGGTGTCTGGGAATAGCTACAATGTGGGGGGCTGCTGTACCTGCATGTAGGGGTGCACAGCATATCCATACGCACTTGTGTTCATGTCTCGATATGGGGCATGTACCCGTATGCATGCAAGTGGGTACCCATTTGGCCCCGTGAGAGGAGTGGGCCTGTGTTGGAGGGGTGGTAGCAGGCATTCTGGCAGGGACATAGTGGGCTGTCAGCGTGAGCTAGGAGGAGAGAATGCCCCCTACTCTTCCTTTGCATCCAAAACTTCAGCCTCAGCCAAGACCTGACCAGGGAGGGCTGGCAGGGGAGATGGTGGAGGTGCAGGGACCAAGCTGTCTTGGAAGCCCTGGGTGGGAAGACAGGAGGGCAGCCTGGCTCAGACCGCTGCTCAGGTTGCCCCACCTCCCCCAGCTGACACTCTGCAGACACACTCAGTCCTCTTTCTGGAAGAGCTGGAGATGTTGGTGCCCTCAACACCCACCTCTGCCAGCGGTGCCTTCTGGAAGGGCAGTGATTTAGGCACCGATCCACCGACCCAGCCAGCTGCCCCCAGCACCACCAGTGAGGTGGTTAAGAGTAAGTCACCCAGCCATCCAGCCTGGGGAGGGGACACTTATTCTACCTCCCTTGCCCCCAGCGTTTGCTCTGGAACCAGAGGGCCCCGGCACCCAACCTTGGACTTGGCAAAGGGCAGGCTTGGCAGAAAGGAGGGAGGAAAGAGCACCCAGGGGCCAGGCACGTGGGCACGAGGTGGGAGGCCACCCCTGACTCACTGCCCAACGTGGCCGTGCAGTCCTGGAGCGCTGGTGGGGGACCAAGCGGATTGACTACTCGCTCTACTGCCCCGAGGCGCTCACCGCCTTCCCCACCGTCACGCTGCCCCACCTCTTCCACGCCAGCTACTGGGAGTCGGCTGATGTGGTGGCCTTCATCTTGCGCCAGGTGGGCCAGGGGATACGGGGTGGGAGATGTGAACTGGACAAGGGATGGGGAGCCCCGGGCCAGGGGAAGCGCAGCCCCAGGCTCCCCGTTCACGGGGCCTCACGTGCACAGGTGATCGAGAAGGAGCAGCCACAGCTGACGGAATGCGAGGAGCCGTCCATCTACAGCCCGGCCTTCCCCAGAGAGAAGTGGCAGCGCAAACGCACGCAAGTCAAGATCCGGGTATGTGCCCTGCCCCTCGCGCCCTCAGGAGCAAGACCCTGCCCTCTCTCCCCCGCATCCCCGCCCAGCTCCTTCCCGGGACCTTCCCCGGTGCCGCCCCCGCCCCCTACAGTCCTGGCCCCGCCTCCTCGAGCCTCGGCCCCGCCCCTGGGAACCAGGAATCTCCTCCCCTTCCACCGCTGATTCGGACGTCGGATCCTCGCTCTCCGCACGGATCTTCATCCCCTGAATCCCGTCCTGTCACGGCTCCATCCCCTGGGAGCCGCAGTTTACACGCACCCCCGACCTCAGGTCGGGTCGGAAAAGCCGCCCCCATTGGGCCTTGCCCTGTCTGGGCGCGGGTCCCACCCCCGCCGGGCTGCGCGCTCACGCCGTCTCCTCCCGCCAGAACGTCACTTCCAACCACCGGGCAAGCGACACGGTCGTGTGCGAGGGCCGCCCCCAGGTGCTGAATGGGCGCTTCATGTACGGGCCCCTGGACGTGGTCACGCTCACTGGAGAGAAGGTCAGGACACGGAGGCCTTGGCCCCGGGTACACCCGCCTCCATCGAGCCGACCTCGCGCCCACGGGGAACTCTCGGTCCCTCCACCCCCGACGACAGCCTGCCCAGACCCTCCTCCACTCCGGGTCCGGGGGTGCGCGGGGCTCCGGCCCATGGGCCCTCTCGCCCGCTCTCCCCACCAGGTGGACGTCTACATCATGACGCAGCCGCTGTCGGGCAAGTGGATCCACTTCGGCACTGAGGTCACCAACAGCTCCGGCCGCCTCACCTTCCCGGTGCCCCTCGAGCGCGCGCTGGGCATCGGCGTCTACCCGGTGCGCATGGTGGTCAGGTGAGCGCCGGGCGGGCCGGGCTTCCGCGGGCCGGGGCTCTGCCGGGGCCTCACTCGCCCTGTGCCGCTCACGCCGTCCGTGGGCCGCAGGGGCGACCACACGTACGCCGAGTGCTGCCTGACCGTGGTGGCCCGCGGCACCGAGGCCGTGGTCTTCAGCATCGACGGCTCCTTCACCGCCAGCGTCTCCATCATGGGCAGCGACCCGAAGGTGCGCGCCGGCGCCGTGGACGTGGTCAGGTAGGAGCGGCGCCACCCGGCTTGGCCGCCGCGGTGACTGGCCGCACCCCCGGTGGTGGAGCTGACCGCCGTCCCACCCCGCAGGCACTGGCAGGACGCCGGCTACCTGATCGTGTACGTGACGGGCCGGCCCGATATGCAGAAGCACCGCGTGGTGGCCTGGCTGTCGCAGCACAACTTTCCTCACGGCGTCGTCTCCTTCTGCGATGGCCTCACCCACGACCCACTGCGCCAGAAGGCGATGTTTCTGCAGAGCCTGGTGCAGGAGGTGCGGCTGCGGAGGGTCCCGCTCCGCCCCCTCCCGGGGCAGTAGGACGCGCGGAGGCCCACCTGGTCCCACCCTCCCGCCCCGGGACCCTAACTGGCTGGAGAGGCCCCTATGGCTCGGCCCCCTACTGGTCCGAGAGGCCTCTAGTCCTCCTGACCAACTCCGGCTCGCGTGTGGCCCGGTGACGTGAGCCCTGTGGCCCCGCCTCCGTCCGACGAGCCCCGCCCTCGAAACCCTCTGACCTGGGATGCCGAGCGGACCCACCCCGGTCTCGCCCCCGCCCCCCGCCCCCCGCCCCTAGGATGGCTGACCGGCCCCTCCCGCCACAGGTAGAACTGAACATCGTGGCTGGCTATGGGTCCCCTAAAGACGTGGCCGTCTATGCGGCGCTGGGCCTGCCCCCGAGCCAGACCTACATCGTGGGCCGTGCGGTGCGGAAGCTGCAAGCTCAGTGCCAGGTGAGGGCCGAGTGAAGGCGGGGATTGGGAGCTGGCCAGGGAGCCCGAGCCTAGGTCTGAGGCCATGAGGACCACCTGTGTAAAGAAGCACCTGAGGGGATGGCTATAAAAAGGCCAGCTGGCCTCAGGGGACTGGGTTCCTCCTAGGATAGGGTCATGAACAGCTTGGAGCTCCTGGGCAGGCCAGGATTGATAACCGAGGCGGGGGTGTGCTCAGGACCTTGAGTGCTCGGTCCACTCTGGCTTGGCCCTGGGCATGGACCTTGAGCTTTCGGAGCCCCAATTTCCTGTCTGTAGAACAGAAATGATGAGCTGGCACCAACCTCCACAGCTCTCATGAACATCACACAGCACGCACAGGGCGGGGAACAAAGCGAGTGCTCACTGAACCTTAGTTGCTGTTCTTTCCCGCCAAGACCTCAGGAAACTGAAGCCCAGAGAGGCGCAGAGCGAGGACTAAAGCCAGGGTGCTCTGGCTGCCAATCTGGGGTTCCTATCTGCTGAGAGAAGGCTCCGGGTCAGGCTGTGCCAGGCCTATAGCGCTGCCAGCACTGGGCGAGCCTGGGGGCGTCGGGGGGGCAGTCGAGGGCTGCACGTGGGCCTGAGACCAGCCGTGCCCTCATCCCTGCCCACCTCTGCCCACAGTTCCTGTCAGATGGCTACGTGGCCCACCTGGGCCAGCTGGAGGCAGGCTCCCACCCTCATGCCCCCACGGGACCCTCCAGGGCCGCCCTGGCCAAGAGCAGCTACGGCGGGGCCGCCCCTGTGGACTTCCTGCGCAAGCAGAGCCAGCTGCTTCGCTCCAGGGGCCCCAGTCAGGTGGAGCGCGAGGGCCCAGGGACACCGCCCACCACCCTGGCCAGAGGCAAGGCCCGGAGCATCAGCCTCAAGCTGGACAGCGAAGAGTGAGGCCCACACTGGCTGGCCCTGTTATTTATTCATGTACGCGAGGGGCCCAAGTGGCACATGCAGGAGGGCTGGGGGCCCAGACTTGTGGCCCCCCAACCCCACACCCTGCATCTTTGTCTGCCCCTTGGTGTTACTTCCCTTTCATGTCAGGGGCACCTAGCCTCGGTGGGGGGAGGAGGGAGCGGCAAGGGCCCAGAGGCTTTTCCAGTGTGTGTAAATCCATGAAAATAAACCACGTGTAACCCACCTGACTGCCCACGTGCCCGGCACCACAGCGCAACCAAGCCCAGTTTCCAGTTTGATGGGGACACTGAAGGGCTGAGAGGGGCCAGGATGCGCCCAGGGTCATAGCATGGGTTAGAGGCAAGGCCAGAATGGGGGCCGGGGCCTCGGAGGTCTCACGGAGGGCTCTTTCCTCCCTTCTACCCGAGGCTGCCTCCTGAATAGTCATCCCACCCCACCGCACCCTCCCCACCTGGGTCAGCCCCTCAGTTCGCAGGGGCCTAGGGCCATAAGACCACGGGACCAGAGGCTGGAGGGGAGAGCTACACTGGGGGGCCCATCTCACTCAGGCCCTCCTGGCTGTGCCTTTGTCTCCCCCTGAAGACTGAAGGCCCCCAGGCACCTCGGCCCTGGCCAGCAAACACTTCCTTTGTGACAGAGATCCTCCTCCTCACCTCTGTTGGGCACACTGAGGCCCAGAGAGGTCTTGGAGCTGGTAAATGGGAAGCTGGGATTAGAATCCCAAACCTTTGCCTCCCAAAACCACCCGAGTACCAGAAATTCGAGGTGATAACCCTGGCTCCCCCAATGGATCAGCTCGGCAGGCCCAGGGAGAGATAAATACGGCCTTTATATACAGAGAGGCGGGACGTAGCGGGGGCAGGGGTCCTGGCGGCGGCAGCAGTGGGCGAGGCAGGGCGGGCAGGGTGGGCAGGGCCCTATCAGTGGGAGAAGATGCCCCGGAAGCGAGCCTTGTCCTCTTCGTCCTTCTGCCGGATCCGTGCCTCCAGGGCCCGCAGCTCACGGCTCACAATGGGCGCCAGGGCGGGGTCCAGCTCCAGCACCTTGGCAAAGTCAGCCTGGGCCTCCTGGGCGTTCCACACGGCCGCGTGCGCCTTGCCCCGCTTGAAGTAGGCCTTGACATTGTCTGCAGGGGCACCCGCGGGCAGCAGGCGTGCAAAGGCATGAGGGGCGGGGTGGGGGCAGGCCAAGCCAGCCGCCCGGCCTGACTTTCTGGCACCGTGGTCCCCTCCTGGGTCAGAGCCCTCCCGACCCGAGGTTGCCAAGCACACCCTGCCGAAGCCCGTCCCTGGCAGCGCAGAGCCCACGGCCCTGCCCGGGTGGGGGACGTGCGCGGGGGCCCGTGCTCACCGTCGTACTTGTTGAGGATGGAGGAGCAGTGGTCCAGCACCTCGTAGTACTCCTGTGCCACCAGCTTGCACTGGCAGTAATTGAGCAGCAGCGGGGTGATCTGCTGATCCAGCTGGATCCAGTCAGGGGACCCAGGCTGCTCCTGGGGGCACGGGCGCAGGGCGAGGGCAGAAGGAGCTGAGAGCCGGGTCCCCTGGCTCCCCACCCCCCGCCCCCCCCCCCGCCCCCGGGGCCGCACCTTCATCTGCAGGTTCTTGAGGCACGCGATGGCATCGTAGTACTTGGCGGCCGCCTCCTTCACGTGGCCCTCACGGTACAGCTTGTTGCCCTCCTGGTGGATGACCGGCACGGCCTTGGCCTTCTCCTCGTCCGTCATGGCCCAGGGGTCCTGCTGGTACGTGCCGGGCTTCTCCACCTGCCGGAGCGTGGGCCGCGTCAGGGTGAGGCCTGGCGGGGGGGGACCACGGCTTCTCCGCGGCAGGCCTGCCCGGCCTCTGGGCCTCGGACGCCAGGAGCAGAACCACTCGTTCACTCCTGACCACTCGACAACCGTTTAAGTCGCACCTCCCACCTGCCCAGCTTCCAGGAACAGAGCCGTGAACAAGACGGTGAAAAGCCCCACCCTCACGGAGACTTCTGGAGGCAGTGGGCTCCCCCCTTCCCAGGCAGGGGGGAGACCCAGGGGGACTGCCGGGGTCCCACCAGGCGTTCTTGTACCCGCCCTGTCCCGACCCCCCCAACAGTCCATCCACCAAGCCCACAGCCCCGGGCAGGCAGGCAGGGCCAGTTCCTGCCGTGAGGCCCCTGGGGCTTGGGGGCCCCTCACCTTAAGCAACTCAATGTCGAAGATGAGAGGCTGGGGGTTCTGCTGCAGGGCATCCAGGTCGGCGTGGCCCAGGGAACTGTGCTCGTGCATCTGGGCGATCCCACAGCAGTGCCGCTGGCCCTCCAGAGGGTCCTTGCCCGCTGCGATGTTGCGCAAACTCTTGGCCACCAGCGGATACAGGACCACATGCTGCAGAAAGGCGGGTGGGCACCAGGGGCTCTGTCAGCGTGGGCTGCCTGGTCACCAGGCCCAAGAGGCCCAGCCCCCGGCCCCATCACCATCTGAGAAAGGACACTGAAGCCCAGAGGGGGCAGCAACTGGCTCAGGCCCCAGTCCGTTAAAACGCAGGAGGGCTTCTCCCTCAGGAGTCCTCTGGCGTCCCAGCCTTCTGTTCTGGCGAAGTTCCCAGCTCCTGCCACACTCTCTGGCCACCAAACCAAGCACCCCTCCCACGCCCAACACAAACACACACTCTCACTGTCAACCCATCTCCCCTGCCCTTACAAGCTCAGTGAGACTCTTGCCTCTTCCTCCTCCCGGAGGTGTAGCCCACAAGCTGGACTTCTCACTGTACTGGGGTCCCTCCCTCCACATTCTATTCTCAGCGTCTCTTCCTTCTCTCCTGCCCCAGCCTCACCCCATTCAGGGCCTGTCTCAGGTCTGGGCCCAAGATAGAAACTCAAAGCCCTTGGCCGAGACCTCCAGGCATAGAGGACCTAGCCTTTGACCTTTCACTAGGAACAGCTGCTGAGATGGTGCGAACCAGACTAACCCCCACCCCAGTCCAAGCACCTCTGCTCACTGCCCCTCCTACCTATAGGGGGGCAGTCTAGCTAATGAAGAGGAGAAGGCAGAAGAGGCCAGGACCCCAGTGTCCTATTGTTGTGGCGCCCTGGAGGGAGTTGGCGGTGGCCTAGCTAGGGCACAGGCCCTGGGATGGGGAATAGGGAACGGCAGGACAGACACGACAGGCAGGTGCGGGACGCCAGGTACCTTGACGTCACAGCAGAACTGGGCGATCTCCCCCTCACGCATGGTGCACACGATGGTCTCCCACACAGGCAGCTTGAACTTCTTGCCAATGATGAGCTCCATGGGCTTGCCACGCACCCGGCTGTCGTCCAGCACGGCGCCCTCCTTGTTGCTGTGCAGAGTCCGATAGTGGAACGTGGCCTGCAGGCCACATGTGGATAAGGCAAGGGCACAAGCTCTCACCAAGCCCCCAAGGACAAGCCCAGCTCCCAGCCTGCAGATAGCACAGGGTACAGGACTCGCCCAAGGGTCACTACCTGACCTCCACCCCACCACCCAGGGGAAGAAACTAAGTCACACGGTTTGGGGGTGGACAGGCTGGGATGGGATCCCAAGCACTCTGGCACCAAATGTTCTTTCAATAAATATTTACTGAGCACATATTATGTGCCTGAGCTCTGTGCTAGACACAGCAGTAAACAAAGACAAAAGTCCCTGCACCCACAGAGTTCACATGGAACTTCCAGAGAAAGGAGAGGAGTCTGAAACAAAACAGTGTACTGTGGACAGTGGAGCTAAGGGCTACAGATCAGAAAACAAAATGCAGCAGAGGAAGACTGGGCGGATTTATACACGGGAGGCGGGCACTGTCTGAGAAGGCAACATTTAAGCAGAGATCTGAAGAGAGGAAGAGAGAAAGCACGCCAGACCAGATGCTGGGGTAGGACACTTGTGTGAACCTTCTAGGCCAAAAGAACAGCAGGGCGATCGTGTGGTGTGTTCAAGAAGCATCAAGGCCAGTGTGGCAGAAGCAGAGTGAATGAGGGGAGGGGTGCACTGTGGGGTCACCGGAGTCAAGGGGACAGATCCTGCAGGGCCTGGAGGGTGTGGTGAGGACGTCGTGTTTTTACTCTGGGCGGCTCCACGCAGAGGAGGGACAGGATCTGACTTGGGTTCCACAGCTGCCAAGATGAGAGAATAGAATGTGGCGGGGGGGGGGGGGGGGGGGGGGGGGGGGGGGGGGGGGTGGG
>NW_022589719.1:33194762-33279726 GCF_004348235.1 Phoca vitulina | reverse complement strand
GGGGGGGGGGGGGGGGGGGGGGGGGGGGGGGGGGGGGGGTGCAGATGCAGGAAGGTGAGTTAGGCGGTGAGTGCAGTAGGTCAGGGCGGACAACAGAGGCCTGGACCAGAGTGGTAACGGGAGAAACCATGAGAAGTGGTCAGATCCTGGGTGCATTCGCAAGATGTGAGCGAACAGGAGGGGCCATGGAGACTGGGAGGGTTTTGGCCTGAGCAACCAGAAGGCCGAAGGTGCCCTTCACTGAGATGGGGAAAGACTGGGTGCAGCAGGTTAAGTTTGAGTTGCCAACCAGCCATCCAAGTGGTGACGGTGAGTTGGGAGCTGGATATCAGGTTTAAGGAAGAGGCGTAGCCAGAAATACACCTGTGGGAGTAGTCCAGGCATGGAGGGCTTTTTAGGGATGAGCCTGGGGAGATCATCTGCGGGTGAGTGCAGAGAGAAAGATCTGAAGACTGAACCCTTGGCAGGATATAGGTAGAGAAGCCCACGTTCTTGCCCACCACACCAGGCCGCAACCCTGAACTCCGTTTCCAAGTCAGTACACTGGAAGCACTCATAGTATCCATCCCACGTTGTGGGAATGAAAGGAAATAAACCTGTGTGGTATTTAGCACAGGGCTCACTGTGAGCACTCAGTCTACGCTGGGGATTGTTACTGGGTATTACCTGTCCCTGTTTTTTGGTGCCACTGTTCACATATCTTCACTATCTTTACAATGTCTCTCCTTCTGGTGTCTGTTCCATCCAGGATCTCCCTTGCCAGGACCTTCTTCAAGGCCATCAACCCCCCCAGCCCATTGGGGTATGCAACCACACCCACACCTCTTCTCTCCACTCTGGAAGGAGCCCTCTTAATATAACTGATCACCAGAACGATGCAGCTTCCCTCGCTCTCAGGGCACTCACACTGGGCCAGCCTAGGATCTTTACCTGCCCAACCTGGGCCTAGTGCGGCTGGAGGACAATGTGTTCATTCACAGCCACTCTCACTTTCGGTGTCCCAGTCTAGGCCAGGATCTTTGCTCATTCATTCAATATGCATGTTCTGTGTGACTGCTCTGCTGGGCCCAGGGGCTGCCCCTGAGAAGCTCCTGACTCTACAGACAAGTGGCAACCGGGAAAGGCCCTCCAGGAGGAGGGAACTGCATGAGCAGAAGCAGGGAAGCCTGGAGACATAGGGGGAGGGGCCTGGAGAGGCATGGATATACAAAGGAGGAAGGTAGTAGGCTCTTTAATTTCCTAGTCCTTATCTGTCCTGAGCAACATCACCTAGCAGTCCTAAAAAACTCTGCCGAAGAGTTCCAGTCTGGCAGACTGACCTCTGGACATATTCAATAGGTTTGTGTGCTCCGGGGCCTCATTTTTCCCATCTAAACAATGGGAGCTGGTCTAAGTGTTTTCAGAAGGCCCTCCCATCTATACAAGAACTTGAACCTTGCAACCCGGAGGCCCAGGGCCTCTTCCTCAGTCCCGGGGCACCTCCCAGGTCCCAGGTCTCCTGCTCCGGGTCTCCTCCAGCGCCCGGTCTGCTCAAGCACTGAAGCCAAACCCCTGCAACCTTCTTAGGATGACTGACGGGCTCCCCGACCAATGCGGCCACACGGCCAAGCCACGGGGCGAGGCAGACATATCCAAATTCACCCCCTACTTAAAACCAGACCAACCAGCGTCGAGCTCGGCATGTGAGCACTAGGGTCACCGACCGCTGCTATCTGGGCATGCGCAACCTCTCGCCTAAGGCCTCCTCCCGCCTCGCATGCGCACCGCGCCGCAGAAGGGTTGAGGGGAGGGGGCTACGCACGAACCTTGGTTCCATCCTGAAAGTCAGGGAGCTCTCCTCGGCCCTCCTGTATCACACGCTTTTGGATCCCGTCCTCCCGGAGTCTTGCGATGATATCCGCCATCCTTCTTCCCCGGTGCTCTCTTTCGGTAACTTCCGGACTCCTTCGGCAGCTTCCGGACCTGCTTCGGCAACTTCTAGAGCTTCGGCAACTTCCGAGATGGCGCCATTTTGGCTGAGGGCAGACGCCAAAAGGGGGCTAAACGTAGAGACGGACTGTGATTGGTTCTCTGCGCAGCGGCCGAGCGCGCGCGTCTCGCCAGGGGCGGGTCTGACCGGGGAGGCCCCGGGGCCTGTCGGAGAGGCGGGGCCAGGGTCTGCCGGGCCGGAGCGGGCGGGGCGTCCCCAGCGATCGTGTCCTTGAATGGATTTGGACTGGCCCTCCCGCGTGGTTGTGTGCCCCCACCCAGCCCGTTTAAAGTTGTAGTACTGTGACAGCATTACGGGGCTCGGAGAGGGCGGGGGACTCCATCCGGAACGCCCGCTCCCTGAAGCTGCTGTTACTGTGCATCCCTTGCTGGCCTTTAATTTTCTTTTTACGGATGTAGCTCAACGGTGACTTCTGCGTCCTGGATTTTTCTCTTAAAAAAAAAGCACCCCAAATAAGTGAAAAATAAAAAATAAAACCAGGAGGGCGCCTGGGTGGCTCAGTTGTTAAGCAACTGCCTTCGGCTCAGGTCATGGTCCCAGGGTCCTGGGATCGAGCCCCATATCGGGCTCTCTGCTCTGCGGGAAGCCTGCTTCTCCCTCTCCCACTCCCCCTGCTTGTGTTCCCTCTCTCGCTGTGTCTCTCTCTGTCAAATAAATAAAATCTTAAAAAATAAATAAATAAATAAATAAAACCAGGAGTAAGAGGCAGGGGAAGGAGAGTTTCAGTATTCCTGTGAGTACAGTAATCTACCAAGAAGGGACCGAGAGAGCCCCTGATGGGGTCAGGAGTGGGTGAGAGCAGTCCCCTGACTCCACAGTGTCAGGCACACAGTAGGTGCATAATAAATATTAGGAAATACATGACTGATAGAAGTGAGGTACTTTGGGGACTAAAACAAGGTTTTTCTTGGCCTCTGGAAACTAGCTGTGAACAATAGTGGTGAGAGCCTTCACCCAATTTAAAGGATTCCTACCCCAGGAAGGGGAATGTCTTGAGCCTGTGCGGTGTCTTGGTCCTACCCTCCTAAGTGGGAAGGGTTATTGTCGCTCCCCTCTGACCCAGGTGCTGAGTGCTTCAGACATTCGCACTGGCTCATTGCCCACAAGAAGTCCCCTGAGAGAGGTGGGACCTCAGAGGTGAGAGGGAAATGTGCTTTGTTTGGTTGGTTTTTGCTTTCGCTTTATACCAACACCGGAAGTTTCACAGCCAAGCTCTGCCAAATTTTGAAGCAGTTTTGAAGCCTGTATCTTATACAAATTGTTCCAGAAAATGGAAAAAGAGGAAAACTGACCAATATATTTTATGAGGCTAGCTTAATCTTGATTCCCGCACCAGATAAGTATACCAAAAGACAAGAAAGGTGTAGGCCCGTTTTACTGATACGCAGAGATATGAAAAATACTAAATGAACTATTAAGCTAGTTGAGACCACTAGTGTGCACAAAAATGCATCAATAATGCTAAGTGAACGTCACTCACAAAAAGACAAGTACTATGTAATTCCATTTATATGAGGTTACCTAGAGTAGTCAAATTCATAGAGGCAAAGTTGAATGGTGGTTGGTGGGGGAGAGGCAAATGAAGATTTGTTGTTTAATGAGTATAGCATTTCAGTTTTACAATATGAAAAAGTCCTAGAAATTGGTTGTATAACAATGTGAATATACTTAACACTACTGAACTGTGCACTTAAAAATGTTTAAGATAGTAAGGGGCACCTGGGTGGCTCAGTCGTTAAGCGTCTGCCTTTGGCTCAAGTCATGATCCCAGGGTCCTGGGATCGAGCCCCGCATCGGGCTCCCTGGTCAGCCCAATGCTCAGCCAGGAAGCCTGCTTCTCCCTCTCCCACTCCCCCTGCTTGTGTTCCCTCTCTTGCTGTCTCTCTCTCTGTCAAATAAATAAATAAAATCTTTAAAACAAAAAAAATGTTTAAGATAGTAAATTTTATGTGTATTTTCTGACAATTAAAAATTAAACTTTTTAAAGATTTATTTATTTATTTGAGAGAGAGAGAGAGACAGAGCACAAGCAAGGGGGAAGAACAGAGGGAGATGAAGAAGCAGATGCCCTGCTGAGCAGGTCGCTGACACAGGGCTCCATGCCAGGACCCTGAGATCACGACCTGAGCCAAAACCAAGAGTCAGACACTTAACCAACTGAACCATCCAAGTTCCCCTCTCAAATAAATACATAAATGAAATCTTTTAAAAATAATAATAAATAAAATAAAATTTTGATATTTTGTTCATCATGTGTTTTTGCCTTAAATTTTATTTTTAAAAATAGTACATTAAAGTATTATTGATCTTGCTTGGTCTTTTGATGGCCCCTTAAATTTTTCACCCTCACCCTGGCCCTCCAAAATCCCAGCACTAGTAAGAAGACGAATTCCAGGGCAGTTTGGCTCCAGAGTCAGTGAACTACCTTGTAGCAACACTTTTCTGTATCGTAAAACTCTCAGGCCTGGAGAATATGATGTTGGAGAATATCTTTGTGATCTTGGGGTGAGAAAACACTTCAAACAAAACTCAAAGAGCACAAACCTGATGGACTTGAACCTATAAAACTGAGGATCTTTTTTTTTTCTTTTAATGAATCTTCGTGTGTAAAGTAGAAGCAAAACAAAATGAATTTATTGACCAATTTATTTCTCAGAAACAAACTGAAATTTTCATTTTATAGCAGGGGCAAACAAAATAAAACCAAACCCAAAATACCTCTGTCACATTCCAGTGATTTGACTAATGACCCAAGTATATGGTGAGAGATGGTGTGTAAAGGAACGCAGCGTCTCTGAAAGCAGTAAACAAATCTGGGGGAGTTTGTTTCAAATGTTAGTGTGTGTCTGCTGGGGGACCCAGTGGCCACAAGCTCTCCCCTTTTGCCTTCTTAGCCTGAACTGAGCAGTCTGTAAACTCTGATCCTTTCTTTTTTTTCTTCTTTCTTTCTTTCTTGTAAATTCACAAAACTTTGGAAGGAAACACAATAAACTTTTGCTTTCAAATGGTTTGATCTACCTCTTTGCCTTTGAAGTGTATGTCTAATTCTTTGTGAGAGAAACCTGGGCCCTCTAGCCCCTCTTCCACAAAACAACCCAGGCCGTGTTCAGCAGCTACCTTTATTTGGACCAGACACACCACTCAGGCAATACTGCCAACAATCAGACCAACATGACTTGTGAGCAAAACAGACAAAAAGAGGAAACCAAACAGGAACAGTTTCCATTTTCCATGTGTGTTCCCAGGTTTTTGTTTGTTTTTTGAGTTGGCCTTGAGTATGAATTTAGAGGAAGCTAAGGAATACCAAGTACTATACCACGAAGAGATCCTAGATTTACACAACAGATGTGTCATGTCCAGCTGCCCCTCGGCTTCGACAGAGAAAAAGCCCAGAAAGATGAGGAAACTATTAGGAAGGGTGAAATTCTCTCTCAGGAAGCACACTTCCAGATCAGGTTGGAGATACCAGGCCTCAAGGTAAAGGGACTTATGTCAGGTGCCCTGTAAAAACATAGAAGACTGGGCACCTGGGTGGCTCAGTCAGTTAAGCATCTGCCTTCGGCTCAGGTCATGATCCCAGGGTCCCGGGATGGAGCCCGCCATCGGGCTCCCTGCTCAGTGGGGAGTCTGCTTCTCCCTCTCCCTCTCCCTCTGCCCCTTCCCCTGCTTGTGTTCTCTCCCTCTCTCTCTTTCTCTCTCTCAAATACATAAATAAAATCTTTAAGAAAATAAAAATTAAAAAAAATAAAATTTAAAGAAAAACAGAAGACTAAGGTTTGGAACGAGAATAAATAAGGAGTGTTAAAAAAAAAAAAAAACTCTTCTGGGCTGACCCGTTCAAGACAGAAACAAAACACATTCCAGTTTAACCCATTTCTGACTGGAAGTCAGACCAGGGCTGACCCTTGAGGAAAAGTAAGTTTAAACCTCTTACAGGGGCGCCTGGCTGGCTCAGTTGATAGAGCACGGGACCCCTTGATCTCAGGGTGGCAAATCCGACCCTCACATTGGGTATAGAGATTACTTAAAAATAAACTCTTTAGGGACGCCTGGGTGGCTCAGTCGGTTAAGCGGCTGCGTTCGGCCCAGGTCATGATCCCAGGGTTCTGGGATCGAGTCCCACATCGGGCTCCTTGCTCAGCAGGGAGCCTGCTTCTCCCTCTCTCTCCCTCTGCTTGTGCTCTCTCTGTCAAATAAATAAAATCTTTAAAAAAAATTTTTTTAATAAAAATAAAATAAACTCTTTAAAAATAATGAATTAATTAATTAGAAAAAAAACCAACCTCTTGCACAATACTTTTCCTCCAGGGGTGGGGGCAAGAAAACATGATATCGGAGCACCTGGGTGGCTCAGTCGTTAAGCGTCTGCCTTCGGCTCAGGTCATGATCCCAGGGTCCTGGGATCGAGGCCGGCATCGGGCTCCCGGCTCAGCGGGAAGCCTGCTTCTCCCTCTCCCACTCCCCCTGCTTGTGTTCCATCTCTCTCTGTGTCTCTCTGTCAAATAAATGAATAAAATCTTTAAAAAAAAACTTTAAAAAAAAAAGAAAGAAAGAAAACATGATATCGTTTTTAACGAATGTTAAAGAGGCATAATTTTGAGTTTAAAAGTGGACTGAAAAATCCCACTCTTCCTTTCGCCGATTAGTGATATGCTGTAGAAAATCACGAATCAAGGTTTCAGTCACATGTATACTGTGGGTCAAATGACTCACGAGCATGCCAAACAGACCATGTTTCTTGGAAGTCTATGCAGTTTCTGGTCTGGTCCTGCTCGCGATGGAACTCGGGCACACAGTGAGGTATTGGGCACCGCTTCCCGATAACCTCGCCCACCGCCCTCTGTCCATCCTCCAGTGACATGTCCTTAGAAGGTGAGGGTTCGATGTGCCTCCTGCCAGTGTCTTCCTCCCGTGTGCTGCCACTGGTGTGTTTCAAAAGCTCCCGAAGACATGGATTCTGAGCGGTTTTCCTCACACTGGGTCCAACAGGAAACTGCCCCGTGGGCATCTCCACCCTGGGCCAGCGGTTATTTCTCTTTCTCTCTTCTTTTTCTTTCTTTTCTTTTCTTCTCATACTTGTAGGAGGAGCTCTGCAACACAAAAAGCAGAAGCATACGAATGAGAAAGTATGAAGCAGAGACACACAGAAGGGTTAGATGTTCATGGAAAGTCTTAGGTCCTTGTCCTTTGAAACCACCGGCTGCAGAGAAGGCCTCAAAGAGAAATGTGGAGAGAGCCGGAATTCGAGTTGTCACGGTGTGAACTGAGTAGAAGGGGGTGCGGATCCCCTTGCAGCCTCATTTGAAGAAGCCTCATTTGGAGAAGGCATATGTGGCAATGAGAAAGAAAGCAGCTGAAACAGAAGCTGGCAAAACAGTCAGGACTTCAAGCACGCTGGGCAGTCCCGTAGCAGAAAGTCTTTGAACTCCTCGGGAATCCTCTGCAGCAGGTTTCTCAGATGAGCCCAGGGAGAGTTCTTGGGGCACCCCCTGCAGGTCAAAGAGGAAGAGTGCCGGGCATGGGAGAGGAGGTAGAGGCCCATCCCAGTAGCCACTCCTGGGCAGCGCTGGTACTGAGAGCCCCCATCATCCGCTGGTTGGGGCCCAGCAGAAGCCAAAGCTGCACTCACCGAGAATGCCCAGGAGCGACGTGGGCCTCAGCCCGCACTGCACCCCAGGACTCCGAGCATTGTTAACTAAGGGAAGTTTAGACAAAGTAAGGAGACAGAGCCAGGGAAGAGATCTGCACATCTCCAAGGCATTGGTACTTAGTCACGTAGAGACGTGCAGATCAGCAGAAAGAAGGCTAGAAGCCCAACAGAAAAAAATAGACAAAGGATATGAACAGACAGTTCGCAGAAGAGGGAACCACCACGACTGCCAAGTCCATGAAGAGCTATTCAAATTCCCCAGTTGTCAGAGGACCCAGATGGAAATTAGGAACTACTTTAGATTCATCAGATTAGTAAGCATTTGAAAGCTGGAATACCAAGGGCTAAGAGAAAACCGGAACCCTCATGGTGAGTGTGACAATTCATCCAGCCACCCGGGAGAGCATCTTGGGTGCTTTGTGAAGTCAAGGGTGCATGTACCCTATAGCCTGGAAGTCCTGCTTCAAGAATTCTCCCACCACCCATAAGGAGGTAGCATGAAGGTGTTCCTGGCACTGATGTGACAGGGGCATCAGGGCCCAGCTAAGTGTGCATCGCTGAAGGGTGTGGCGGGTAATAAACGTGCTTGCTGAATGCTCAACATGGTACGCTGTATGCGACTGGTAGAAGCAACGAATGAGACGCATATGGAAACCATGAGTGTTGAGTGTAAAAAATGCAAAAATGTAAACAACAGAATGAGTTTTATACACGACACCATGTTTGCAGATTGCAAACATCCACATAGGAGCCAAGCCACATGTAGTAGAGAACCGGGCAGGGTGCAGGGAAGCTGACTGCACACACTGACAGCCCCGGTTCTTAGTGGTGATGTGTCATAAACTGAAAAGTAGGACTGATTTGACTCTGTCCGTGAGGTCATACAATGAAGCGTGGTGGGTGCAGGATGAGCACCCCGGGAGCTAGGTGAGCTTGGGTCCCCAATTCTACCACCCGTAAGCATTTGGGATTTTGGCACCGCATTCGTTCATTCATTTCATCCACAAATATTTAAGAAGCCTCTACTCAGTGCCAAACACTGTTCTACGCACTGTGGACACAGTGGAGAATAAAACCGTGTAAAATAAGTGAAGTTCAGGTAAGTGCTGTGTAATGTGAAACTGACTTTAGATTGCATAGTCAGGGATGGCACCCGTGAGAGGTGACATTTGAACGGGGACACAGATGATAAAGACCCAGTTGTGAAAGAGCAAGGTTAAGTGCTTTCCAGGTATAGAGAACAGCATGTGCAAAGGTCCTAAGGTGAGAATAGTTTGGCCTGTGTTGCAGAGTGGGTGAAAGAGGGGCAGAGGAGGCTTGATGAGATTGGATAGGTAGACAAGGACCAGAGCATTCACAGCTTTGTGGGCCTTAGTCAAAAAGAGCTCAGATATCATTCCAACCGAAATGGAAAACCAAGGGACGGTTTTATACAGAGTGACTTAGCCTCATACTTAAAATTTTTTTAATTTATTATTATTATTTTTTTACTTAAGAATAACACACAGAGAGGGGCACCTGGGTGGCTCAGTCCTTAGGTGGCCAATTCTTGGTTTCTGCTCAGGTCATGATCTCGGGGTTCTGGGATCAGGCGACCTGGGACTCCTCGCTCAGCGGCATCTGCTTGTGGATTCTCTCTCTCTCTCTCTCTCCCTCTGCCCCTCTCCCTGCTCTCGCCCTCACGCTCTCTCTAATAAATAAATAAATCTTTTAAAAAAATAACACACAGAGAAAAAGATCAGATATATTTTAAAAGATCACTTTGGCTGCTGAGTAGACACTGGGTTGGAGGAGTAGAAGCCACATAAGCTTTCTGAGCCTCAGTTTCCACATCTGCGGTGGTGAGAATACCCATCCCGTGCAGATCAGCGGTGAGTCAGGGTGGGGACACAGTCTGGTCCCAGGAGTCTCCTTGGCACTCGAGGCGCGGGCTGGGATGCGGAAGGCCCCATCTCGGGCCTGGGAGGCTGGCGCCCTAGCTACCCCTCCAAGCCCCCGACACAGACCTGGGAATTGCCTAGGCAATCCCGCTGTGGCTCACGAAGGCTGCCGCTGGGAGGCGCCGCGGCTCCTGTGCAGTCCCCAAAGGAGGCCCCGCCCACTGGTCCGCTCGGCGCTCGGCAGCTCGGGCCTGCTGCGGGCGAGCAGGGGCGGGGCCGTTACGTGAGGGCGGGGCCTCGGCCGGGGCGCCGGACAGTCGCGCTCCCAAGACTATGGCCCGGGGCGGGGCCTGCGTGCGGGGGCGGGACCGCGGCGCTAGGGGCAGGCGGGCACGGATGGCGGCGGCGAGGGACACCTGAGCGGGCGGGGGCCATGAGCGCCACCCGGCCCCAGTTCAGCATCGATGACGCCTTCGAGCTGTCCCTGGAGGACGCGGGCCCGGGGCCCGAATTCAGCGGGGTCGCCCGCTTCGGGCCGCTGCACTTCGAGCGCCGGGCCCGGTTCGAGGTGGCCGACGAGGACAAGCAGTCCCGGCTGCGCTACCAGGTGAACGGTCCGGCCCACCTCAACCCCAGCCCGAGTCCGGGCGGGACCCCAGGCCGGACCCTGGAGAACCCCAACTCAAGGGAAAATCTGTCTAGAGGCCCCAGCCTACGTGGCCACTGATCCGGGGCCCTGCCCAGACCCTCTCAGCTCTGATTTTGGTCCCCAGCCACCACTGGAGAGCCCAGAACCGGAACCCGGGAGCAAGTCTCCTAGCCCCAATTGGAAATCCCACCCGGCGTCCCCACCCATCCTGGGTACCGACCTAACCCCCACCCCCTACCCCATCCCCCTGGGCTGGAGAGCTCTCTACCTGATCCAGACCTCCCACTAAACTAGAAATCTCCATTCTCCCTAGAGGACTTCCACCAACTCTAGGATTCTTTTTTTTTGGAGACGTGTACCAGATTCCTGTGCCCCAAACCTGGAAACCATGGGCTTCTGCCCTTCCTTGGTACCCCAAATCCAGAACCTCCATACTGGGCCCCTGAAATGCCATTCCGAAAGGTCCACCCTGACTCCCAAACTTGGGAGAACCTCTGGCCCTGAGACCCATGCGAGGAGCCCTCAACCAGCCCCTGTGGTTCCTGCCACCCCCTAACCCCCGAAGCCCCCAGCACCCACCTCCTACCTGGGTTTCGGTTTCTGTGAATCATCAAACCTGTTTTGCGGGAGGGTGGAGGGCCAGGTGAGCAGCTGTCAGGCGGCCAGGCAAACAGCTGTGTGGGCTTGCTCTCCTCCTCTCCCTGAGAGGGGAGTAGGAAGGGCCTGGGCCCAATAACCCCTCTGAGCCCTGTGTTCTGGAATAGAACCTGGAGAACGATGAGGACGGAGCCCAGGCCTCTCCGGAGCCGGATGGGGGAGTCAGCACCAGGTCAGGGCCAGGTGGGGACCCACCCTGTACCTCTATAGCCCTATGCTTCTGGCTCCTGTCCCCCGGGTCCCTGGCCAGTCTTCCACCTCACATCAGTCAGCTCTTTCACATCCTGTCCTACAAGGATTCCTAGCCTGATCCCCACTCCCCTCATGGGTTCCCCTGTCCTGCAGCGTCACCCTACCCCAGTGCCAGGCACACCCACCCACCCCTACCAGGCTCTTTATCCTGAAGAAACCCCCCAGCCTGGTCTGGCCCCTACCTCCCCACAGGTCACCTGTCCTACAGGAATCCCTAGCTTGAATCCTCAGCCTTTCTCCACCCTCAGTCCTGCAGAGACCCCCCCAGCCTTTGAATTCCTTGTCACCCTGTCCCCTCTCAGTGCCCTCATCTGGCAGGAACACCCAGCCCTAGTCCCTGCACCATCCCCCACCACGTCATCATGACCCCTTCCTTGCTTCCTCTGCCTCTCACTGGGCCCACCTGGCCTGCAGGGATTCCAGCCGAACGTCCATCCGCAGCTCCCAGTGGTCCTTCAGCACCATCAGCAATAGCACCCAGCGCTCCTACCATGCCTGCTGCAGGTGAGACCCTGCCCTGCTTAAGCCCCCTGTGCTCTGTGCCCCAGAACAGGCGGCCTGGGCTTTCTCCCTCAGTCCTCTGGGTGGGGAAGGGTAACAGGAGGGAGTTGGGCTCCTGTCACCTCTCACACCCATTCTGCTGTCCCGCCACCCAGCTGGACTCAACACCCTTTGATCCAGAAGAACCGCCGGGTAGTGCTGGCCTCCTTCCTGCTCCTGCTGCTGGGGCTGGGTGAGTGCCCTGAGGGTTCCCTGCCTACCCCCAGGAGGGGTCCGGTGTCCCTTTGTGCCGGCTCAGCATCCCCCTTGGCACACTGAGCCTCCCTGCATCCTGAGCAGGCAGCTGGCTGCCATCACCCCACGCCCATTTTACAGGTGAAGAAACTGAGGCCTTGGGAGGAGTGGGCCCAGTCTCCTGGTCACACAGCCAGGAAATTACACGTAATTGAAAATGGAACTTGGTTTGGTGCTCCAAACTTTTTTTTCTTCTTTCTTCTTCTTCTTCTTCTTTTTTTTTTCTCCCTAAGCCCATGTAATCCATCAGGGAGCAGAAGAGTAACAGCTCCACCATTTATTCTGTGTCTACTTCGAGCCAGGTGCAGAGGAGGCTTATTTTCCTGCCTCCCAGAGGTCACACAACAAGAGGGAGGCAGGGCCATGACCCAGAACCTGTGTAGGGACAGGTGCTCAGAGATATCCCTGCCAGCCCTACCCCCAGAGCACCTGTCATTTCCCCTTCTCTGGAGTCTGAGCGCAGATGAGGACCTCTCCCTGCCCCGCGCTGTGCACATCCATTGCCCAGGTGGGGAAACTGAAGCCCAGAGCAGGCAGATCTCGCAGCCAGATGTTTTTGGACTCATTCTATGGGGCTGAGGCCTCAGGATCCCCAGAAAGGACAGGGTTGGGATCAAGAGGGACCCATAAGGACAGCCCGGCTGTGGCAGCTGCTCTCCCTGCTCCGGGATGATCAGAGACCCCTGGCCAAAAAGCTGAGCAGCAGCTTTGCCTCAGCTCTGGGTGTCTGTGTGCAGGTGTGTGTGGGGGAAGGGAGTCATTGCTTCTCCAGCAGCCACTGCAAGCTGGGCACTGGTCACACTGGCCACCTGCCTTACCCCCTTTCATTCTCTCAGTACCCGTGAGGCCAAGCATTATTACCATCCTGGTTCAGAAGTGAGGACAGAGCCCCAGGCAGGTAAAGGGACTTGCTCAGACCTCAGCTGGGAAGTAGAGCTGGGATTTAAACCCACATCAAGGACAGTACCAGGCCTGGAGGCCGCCGTAGACCTATAAAAGGCCTTTGGAGGAATTAGAAAAAGACGCCTCCTCTGAGTGGGCAGGGCCCCCAGCCCTAAGCCAAGGTGGCACGTAGCATATCAGCCCCAATCCGTACCCTTTTTGAGGTGCTCTGTGCAGGGCACAAATCCCATAGCAGTCCATGGTGGCCCCTCAAGCCTCTGTGCTATATGGCCCTCCTTGCTGCAGAGCCCGGGTCCCCCACCTCCCCCCCAATCCCATCTTCTAACTGGGGACCCAGGACTCTCTCTGGGTCTGAAAAGTTGATCCAGCCATGACTTCCCCAACACTCACTGTCCTCAGCCAAAGTCCACATCCCTCACCGGATCTCCAGGCCCTGCCAAACACCTCAAGCCTGGGCTCTTGCCTCTCCACTCTTGCCAGAAGTTGGAAGCTCCTAGAAAGCCCCAAGTTCCCTCCAGACGCTGGGCCTTTGCCATGCTGCTCCCTCTGTCTGGAGCACTCCTCTCCTTTTCTGCCCACATGATGCCCACAGCAAAGCCTCGAGTCAGATCACCTCCTTCTGAATGCAGCTCTCTGTGCCTCAGTTTCATCTTCTGTGAAATGGGGATGATCATACCTGTTTCATTCAGTCACATTGATAATAAAGCAGTGCAGGTAACAGGCTCAGCCCGGTGCCTGGCAGCACCTGGTACGTGGTAACTAAATGTTACCTGCTGCTGGTACTGCTACCCCTGCTCAGTTTCGTCGCCACCACCTCCGAGAAGCCCTCCCTGATGCCCCAGGCTCCCATGCTGCCTGATCTGGCCTTTCCACAGCCTGATCACTGGGGCTGTAGCTTGGAGGTTCTTGTTGGTTGTGCCACTAGGGAAGGGCCATGAGAGCAGGGACCTCATTTGCCTTTCCCTGTGGGATTCTCGGTACCAGGCACACGGCAGGTGTTCCATAAATATTTGTTGATTGACTGAAAGGCCACATCAAGGAGCAGAGACAAATCTGGTTTCGGATATTTCCCAAGGCCTGCCGGGTGCCCTGCTCTGAAAACACAGAGCTTGCTGAGCTTCCCAGGAAGGGTCTCTGGCTAGGGAACCTTCAGCTCAGGTGGGGGACTCTTCCTAGGGCCTAAGCCTTGCTGGGGGTTGTGGGTGGAGGTCCCCGCCCTGCCCCCAGCGCCTGCCCCCTCCTCCCGCCCTCACCCTCGCGGCTCCATCTGTGTGCAGTGCTGATCCTGATCGCCGTGGGACTGGAGGTGGCCCCCTCGCCAGGTGAGCGTCCCCTCCTACCTCCGCTGGCAGCGGGGGTCCCCTCAAGGGAAGAACTCGGGGACCCGCGAGCCCCCAGCCCCCTCGGAAGTTTGCTTCCACCCTCCTAGCAGGAAACGGTCCCTTCTACCGCAGACAGAGACTAGCCCAGGCAGGGACCCCTGAGCCCCGCCCCGTGCCCCCCATCCTTGACTCGGCCCCTCCTCCTGCAGGTGTCTCCAGCGCCATCTTCTTCGTGCCCGGCTTCCTGTTGTTGGTTCCCGGAGGTGCGAAAGGGCTGCGGGGCGGGGCGGGGCGGGGCGGGGCGGGGCCTCGGCGCTGACCGGCCCCGCCCCGCAGTCTACCACGTGATCTTCATCTACTGCGCGGTCAAGGGCCACCGGGGCTTCCAGTTCTTCTACCTGCCCTACTTCGAGAAGTGAGCCGCGGGCGGGCGCCCGGGAACCAGCCTCGTCTCCGAGCGGCCCCAGGGGGCGTTCCTCGGGTCCGCCCCGCTCTGGTTCCCTCATCTCCAGGGCAGAACTCCGGGACCCGGGAGCCCCCAGCCCCCTCGGAAGTTTGCTCAGGAAGTTTGCCCAATACCCAGGCCTGGAAAAGTCGCCCCTGGCCTGTTGTGTGCCTTAACTTATTCTCGGGCCCTGGGGCTGCTGGGTTGGTGGTGTCTTGTGCTAATAAAAGAATGTACTTCATTCCAGAAGAGACCACTGATCTTTCTTTCCCACCAGCCCTGCCCAGCCCACCAACCTGGCCACAGCCCCCCTCCCGCAAAAACTGAGGAACGGGCTGATGGAGCTGAGGGGCTCCAGGACCACCCATTTTCTCATTGTACCCGTGACAGTCCTGATGCTCCTAAGACTTGCTCCTGCGCTTTTGGGGCAGAGCTGGGCTCGGGACTCTGTCCTGCAAGCCTTTTGGAGGTCCTTCCAGCCTCCCATCTCCCTCAGCCCTTAGCAGAGTTGGCCCTGCCCATTCTCTACCTGGAGGCCCTGGCCAAGGGCACTCAGATGACGCAGGCCTGGGGCCTGGAGGCTGGTATCCTGGTTGCAGCCTGGCTCTGGGGCCCTGGGCTGCCACAGCCAGCTCTGAATGTGGGCCATGACAAGGCTGCAGCCCAGCCCTCTCCGCCCACTGGCCTACTTCCCAAGTCCTGGGATTGGGAGAAGTAGGGGCAAAGACTAATGGGAAACAGGGCCCATATCACAGAACCTCAGTGATCGAAGACTCTTAGAACCACAGAACATTGGAAACAGACCATCTCAGACTTTGGGAAAACCCAAGCATCTCAGAATCTTGAGAGCCAGGAAATAGAATCTTCGAGAACCCTGAAATCTATAATCCTAATAGCTACCATTTATCAAGCTCTTAGAAGGCAGCAGGTCCTGTGCTAAGCACTTAACACAGGTGATTTCTGATAATTACCACCTTTGCCCTATTTTACAGATGACGAAACCAAGGTCCAGAAAGACTGATTCACGCAAGGGCAGAGTTAGGAACATAACCCAAGGCTTCCATGACACCTGGGTGTGGGAGGGAGAGGAGAGGATACAGAGCACGGGTGTCCCCAGCTGACCACCCAAGGGGCTGGCTGAAGGACTATGGGCTGAGGTAGATCTTGTTCATATACTTAGATGTTTACAGTAAACCATGAGCGCAGTTGAGAAGAGATGCGGCCTGGCCTCCACTGTGTCTGCAGCAGCCAAAACAATATCTATAGGTTTCTGTGACTTTGTTGAAAGAATTAACCCCCAGACCTGCTCTCCTGGCCCACCCAGACTTCCCACCCTCAGCCCCTCAGCCCCCAGTCAAGGCACTTTTAAGGGCACCAGTTGGATGCAGGAATTCCTAAATCAGTGGTTCTCAAACTAGCTCTGGTAAAGGACCAGTTTTCATTTCTAATCCATCATGGACCAGTACTTTGGCAAGATAAAATAAAACCTGGGAAAGTGAAATAAAAAAAGACATATAGAATATAAGCCCACAATCTGTATTACCAGACTAATCAGACATAAAATTACATTTCAATGAATATAATCAGAACAAACACAGAGAAAAAGGAAAATTATGGAAACCATTCATTGTGAGCAAATAGGCAATTAATACAGAGTTGCTACTATGCTCATAACTTTCTGTCATTCCACAATCTTAACTAAACAGGAAGTTATTCCGGAAGTTGTGAGTCTCCGTATTATAAGACTACTGCAGGTGTCAGCAAGTGATAGCCCACAGACACGACATGGTCCCCAAGCTAAAAGTGGTTTCTACATTTTAGTAATGGTTGGGGGGGGGAAAGTAAAAGAAGAATACAATTTCATGACCCATAAAAGTTGATAAAATTCAAACTTCAGTGTCAGTGAATCAAGCTTAGTCAATTAATTACTAAATTCCCAGCCCAGCCACACCTATTGGTTTCTGTGTTGGCCATGGCTACTTGGGGATACAGAGCTGAGCAGTCATGACAGAAACCATATGGTCCTCCAAGCCTAAAATCTACCCTGTCTGGCCTCTTACAGAAAAAGTCGACCAATCCCTGGTCTATGTGAACACACTGACAGAACACTGAATCACATTTAAAGTCTCAACAGGACCAATGTGCTTGATTTTTGCTGGTTAATTTATGGAATCCAAACTGGATTGACACTAACACTATCCTCAGGGAATAATGAATATCTAAACTCCAAATGTAACTTCTTTCTTCGTTGAAAAATACATCGAGGGGCGCCTGGGTGGCTCAGTTGGTTGAGCGACTGCCTTCAGCTCAGATCATGATCCTGGAGTCCCGGGATCGAGTCCGGCATCGGGCTCCCTGCTCATCGGGGAGTCTGCTTCTCCCTCGGACCCTCCCCCCTCTCGTGCTCTCTCTCTCACTCTCTCTCTCTCAAATAAATAAATAATTTTTTTAAAAAAGAAAAAAAAATATATCGATAGTTGTGTCCAGACGAGGAACATTAGATTTCCTCAGTGAATTGTGACTCATTTTATCCCTAATGCTTTTTGCCTCGTAGCCCATTTCTGTCTGCTAAGCCTGTATTTATACGAGCTTCCTTTGGTTCATTTTCTCCTAGTAAATCTGTTTTCCAAGTCATCACTTTCGGCCTTTCGATTCTTGTTATGCTCTTAGATCCTGCACTCAGCTGTGGGGAAGAGCCTAGTATCTGCCCTTTGGTGTCTGCTCTCTGCCCTTACAGTAGAAGGACCTCTGGTCTTTAGCTGGGCATGTGGCCGCCCCAAATAAAGACCGCATTTCCCAGCATCCTTTGCAGCTATGTGTACCAGGTGAGGAGCCCTACCTAATGGGGTATGACTGGTTCACATTCTTTGTGCGCCTTTGTCCTTTGTTCCTGCCTCCAAACCTGCCACCTGGAAAATGAACAAACTTGGGCATACCTCAGAAATGGCAGGAAGGCTAACAGGAGCTTGGGTCCCTGAAGACCATACAGCTGGATTTCACTTAATAAACTTCTATCCTTTTAAAGCATTGTTATTTGGGATCTCTGTCAGTTACAGGAAAACCAGTCTCATACTGAAACTTTCCTCTGGGGCTGAGACACTTTAACCAAAAACTTAATCTACTCATAATTACTGGAATTCTTATTTTTTAAGGATTATCCCTACCTTCTGTTTTTTTGTGTGTGTCTTTTTTTAAAGTAGGCTCCATGCCCAGCGTGGAGCCCAACTCAGGGCTTGAACTCCTCATGACCCTGAGATCAAAACCTGAGCTGAGATCAAGAGTTGGATGCTCAACTGGCTGAGCTACTGAGCACCCTTTCCTACCTTCTGTTTTAATGTTTTCATGGACTTTGTTTTTCTTTACCTTTTTTCCCTCTTCTGTAGCCTTCTACTGGTTCAATCGAGAATTCTTCAATTTCAGGGCACCTGGGTGGCTCAGTCGGTTAAGCGTCTGCCTTGGCCCAGGTCATGATCACAGGGTCCTGGGATCAATCCCCGCGTCGGGCTCCCTGCTCAGCAGGAAGCCTGCTTCTCCCTCTCCCTCTGCCTGCCACTCTGCTCTCTCTCTCTGTCAAATAAATAAATAAAATTTAAAAGAAAAAAGAATTCTTCACTTTCCCTCTATGGATTTGACTCTTGAACAAAGCATTCTCTCTCTCTTTCTATACATTAATGATTACCTTTAAATGGTTAACAAATTCTAAAGCTGATCAGTGAATCTATCCTCCTCTAGGAAAGACGAGAAAAAGATTTCAGCATGTCTAAAGTATCCCCTCCCATCTTCCATTTTATTTCGTCTATTATTTTAGTCCCTCCTTTATTTTTAAAATCCTCCAAATTAACTTTTTTTTTTTTTTTTTACAGTTAATGCTTCTTTAGATCCACCAATATGTTTACTGATCGCTTTCCTGACCATAATTTAGTACATACTCTGCCTTCGTTCTGGTCTGAATTTCCTTCTTACTGAAGCCATCCCTTCAACGAGAGCATGTGGGTGGGAAACTCTTCCCAGCCTTTGTTTCCTGAAAAAAGTAGATGTTTTCACCTTCATTCTTGAATAATGATTCAGTGAGGTGTAGGCTTCTTGGTTGACAATCATTTCTCCTCTGCATGATGAACAGTTTATTTCATTGTCTTCTGGCATTTACTGTAGCCAACGAAAAGTCTTCGCAGAGCCTAATTGCTGTTCCTGGGTAAGTCATCTGACTTTTGTCTCAAGTTGATTGTTTATAGGGTTTTCCTTTTGTGTTCTGCAGTTCCACCAGAATGCATCTAGATATACATTTGTTTTTATTTCTCCTTCTCAGGCTCTAGTGGGTACCTTTGATCTGGGTGCTTGTCTTTGTGGAAGCCTTTATGGAAAAGTTTCAGCTATCATGTCTTTGAGTATTGCCTCCTGCCCACTCTGTGTAATTTCTCCTTCGGAGACTCCTAATGACTTTTAACCACTCTGTAATATTTTCCATTAGTTTATCCCTCGGTGCTACCTTATGGGTGATTTCTCAGATGTAGCTTCCAGTTCATTAATCTTCTCTTGAATTGTGTCTAATCTGCTGTTTAACTTATCCCTTGATTTTTTTTTTTTTTCATTCCAATGGCTATATCCTTTATTTTTAGAAGTTCTATTGGGTCTTTCTTTTTAATCTTCCTGTTCTGTTTCAGACTATCCTGCTACTGCATATTGGCCTCTCTCCCTTCTTTTATCTCATTTTTGTTTGCATTTACTTTATGGTCCCTTTCAGATTGTCCTATTATATTTTGGGGTGCTGACTCTCCTGTTTGTTGCATCTGCCTAGTCCCCCTCATGGTGACTTGTTTTCTTACGTGGTTTGTAATTTTTTGTCACGAGTTCATCTTCGGAAGTGACACGGTTGTTGTTTGTTTAAGTCCATTGTGTCCTGGGTTGAAGACTGCCCTTCCAGTAGTTTCTCCCTATTTCTTCAGCCTTCCTGCCTAATGTGCAAGCCTGAGTGTCAGGTTCCTTAGGGCAGCTTTTTCCACTCAAGGCCCTGGACACCTGGAGCCCTGCCACTTCCTCAGGCCGGTAGGTGGAAATATATTTTGATCCCCTTTTCAAGAACAGGGTAGCCCTTTGAGACCCTGGAAGGTACTCGGGCTCGTGTTCTGTTCCTCAGCCTCTTACAGGTCTTCTGTCACTCATAAGTGGCAGAGCCCAGGCTCCCGAACCTCTCCATGGCTGAGGCCCCCATGGTGTCCCCTCTCTCCCCCACCCAGCTCTGAGTTCTTGCTTTGTCTTTAGTACCGGGGGTTATCCCTGGCTTTCTTTCAAGTTAAGCTTTTTTTTTTCTTTTTAACATTTTTACACAAGTAGTGGGAGGCACCCAGCCACGCCCCCCATTCGCCATGTTACCAGAATCCCCCCAACTCTGTCCCCCTGTCTTTGAATGCTATAGTGCCAGGGAGCTTGCTACCTCCCAAGGGTCTGGAGAGATCCAAATCTTGCTCATACTGGAGAATGATAGGCCACTGGATGCAGGTTTCCTCCAGGCAGCTCAGGTGGGAGGAAGGTGAGGATGTAGGTGGGTGGGTGACATCACAAGGCAACTCTCCAGCCAGATGTTGTCCAGGTTCCGAAGAAGCCTGGGAGCTGCTGGGTCTCTTCCATTCTGGGGCTTCATGGGGAGGGTGTACAGCATGAGCCCTGCTGTCCTGGGGCCAGAGGGCCAACACATTCTCCCTTCTGGAGCCTCAGTGGGTGAGAAGCATCATCACAAACTCTGGAGGAAAGAAGGGGCTGGGCTTGGGCCAGTCCTGGTCAGGAATCGCAGGAAATGCTGGGCTCCCCCTGGGCGCTGGCGGGGTGGGGTTGTCTGGGAAGGAGACTCACCATCAAAGTCTACGGTGCCATCCCCATTGAGGTCCACGTCTCGGAGCATCTCATCCAGCTCAGGACCCACCAGTGGCTCCCCCAGCAGAGCCGGGGCTGCCTGTCGCAGCTCTGCCACTGTGATCCGTCCATCTCTGTCCCTGTCGAACTAGGGTCCAGCAGGGCTCAGCCCCTCCCACCCAAAGCTGGCTCTGCCTGGACATGTCTCCATCGTGCCACATCCTGTGCCTAGATGCTCCCACCTCCGCCCATCCAAACCCTCCACCTCCTCCCAGGCCGAGACACAGGCTCCCCCTGCTCCAGGAAGTCTCCTTGGGTGGATCCCACAGCTGAGAGTGAGCTGGACCCCCTCCAACCCCTCCCTGGCCCTAGCCCCACCATTTGCAGGGCTGTGGGCCTCCAGAGGTTGAGGTCCCCGTCTCTCTGGCCTGGATGGGACACCAGCAAGTCTGCTGTCCAGCCACCCACCAGCACCCGACTCGACCACTCTCCACACCTCTCGGAAGGCGATGCGCAGCTCCCGCACCCCCAACATGTGCGCCGTCTCCTCCCTCAGCTTTGGGCTCATCAATTCCACAAACTCCTCGAAGTCCACGCGGCCACCCACTGCGGACCCAGGCAGAGCATCACAATGGAGAGGGCTGGGCCCGAGGAGGGACGTCACAAGTGTCACAAGCACCAGCCTCTCCCCAGCTCTGCATCCAAGCCCTTGGGGGGAGGGGGGAGGGGGGAGGGGGGAGGAGGTGGGAGCCCCGTTCTCCATGGGGATGACGGGGCAAGGTGCTTGGGTGCTCTCAGTGAAGCACCGAAGTGTGGGGGAAGGAGACCAAGGTTTGGAACCAGGCAGCCCCAGGTTCAAACTCTGTCTCTGCCGCCAAAGGGGCATGGCCTTGGGTGACTCATGAACCCTCCTTCCTCATCCTGGGGCGAGGATGAGAGGACCCACTCTTGCATGCTATTGGGGTTGCAGTTCATGGCTCTCATGTGCTGGGACCCCATTGGCAGCAATAAATACCCTTTAAGGAGCATGCCCATGTAGTTCCTTGATTCTAATTGTAAAAAGCACCAATAGCCAAATAGCAGCTTTGGGGGAAAGAAAAGAAGCATAGCACTTAATGTTCACATCAATTGTAAGAAACCATAGAAAAAGCAAAGGCAGGTGTCCTGGAATGAAGGGAATCTGATATTTGACAAATTAGCTAATGATAATCACAAGTGCCTGTCCATCCGACACTTAACCACAAGGAAAGGCCAGGGTTTGGTCACACTAGGCCTCACTGAACCTCAGGAGGTTCTTTTCAGGGGCCTCGGGAGTCAGAGAGACAGAGACAGAGAGCCAGCTGCCTAGTACCAGCAGGGAGCATTTTACCACATGTATCACAGGACAGAGGGGGTCCTCAGCTGAGCCCCAAGGGTCTCTTGGATCACTGGTACCTTTCACGACCCCTGCATCTGCCAAAGCTAATGTCAGACGGTCAAAATGCCCTAGAAACCGTCGCACACTCCCACCATCACCCCCGCGGACTCCCAGAGCCACCTCCCGCCACCCCCTCGTCATCCCCCAAACCATGAGACTCAGAGAGGCCCAGGGCTGCCCAGCCTCGGCACAAAGCCAGGTGACTCGTGCCCCACCCCGCCCTGGGGCGGTGGGGGATCAGCCACTGACTCCGCATCTTGACGTGCTGGGAGACCTCGATGAGCTCCATCTCGGTGGGCATGTAGCCCAGCGTCCGCATGCAGGCGCCCAGGTCCCGGTAGCCGATGTATCCATCACAGTCAGTGTCAAACTCCTGGAAGGCGGCCTGCAGCTCTGCAGGGGAGGGACGTCAGGCCCAGGCAGCCCGGCTCAGGGATACCTCCCACCCGCCACTGCCCCCAGGAAGGGCCACTCACCATCCAGCTCCTCAGGGCCCAGCTCGCGGTCCTGCAGAGGCACAGTCCGGCATGTCCCTGGGGCCCATCCTTCCTCCTCCAGCCCTGGGCCACAACGGCCTGGGCAGGGCCAGTCCCACCAGGGCAGGAGAAGGCAGCTGAAGTCCCATAGGCCCCCAGAGAAGAGATGACCACCCCCCCTTCCCGCTCCTGGGGCCCAGAGCTCTCACAGAATGCTGGGTTTGAAGTCTAGCTCTGCCCACTCCCCAACCCTTCCCCCAAACCGCAGAAACCCTGCCCCTACGGCTCAGGCTCCTGGGTCTGGAGCAGAGGTGGCAGGAGGCCTGAGTACCAGGGACAGGGTGGGCTAAGTCCAAGGGCACAGGTGTGATCCCCGCCCCACCCCCACCCCCGTCCCCTGCCCAGGCCCCCCTGACCTTCCCGAAGATGCGATTGAGTAGGGGCCCGTAGGTCTTCTGAGCAGCATCGTGCTGGGGGATGGGGCGATGCCGGTGGGACTGGCGACGGGAAGCTGGCTCAGAGGCTGCAGGACCTGTCTCCCCCTGTCCTTCTCCAGTCCCAGAGGGGTTCTTGCTGCTCCCTGGGGCCTCGGGGCCCGGGATGGGGGTCTGTTCCTGAGAACTGCCAGCACCCTTCCGTGACCCTCGGAGCCCCCTCTCTTTCTTGCTCCTCTTCCTGGTCAAGGGGAGGCCCTCAGCACCACTCCTGGAAGGCCCGACCCCCACAGGAGGCTTCTGAGGGCCAGGGGCCTGGTCTGGGCCATGCTGCCCCCTCGCCTGGTCTGTGGCCATGTGGGGAGGGACACCGGGGCTCAGAGATGCAGTTCCAGGGAGCACCCTTGGCTCTCAGGAACCATAAAGCTGCTTATGCACCCCTACGGTGAGAGCTGATGGCCTGGGATGAGACTTGAGGGGGATTAGGGTAAGTGAGGCAGGCAGCCCAGGCCCTAATCCCAGCCCTCTGCCTGGGGGCAGAGCCAGCTGCGTGAAGAGAACTGTCCTCAGTCACAGCGGTGCCAGGACACGGGGTCACAAGGAGCATCGGACTCTGGCTCTGCCACTCATGAGCTGGGAGGCCCAGCAATTTCACCTCTCAGTCGCCTTGTCTATAAAATGGGGACCATATTGCTGAAGAGTCGGGAACTCTTTGTTCTCGACTCCAGTCCCCAACTCCAGTTGCATGACATGGGCAGGACTTAGCTAAGAGAGGACAAGGGAAGTCATGTCAGGAGGCAGAGTGTGGGCAAAAGCTGGGAGGTGGGAAAGGATAGGACGAGTTGCCCACTGCAGCCCCTCGGGGGGTACATCGTGGCCGGAGTGGAGGGTGTGTGAAATTGAGGAAGCGAGGCCAGATCGCAGAGGGCTTGATGCCAGAGTGAGGGACATGGGGGAGATATCAGAGGAGGTGGACCATGGGCTGGGGCGGGGGGTACCCAGAGCCTGCCCGGAGGCAGCAGGGCCAGGGTGAGAAAGTTTTAGCCATCTGGCTCTGTCAGGGATGGGGTGGCCTGGCTGGTCACTCGGCTCTGCTAAGCCGGGGTTAGGGTTTCCCAGCGAGCAGCCCCATGAATGATTGATGTCTTCTCAGCTTGGGTTTCAGGCCCGCCGCCTTAGCGCCGCCTGGCACCGTGCAGCAGGCCCCGCCGGCGTGGGGCCCTGCGGATGGCGGGACCACTGTGCAGGCAGGCACGCCCTGCTCTTTCCGGCCAGCAGCCCGCACCGCACAGGTAAGCCAGGCCTCACCCACTGGGGCTCAGGGGAGCCCAGGGCTCTGATCCAGTAGAGGCTGGAGCTTGCTGAGCAGGGTCTGCCTGAGGAAGAGCCCTAGGGGAGAGGAGAGCCGAGGGGCTGGAGTCGCGGGCCACAGGCAGGAGCCAGCCTTTGGGGGGCATCTACTTCCTCCCCTGACTCAGCGCTGCCACCAGCTCTCTCTCCACCCTCGGAGGGAAACTCCCTCTGCCCGTGAGGGAAGGTGGGGGCGGAGAGGGAGCGGCATCAGGCCTCTGGGTCCCAGCCACCCTATCGTCATCACGCTGCTGAGCCCCCAACTCCTTCCCTGTCTGGTGGCCTCAGAGGACCGCTTTCTGCCTGAGCTGTGAGAATGTGGACAGGGCCACAGGTGGGAGTCGAGGATGATGAAGAGGCTCGAGCTGCTTCCAGGACAGGTCCTGGCCTGAGTTGCAGACCTCCCCCTGAATTCGTGAACCGCACTTGCTGGGGGGACGGGCCTTCTCTGGCCCAGGCTCCTGGGACTGCTACGGGCCCATGGGGCCCTGAGCCTCCCCCTCTGGGAATCTTAAAACCCTCAAACCCCAGGATACCAGATGGGAAGGGGCCTGCAGCAATGTGACCAAGCCGTTTGCACAAACTGTCCTCCCTGGAGCCCCAGGGGTGCTCCCCCTCCTCTAATCTGAGCACTCCCTTCTAGTTCATTGGGAGCTCCCCTGTAATATTTCATTTGAAGAAAACATTCACCAGCTTTTAAAATATGTTTGCAAGCCAAGTCTACTTGGGCACGCTGGGATTCCGTGTGGCAGAATGATTAGGTCTGAGGTTCAGGCCTGGTGCCTCTGTCCTACCTCTGACCTTGGGCAAGTCACCGATCCTCTGAACCTTCCCCTCCTCACCTGTAAAATGGATTGTATGAAGACTAGGTGCCGTCATCTACTTAAAGGCTCTGGCAGAGGCTAACTACCCCAAAGGTGATGACGATGGCTCAGAGAGGGACAGTGACGTACCTGGAGAGAACACAGCACCCTCTCTCTCATACTCAGTCCCTCATGATTTCATTGGTTCATCAGGCCCCCGCTCTGCGGCCGACAGCACACTGGGGACCTCAGACGGACACTGTGATGGAAGCTGACCTCGGGCCCCGCACAGAGCTGGACGATGAAGACTACTATCCCCAGGGCATCTGGGACACGGTCTTCCTGGTGGCCCTGCTGCTCCTGGGGCTGCCGGCCAACGGGCTCATGGCGTGGCTGGCTGGCTCGCAGGCTCGGCAGGGAGCGGGCACGCGGCTTGCCCTGCTCCTGCTCAGCCTGGCCCTCTCGGATTTTTTGTTCCTGGCGGCAGCGGCCTTCCAGATCCTGGAGATCCAGCGCGGAGGGCACTGGCCGCTGGGGACGGCGGCCTGCCGCTTCTACTACTTCCTGTGGGGCGTGTCCTACTCCTCCGGCCTCCTCCTGCTGGCGGCCCTCAGCCTGGACCGCTGCCTGCTGGCCCTGTGCCCACACTGGTACCCGGGGCACCGCCCGGCCCGCCTGCCCCTCTGGGTCTGCGCCGGGGTCTGGGTGCTGGCCACGCTCTTCAGTGTGCCCTGGCTGGTCTTCCCGGAGGCCGCCGTCTGGTGGTATGACCTGGTCATCTGCCTGGACTTCTGGGACAGCGAGGAGCTGCCGCTGCGGATGCTCGAGATCCTGGGGGGATTCCTGCCTTTCCTCCTGCTGCTCGTCTGCCACGTGCTCACCCAGGCTGCCGCCTGCAAGACCTGCTGCCGCCGCCAGCCGAGGCCCACGGCCAGCCGTGGCTTTGCTCGTGTGGCCAAGACCATTTTGTCGGCCTACGTGGTCTTGCGGCTGCCCTACCACCTGGCACAGCTGCTGTACCTGGCCTTCCTGTGGGACATCTACCCCGGCTACCTGCTCTGGGAAGCCCTGGTCTACTCCGACTACCTGGTCCTGCTCAACAGCTGCCTCAGTCCCTTCCTCTGCCTCCTGGCCAGTGCCGACCTCCGGGCCCTGCTGCGCACCGTGATCTCCTCCTTCGCGGCCGCTCTCTGCGAAGAATGGCCCGCCAGCTTCACACCTGCTGAGCCACAGACCCAAGGGGATTCTGGGGGTCAGACTTTGCCAGGGCCTATGGCAGGGGCCCAACCCCAGGTGACCTCCACGGCCCAGCCACAGGCGGACCCCACAGCACAGCCACAGTTGGATTCTGTGGCCCCCCCACAGGCGGACCCCACAGCACAGCCACAGTTGGATTCTGTGGCCCCCCCACATTCAGATTTTGTGGTCCAGCCTCAGCTGAACTCCTCAGCTCAGCCACAGGTGAACTATGAGGCCCAGCCACAAGTGAGCCCTAAGGCCCAGACCCCCCGACCCGCTGCCGGCTCAGCCCCCAGCCCCTGTGATGAAGTCTCTTCTGCTCCATCCACAGACCCCACCCCAGAAGCCCCTGAGAACGCAGCTGTGCCTGCTGTCTCTGAGGGAGAGAACCCCAGCAGTGTCCCCCCAGAGGAGGCCCCTGGAACAGGCCCCACGTGAGGTTCCAGGAAAGCCCAGGCCCATCAGGGCAGTGGAAGAGCTTGAAGGAGACAGACTAACCAGCCAGCTGGAGAGGAGGGGAACCGCGGAGGAAGTCATCATGGAAAACCCCACCCAGTCCCCTGGGCCCGGCAGGAGGACTTTGGAGAAGTGAAAATGAAGCACCAAAAAGTCCCCAGCAGTTTGTCATGAGCGTCTTGTCCTTACCCAGGTCCCACTCCGGTTTTCCACGCTTGCCCCCTACACCCAGTGGTCCAGCAGTCAGAGCTGACGCTCTCCTGCTGGGCTCTGCCCCTAGGCAGCCTGGACCCCACTGACAGTCTCCCCCTAGCCTCGGTCCTGCAGGAGAAAGCCAGCAGGGGTGACTTCCCAGGGCTTGAGCTGACCTCCCTTTGATCCTTCCCTCCGCCCTCTCCTCCCTCACCCTCTAACTCAGCACCTGGATGCCAATGGAGGAAGTCCCTGCAGAGAAGGCAGGCATTCAAGAGCCAGCAGGAACCTGGGGCCCTAGGAGCCCACACAGGCTGGCCTGGCCCCCTGCTCCCAGCAGGCCTCCATCAGCAAGGCAGTGGGAGCGGGAGAGGAGGCCAGAGCTACCGAGCCCGGATTCCACTCAGGCGCTGGTGACTCCGGAAAAGCCGCTTCACCCTCTGAGCTGCTGTTGCATCCGCCGTGGGGAGGGTTCAGTCAGAAAGCGTGTGAGGCACTCGGCTAGAGCCTGGCACACAGTAGGGCCTCAGTGAACAGAAGTTCTTCCCTCGCTCCCATCCAGAGATGTCCCTGCAGGGGCTGGAGTCAGACGGGAGGAGGCACCGCCTGGCCTCGGCCTCCGGGTGGGGGCCTGTGAGCTTTGGGGCAGATCAGCTGTGCCCACGACCAGTTTGGGGCCTGAGAGAGCACGGGGCTGACTCTGTGCCTTGGATGGCTCCAGAGGACGTCAGCGTCTGCTCCCTCCACTCAAGGGTTCAACTACTGTCCACCTGCCCCACCACCACCGCGCGGTCTAGAGAGTGCCCTGGTCCCGCCTCCAGCAGAGCCCCTTCTATGCACTCAGCCCCCGGGGCCGAGAGGGGATGATGTCCAAACAGAGAGTCTGGGGACCAGTGGCTCCAGAAAGGGTACAGGCCCCCAAGAGGTCACATAGCATCTCCGGGCAGAGCCCCGCTCTTCCCTCTCAAGCCGCAGACACTGCAAGAAAAAGTAGGAAGCGCTGAAGTTCTCATCCCCGCCCCCTTCCCTTTCACACCAGCGCTTCCTTCTGGCTGCCCCCCAACACCCAGCTTTCTGTCACCCCCGTGTTCCAAAACCATGAGCTCTTCGCCCTTTTAACGCCCCTCAACCCCCCACCCCCGGCTCTTTGCCTCTGCCAGTAGCCGAGCGCTGCCCTGACCAGCAGGTGTAGATGAAAGACCTTTCTGTGCGGCCCTTCTAGGGCTGCTTCTGTCTGAAAAAGGCAGCGGGCAGGGCCTGCGGTCTGGAGAGGTGTAGGGTGCAGGTCTGGAGAGGTGCAGGGTGCAGGTCTGGAGAGGTGCAGGGTGCAGGTCCTGGGCTCTGGTTGCTAGCTCCCTCTTCACCTCGGCGTTCTCCTCTGTAGAATGGGGTGGTAGAGTTCCCCTTGCAAAGGCTGCTGCTGTCATGAACGGGGCCCTGGGGATGGAAACACGCTGAACGGTGACAATGTGGGGGGTGGGGGGCAGAATTCTAGCATTTCCTGCTGATGGGACTGTGGATGCTGAGGCTGCCGGAGAGAGATTTCTGAATGGGCACAAATTTGTTGAATTCATTCATTTATTGAGCACTTGCTAGGTAATCTTCCAGCCAACCCTCCATTGTGGGGACACATGAGTGGGGTGAGGGGCATAGCCTCGGGTGCCCCTTGGGGGTTTTTTGAATGCCAGTTCCACCACTCACCAGCTGTGTGATCTTCAGCAAGGCTCTTGGCTTCTTTGGGACTCCGTTTCCTCATCTGTAAAATGGGGATCATATCAATGGTCCCCACTTCCTAGGAGTGTTCATATCTATGAAGTACTTGGATCCTTTGTCTGGCACAGAGTAAGTGCTGAATAATTATTAACCATTAATTTAATTATGCCAGTGGGCATCCCCAAACCTCACCCAGGCCTGGGACCAACACTCACCCAGGGGCCAGAGCCCACGTGGCAGCATCCTGCCCACTAGGCATTGTCCCCTCCACCATACTGCCTCCCGTTCTGCAAGAAATGCTTTCCCACTGCCTCACCCCTTTGGGTGCACACTCCCTGGAGGCAGGGTCTGGACTGGTGTCCCCCTTGGGGCATTCTGCAGCGCTCCTCCCTCTTCTCCCAGAGAGGGGTCCCAAAGCTTTTTCAACAGGACAGGCAGATCAGACAGTAAAACCGAAGTGCCCACCACCTGCCTTCAACTCTGGTCCCCATTCCAAACCCAGCCTTTGGGAGAGTGGGCTAGCCGCACCTCCAAGGTCCCTGAGGGGAAATCTCACCTAGAACAGTGAATTGTTATCCAGGAGAAAGAGCAGTGCTAGGAAGGGTTTTGTGGGATAAAGAGGAGTTCTACTGGTGACCCCAGAAGAGGGTTTTGTGTTAGAGGAAGCATGCGCACCCAAGGCCAGAGAGGTTGAAGGGAGGGCTCATCCCTGACATTCCACAGTCCATCTACCTCACCCCTAACACCCCAGGGGGCGGGGGCTCCTGTTGCCCTCTAGGAGACTCACCCCTTCTCCAGCTGAGAGGTACGTTTATTCTGAGTTGTGAATATGAACATTTTCAATTCTACATTCAGGACTGTTGTTCATTCATTCATTCAGGTACGGGACTTGACCCCACGCTGTGTGCTAAGTCTCATTCTAAGTGCTGGGGATACCGTGGGAAACAGGACAAAGTGCCACCCACAGTTTGCTAACATTCTAGTGGAGTGGGGCAGACAAAATGCAAATACACAACTAATTACATAATAGAACATCAGATACGGATTAAGAAGGATACAGGAGGAACAAGTAAGGGCGAGAGAGTGACCAGTGAAGGGTTGGTCTGAGACCTGGAGAAAGTGAGGGATGGGGCCTTTTCACAAGCTGGGGGGAGAGTTTCCAGATGGAAAGAACAGGATGTACCCAGGCCCTGGGGTGGGAAAGAAGGTAGTTTGTTTCAGGGACAGGAGGATCCATGTCACGGGGCCACGTGCAGGGAGAGGACAGAGGAAGGTAACATATGGGGGGGACAGGGCACAAGGACTATGGGGATTATTTCAAGCGTGACAATGAGGAGCCGAGGGCAGGGTTTGGGGTACGGGGTCTGGTTTGGGCTTTAGACAAGCCCTGGCTGTTGCCTGGAGGGCACAATGGAGAGAGAGGCTTAGTGACAGCATTCCCTCTTCCAAAGCACCCTCATTCCTCTCCTTTTTTGGAAGGGCCGGCCTGTCCCAGGGTGTGTGGAACAGAGGAAAAAGCAAGGACTTTGGAGCCAAACAGATGGGGGCTAAATCTTGGTGGGATGACCTGGGGCAGACACCCTTCCCCTCTGAGCTGTTTCCTCATCAGGGAGTGGGAAGCGGGGTGAATAGGGTATAAGCCCCAGCCAGCGTGAGACACACAGTGGGGCCTCCTGCTGCCCCAGATAAGACTCCTGGCTTTGCTCTTCTCTCCTCTTCCCCCCACCTCTCTTTTTCTGGGAAAGAGACCCTGACCATCACCTCAAGGAAGATGAGGGAGGTGGCCAGTGCCCCAGGGACACCAGCCCCAGGCAGAAGGGACAGATTCTGCCTGTCAGACCTACAGGGACACCCAAGTCCCCCCAGGGTGGGACACGGACAGGGATGGGGTAAATCTCAGGAGGCCAGTCTGGGCTCCTGTCCCAGGAGCTAGCTAGGAGGGAGACATCTGCGGACAGACCACTAGGCTGGGATCTGGCAGGGGGCATGTCCCCATTTCTATTTTTAATAAGGAGGCCCAGCAGGCCCCAGGGGTGTTCATCGGAAACAGTGAGTTGGCTGGGCCTTCCACGCGCCCCTTCAAACACCGCTGTTGTATTTACATTGTTCATCACGAGCGTGTACTTTTTTAACCTTTAAAAAGAGGCACGTGAATATATCGACTGTCAGCCTGGATACTGTATTTTGGAGTCAGGGGTGGACTGGGGCACCCGGAAGTATGCACTGGGATGGGGGCTTGGCACCGCGCCCTCCACCCATCCTGGTACTCTCGAGGGCACCGCCAGAGGAGCAGGACCGGGAAGGGGTCGCGGTCGGCGGGCGGGCTGCACCCCGCACCTACAGCCCCTCCGGCCCGACCCCCACCCCTATCCCTGCCCCTTCGCCCCGGAGGGACCCGGGCGCCTGAGGGGCGGGGCTCGCCCAGGCACCGCCCCTGCGCTCCTCTAGCCCCGGCGCTCGGGGCCTCCGGGGCTCCGCTCGCAGTCTCCCGCCCCGCCCCTCCGCGCGTGACCTCGGCCCCGCCCCCGCGAGCCCCCGCCCCGCCCCCCCCCGCCCCCTGCCCCCGGCTCCTCTGTCACTTCCTGATTCCCGCTTCCTGCTTCCCAGAGGCCGGGATCCGGAGCCGCCCGAGGCCGGTGCCGCAGCCCCCGGCGTCCCCGGTGAGCGCGGCTGGCCGGAGCTGGGGGCGCGGGCGGGGGACCGGGCGGGGCTGCGGGGCGGAGCCGCGGGAGGCTGGGGTGGGGGGTCGCGAGTCCGAGGAGCCTTTACCCCCTGTGGCACTCCACCCTCAGTCCCAACTCCCTGTGGCCGCCCAGCCTCTCCGCCCCCCCCCCCCCACGGTTCACCTTGGACCCCGCTCCGAGGGCGCCCTGGGATGATCTGCGGCCGGGAGCGGCATCCAGACCCCTGCCCCCCAGTCCTGCCAGGCCCCCTGGACCGGCCTGGGGCTCCCTGCAGCTCCCTGCACATTCCTGCAGGCGCTGCACATTCCCCGGGGCTCAGAACTGGGGCCTGGCGCGGCTCCACACTGGAGACCTTTCCCCATCACCCAACTTCCAAATCCTGGGCAGGAAGGAGCCTGCTTGGAACTGACTGGGACCTACAGAGGAGCTAAGCTTGCCCAGGCTTCGGCACCTCCCACCTCCCCCACACATACCAGAGCCAGGGAGGGGCCTGGGTAGGGTCCTGCAAAGCCCCTCGGGACTCAGCAGTGTGGGCCTTGGGTCAGTGCACTCCCCCCCTCCACCTCAGATGCCCCCTTGGTGGGTGGCAGCCAGGGGCTGCACCTGTGACCCCGTTCTGTAACTGGGGAAGCTGAAAGCCAAGAGGGTCACCATGACCGGGTTGCAGACTCCCCGCCTCCCTTCCTGCAGCCCTGGGAGGGTTGGGGGTTGTTGGGATGGGTGAGGGCTGATCGAAGTCTCTCCACCCTACAGACATGTCCTTCCGCAAGGTGGTTCGGCAGAGCAAATTCCGGCACGTGTTTGGACAGCCGGTCAAGAACGACCAGTGCTATGAAGATATTCGAGTGTCCCGTGTCACCTGGGACAGCACCTTCTGCGCCGTCAATCCCAAGTTCCTGGCTGTGATCGTGGAGGCCAGCGGCGGGGGTGCCTTCCTGGTGCTCCCCTTAAGCAAGGTGGGCCCCATCAGGGCTGGGGGAAGGACTGGCGACCCGGCCACACCTACCAGGCCTCTCTGCTCACCTCACTTTCCGTATCTTGCCCACGCCCACACTGCTGGGCAGGTGTCATAACCCAGATTTATTGCCTAAAAGAGGTTAGCCCAGATGGAGGTTTTTTTATTGCCAGCGAGTCAGGGTCAGAGGCAACAGGCGCTTCCCGCTCACCCTTGACCGCCCCTCTCATGCCCGCAGACGGGCCGCATCGACAAGGCCTACCCGACGGTGTGCGGACACACGGGACCCGTCCTGGACATCGATTGGTGTCCCCACAACGACGAGGTCATCGCCAGCGGCTCGGAGGACTGTACAGTCATGGTGAGGCTTGGGGCCGCGGCCGTGCCCGGGTCGCAGGTGTGGCTCCAGGCCTCAGCTGGCATCTCCACCCCTCCCGCAGGTGTGGCAGATCCCAGAGAACGGGCTCACGTCCCCGCTGACAGAGCCGGTGGCGGTGCTGGAGGGACACACCAAGAGGGTGGGCATTGTCACTTGGCACCCGACCGCCCGCAACGTGCTGCTCAGTGCAGGTCCGCACCGCCCCCCCCCCGCCCCCCAGCCCCCCTCCGTGCACAGCCCTGGAACCCACACCCTCTCCCAGGCCCATCTGACAGGTGGTAAGGCCGAGGCCCACAGAGGTCAAGGGCCCAGGTGTGGCCCCCGGAGGGTGGGCTGATGGCCCCCTGCCCGGCAGGCTGTGACAACGTGGTGCTCATCTGGAACGTGGGCACGGCGGAGGAGTTGTACCGCTTGGACAGCCTGCACCCCGACCTCATCTACAACGTCAGCTGGAACCGCAACGGCAGCCTCTTCTGCTCTGCGTGCAAGGACAAGAGTGTGCGCGTCATCGACCCCCGCCGGGGCACCCTGGTGGTGGTACGTGGCCCGGCGGGCCTAGGATGGTAGTGGGCAGGCCGGGGGGGCTCTGTCGGGTGCCGCACTGACCACGCTGTCCCCCGGACAGGAGAGGGAGAAGGCTCACGAAGGGGCCCGTCCCATGCGGGCCATCTTCCTGGCGGATGGCAAGGTGTTCACCACGGGCTTCAGCCGCATGAGCGAGCGGCAGCTGGCGCTGTGGGACCCGGTGAGTGGCCATGGCCAGCTGACGGGACAGGCTTGATTGAGCCTTGGACCCCCCCCTGGGCAGGGAGGGCGGGAGTCACCCCAGAGAGGCCTGTGGGCCGCAGGTTCTCAGCCTGGCAGCTGAGGCTCTCGGGACCTGGAACCCTTGCCCCTCGCTCTCCAGCCTCCCCTGCTGCCTCCAGCTTCCTCCAGGCCTTAGCCCACGTTGTTCTCCCAACTGAAAGGCCCTTCCCTCCTTTGCTTGCCTGTTCCAATCTGGCCGTCCTTCGGGGCCCAGTGCCGAGGCCCTCTCCCCCAGGAGGCCTCCCAGCCCTTCTCCTGAAGTGTTCTGTCCCACAGCCCTGTGGCTTCTGTATAGTGACCTCCGTGGATCCCTCTGAGACGGGGGGTAGTGCTGCCCGGCACCCTCCGCTCCCACGTGGTAGGGACTAAAGGCCTGGAGTAGGCCAGGGAAGAGGGATCCTGGGAGTGGAGGGGATCCAGGAGGGGGGAGGGAACCCATCTGGCGTTGGTGGGGACAGGGCCCACCAGCATGGGAGCTGCCTGGGGCCAGTTCTGATGGGCTGGGACGGTGAGGAGAGGGAAGGAAAGTCCTGGCCTGGCCTGGCCTCACTGCCCACCACCCCATGTGCCAGGAAAACCTTGAGGAACCCATGGCCCTGCAGGAACTGGACTCGAGCAATGGGGCGCTGCTGCCCTTCTACGACCCTGACACCAGCGTGGTCTACGTCTGCGGCAAGGTGGGGCCGGGCAGGGTGGATGGGGGCAGGGAAGAAGGCTGCGTGCCTGAGTGCTGACCCCTGCCGCCTCCCACTCCACAGGGTGATTCCAGCATCCGGTACTTTGAGATCACAGATGAGCCCCCCTATATCCACTTCCTGAACACATTCACCAGCAAGGAACCCCAGAGGGGCATGGGCAGCATGCCGAAGAGGGGCTTGGAGGTCAGCAAGTGTGAGATCGCCCGGTAAGAAGGGCCCCCCCGGGTGGCTGGCTGCAGAGGGATGAGTTGGCCCCAGCGGCAGAGGCCCGGCCATGGCCGGGCAGGGTGAGAGGTCAGACCTTCGGAGGCTGCTGAGGAGCGGGAACCAGCCCACAGCAGGGCCAGGGTCAAGGTCCGGCCGTGGAGGGGCTGGGGTGAGGCCTGGAAGTGGAGAGTGCAGGGAGCCAGGAGAGCCTGTGAGGGGGAGGTTCCACCCACGGTCCCTGCCTCCCCTTTCCCAGGTTCTACAAACTGCACGAGCGCAAGTGTGAGCCCATCGTCATGACTGTGCCAAGAAAGGTGAGGCCACCTGGTCCCCTGCCCACCCACTCCCTTCCTCAGCGGACAGGCCCTGCGGGGGTGAGCGGGCTAAGGCCTGTGAACGGGACGTGGTTGAGTGTGGATGTGGTCAGTGGGCTGGACAGACACCAGCATGGGTTTGGCCTGCCGCCACGCGTTGGACTGTGCCAGGCGGGGGATAAGACGGGGTGAGACAGGGTGAGCTGAGGGCCTGCTCTGGAAGAGCCACAGGAGACAGATGTCAGGCCACCGTGCAGGGCTCCCTGTGGCAGGCAAGGCAGGACCCAACAGCATGGCTAGGGTGGGGCCCGCCAACGGTGGGTCAAGGCCAGGCAAAGGGCACGGAGGTAAGAACAGAGAGAGGGACGGGAGTCTGGCTGTGGTGGAAACCCCCACAAAGAGGGGATCAGTCCACGTGTGGCCTGGCCTCAGATGCCCAGCCAAGAACCTTGGACGAGCTTCGTTCTTCTCCAGCCAGCATTCACCGAGTGAACCATTCGGCGTGCCAGGCACATCCCGGGGAGGAGAGCCGTGAATGAGGCTGGCGGGGTTCACAGTCCGTGGGACACAGACAGGGCTCCCAGAATCCCATGAAGCCACGTGGCTGACCCCTGCTTGGAAGTGTTAGGAAGGCTTCTGAGAAGAGTTGTTGGCCATATCCCGAAAGGAAGTGAAACGAGAGATTTGTGCTTTAGGGAGGCCATTTGGGGCCAGGCCGTTGGAGGATGGGGTGACAGGGTTCAGGCCTGGAGGCCAAGAGAAATCAATGAGGAGGTGGCTACCCAGGGTCCAGACAAGAGAAGAGGACCCTGCCACTGGACCCCCAGCTGATCCGGCCCTCCCCCACCCCCTGCCCAGTCGGACCTCTTCCAGGACGATCTGTACCCTGACACAGCCGGGCCTGAGGCGGCCCTAGAGGCAGAGGAGTGGGTGAGCGGGCAGGATGCCAGCCCCATCCTCATCTCCCTGCGGGAGGCCTACGTGCCCAGCAAGCAGCGGGACCTGAAGGTCAGCAGGCGCAACGTACTATCCGATAGCCGGCCTGCTGCAGCCCCAAGCTCGGCCCGCCCCGGGGCCTCCATCTCTGCTGCGTCCATCCACACGACCGTCCCCAGCGGCAGCCTCGCCGGAGCCGCGGTACATGCCCCCCCCCCCAGCTCCCCCCAGGCGGCACCCCGGTCTGCTGTGCGTGCACCTGAACCCTTCCCGGCCAGGCTGTTACGCTCAGGCCCTGGCCTGGTAGGTTGGGGGAGGGCTGCAGCTCCGCGCCCCCTGACTCCCGCCCCCACGCCCCTGCAGGAGGCCGGGAAGCTGGAGGAGGTGATGCAGGAGCTGCGGGCGCTGAGGGCGCTGGTCAAGGAGCAGGGGGAGCGCATTGGTCGCCTGGAGGAGCAGCTCGGCCGCATGGAGAATGGGGACGCGTAGGACCACAGGCCCAGGGGATCCCACTCCCCCTCACTTCCTCCTCCTCCGAGCTCCCTCCTCACCCAGCCTCTGCTGGCAAGTCACACCACTAGCTGGCTGTCTCCTGCCCCCTGCCCAGGGCCTCTGGGGCAGGTTCAGGGGCAGTCCACCCCAACCCATCCTGTGGGCCCCGGGCTGGAGCCCCCGCCTGGCTGTCATTGTTACTGTGGAGGATTTTTGTATCAAGGCAAACTTATACTCTGAGGGACCATCTCCCCCCAGCTCCCTGCTCCCTCCCGGAGGAAGTGGGAGGGACAAGCTCTATATTTTCATTCCAAATAAAATTCTCTTTCTAAAAGCCAGGTTTGCCCTCTGCAAAAGGTGGGGCTGGGAAAGGAAGTCTGGAATGCTGGGGGCAGATGAGGCCGGCCCACAGGGATCACAGATGGGGGGAAGGTCTGGGGGCCATGAGCATCCCCCCCGCCCCCGCCGCCAAGTCATCGCTTCCCTGAATTCTGCCAGCTAGAGAAACTGAGGCCACAGAGCTGTGGATGCCCAGGACTGCGTCCTGCTTTGAGCTGGTGCCTGGGTCCTCCTTTTGGAGGCCTGGCCACAGGCTCCACAGCCCCGGCCTCACCCGGCGAGAGGTCTGTGAGGCCCCCTAGTGTAAGGGTTAGGGTGGTCCCGAGAGGCCCGCGGCCCCCAGCAGGGGCCTATGGCAGGGAGGGCCGGGTGGGGTACGTGGGCAGGAAGCGGAAGCGCCCAGTAACCCCTAGCTGCGGCTGAGCGCGCCAGAGCTCACTTCCACTCAACACAGCCAGAGCTGGTGGCGGGCGCCCAAGCACCGAGGCCGGCGGACTGATGGTGAGCACGGGAGCCCACTGGGTCCTGCGGTGGGGGCCGCAGGAGGTCAGAGCCGGAATGTCTGGGCCCTGGGCACTGAGGGAGGACCCCTGCATTGGAGCCCAGGAGCAGAAGCAGCTGGCCGAGGGCAGAGAAGGGAGACCCAGGGCAAGCATGGGGCAGAAGCTGGGGCTTTCTCTTACTTCGCCTCAGAGGTGGGCCTCCCCGGGACTCAGAGTGTACCCCCCAGCACCCCTCTCCAGGCCCGGCCCCCCTTCAGGAACCTCTGACAGACCCTCTCACCTGTTCTGCTGGTGAGCTGGGACCTGGGCACAGAACCTACCTGCATCCCTGGAGCCTGGGCAAACAGAGCCCAGGGTGAAGGGGAGGCTTGCTTGAATCTCGGCACCCCTCCCCCCACCAACACCTCCCACCTGCCTTGTTCCAACCGCAGGCTTCCTCTGGTAGCGACACCCGCCTCCCCCAGCCCCCGAGCCCTACAAGCCTGAGGCCCCCGGGGACGGGAGCTGAACGGAAATGCTGCAGCTGGGGCAGTCCTGTGGGTGGAAGAGGAAGAGGGGTGTCAGGGACGCCCCCTCCATCCTGAGACCTGATCAAGTGGAGGGTAAACAGTTGTCTCAGAGTTGGCCCCTCCATTCCCACGCCTTAGGAAGAGCCAACCCCAACAGCAGCCTCGCAGATTCCTTCCCTCTCTCCACATCCCATCCCCACCCCCAACCCGTCAGTCTTGACACGTCCGACCAGTGTTTACTGGGCACCTACTGTGTGTGCCAGAAATGAGTGCTTGAGCCAGGAAGACCCCTGTCTCCTTGCTGCTTGCTCCGGTGGGGCAGATAAGGCAGGCTGCATGAGGAGTACGAGGGAGAGCAAAGGAGAGCCCGGCCGGGCCGGCCACAGAGCTGAGAGGCAGGGCAGTTCTCCAGGTCAGGCTGGGCCTCCCGGAGAGCCTCTCGGGGACGGTTTGGGCCGAGGTGAGCCGGCGGCCGTGCGGCTCTCGGGGGATGGAGCATCCTGGGGGTAGAGGGAACAGCCAGCACGCAGGCCCGTGGCAGGCGCAGGCTCATGCAGGGCGCAGCCGGGGTGGCAGGGGGGGCGGGGGCGGGGTCAGAGGCTCCAGGGCCACATCTCGAAGGGCCAGGGCCTTGCGGACCCCGTAGGACGTGGGCTTTCCCGCTTGATTGTCCCCATTTTGCCCAAGAGGCAACCGGGGAGCCGGTCACCCGGCCTGACCGCCCCCTGCCCGTCTCCCCGCAGGACCTGCCCTGTGCCCTAGGGCTCGGGACACTGCTGGGCCTGCCAGGGGTCCTGGGCTCGGGCAGCGGCGCCAAGGACAGCGGGAGCTCCGGCACCGTGACCGTGGCCGTGCTGCTGCTAGTGCTGCTGCTGCTGGTCGCCGGCCTGGCGCTGGCCTGGCGCCGCCTCAGCCGGGACTCGGGGGGCTACTACCACCCAGCCCGCCTGGGCGCCGCGCTGTGGGGCCACACCCGCCGCCTCCTCTGGGCCAGCCCCCCGGGCCGCTGGCTCCGGGCCCGGGCCGAGCCGGAGTGGCGCGACGGGGCCCTGGAGCGGCAGCAGGACGAGCAGGACGCGGAGGAGGACTACCAGGTGGCGGGCGGCCCGGCGGAGACACAGTCCCAGCAAGAGGAGCAGCGAGGCGGACAGGGGCCCGGCCCCCAGCAGCCCCCGGAGCCTGCTGAGGACACGCGTGACAGTAACAGCGAAGGGGGCCTGGGCCTCAGCTGCCAGGGGCCGGCGGGCTCGGGGGGCAGCGCCGAGGCCCTGCTGAGCGACCTGCACGCCTTTGCTGGCAGCGCGGCCTGGGACGACAGCACCGAAGCCGCTGGGGGCCGGGGCCTCCACGTCACCGCACTGTAAGAGCCAGAGTGGCGTCCCGTCCCTGTCACTGCGCCTGTGCGTCCCGAGCTGCCCTGGACCCAGCGTCACCCACACCGGCACCCCCCCCACGTAAGAGTCTCAGACGATCGCTCCCCCACCGGTTCTGTCCCCAAAGCTGTGCATCCCTGTCCCCACCAGGAAGGCCGCCCACCCCAGGGGCACTGGGGTCATCTGAAATAAAACCCCTCCAGCCCTGTGGCTCTGTGGTCCTGTAGCGACCCTTCCCATCTCGGAGCAGGGGCTCCCCCTGGCACAGCCCCACCAATCCTGCCCCCAGAGGTCCAAGGGAAGAGCCAGGTCAGTGCCATGATTCAGTATTTTAATTCTCCGAGGGCACAGCTCAACTGCAGGCCAGCTGGGCGGCGAGGCCGCTCCCCTGACAGCCAGAGCCTGTGGCCCTTCGCGGGCATGGTTCAGGGGCACAGCCGCCCCAACAGAGACGCGCTGTCACGCACACTCACTCCTGCACCCCTAGACACACCTCCAGGTCTCTGGAGCTGGCCCAGGGCCCCGCTTGCCCTCACGGCCGCCCACCCTCCTAGCGCCCTGGGCGCCCACGGCCCCTTTTAGACTTCTTGGTCCCTGAGGGGGGTCGGATGGGGAGGGGGGCAGTGCTCGAGGGTGGTGGTGGCGGCGGCGGCAGGAGAGGAGGTAGAGGGGGCTCCGTGGGCTCCAGTGGGCCAGAGCCGGGCCGGAATCCCTCAAAGGGCGAGAACTTCAGGGGGCTGCAGGGGAAACCAAGGTGAGTCAGCACGTGCTGGCGCCGGGGCCAGAGGGCCGATGTCCCCCCACCCCCCCCGCCAGGCACAGAGGCTGTGAGGTCAAGTGCCCAGCCAGGAGCCCCCACCACAAGGGGTCCCCAGCTGTGGATGGGAAAACAGACTGGCACTGAGAGGCAGCCCTGGCCGGACCCCTGCCTCAGCTACACACTGCCCTCTGTCCTGTGGTACCTGACCGGGGTCCGGGGGCTGCTGTGGAGGCGCCTGGGGGAGCGCAGCTTGGGCTGGAAGGAGAAGCCCTCCTTGATGCTGTCCAGGACGGAGGGTGCCACGTAGGTGAAGCCCTGGGCGGGCGGGAGCGAAGGCAGGGCCGGGCGACACTCAGTGTCCACCACTCCTGAGCCACGATCCTGCCCGGGCCCCCATAACCCTCAGGCCCCCCAGGACCTCACCAGGAAGGCCTGGTTGGCGCTCTCGCTGAGGGCCGTATCATCGGGACTGTCCACCGGCGTCTGCCGCGTGAAGTGGGAGTCAAACTGGCTCACGTCCTCCTCTGACTGCTGTGGGTAGACCCGAGTGGGGAGGAGGGGTCGGGGGCATCCAGGACGGGTCCTCCACCTGCCCCCAGACGAATGGGTCCTCCGCTTACCAGAGAGGGCCTGAAAGGGGGGTCGATGCGGCGAGCCAGGAGGTCGTCCCAATTAATGTGCCGGAAGAAGGGGTGCCTCTGTGGGTAGAGGGCCCTCAAACATCTCATCATTGCACCCTCCTTGGCTCTCTCAGTAACTCCCTCTGCCCTAAGGCCTTGCCTGCCCCCTGGCACCTTTGGGGGCTCAGCCCTGCCCCCTCCTGGTGGTCCCAGACCCACCTGCACATCAGCAGCATCCCCAGGGCCACCCCCGATCCGTTGGCCGGGATTCCGCTTCAGAAACTGCAGGACAAGGGCAGAGGGTGAGGGTCTGTCTGGGGGAGAGGCACTGACCGTGTGTTCCTCCATGTTCCTGGAGACTGGCCTGGGCAGGGAAAGGTGAGCTGTGTGTGTGTGTCTGCGTATGTGTGTGTGTGGTGGTGCGGAGAAGGCCTCCAGAGTGTGGTCTCCACCTACGGACAACCTTAGGCCTCCCAAGGTTTGATCTAATGGGCCCTTCCGCGTGAAGCCTTCGCAAAAGCACCCGGTCACTGGGGGCACTAGGGCACTGCAGTGGGATCCAATCTCCAAGCCTTGCCTCCCACTTTTACCCCCAACGAATGCCTTCTCGATGGGAGAGCAGCTAGCTCATCGTGAATGTTCTGCTGATTAAGACTTGGGACTAGGGGTGTGTGCAGCAGGGTCATCAGCTGGTCTGCGACAGAGTGAAGGCCCAAGCTCGGCGTCTCGGACCCCAAAGCCAATGCTCTTTCATCCCAGAGGCACACTGCACAGGCCGGAGTGTCCCACAGCCCAGAGGAACTCAGGATTCCATGCAGGGTCTAGAAGACACTGGGGGCTGGGCCAGGCACTGGAGGAGCCCACCTTTTTGACAAGGTCCCGGGCATCCGGGGTGAGGTAGGGGGGCAGCGTCAGCTTCCCTTTGATGATCTTGTCCATGGTTTTCTTCCGGTTCTCTGCAGTGAAGGGTGGCTGGAGAAAGCAGAGGGTGAGAGGAGACTTGCGGGCCTCCCCCCAGGCCCTGGCCCTGGCCCTGGCCCAGGATGAGGACCCCCCTCCCACCCCCCTCCCCACCGCCCCTCCTCCCAAGGAGGCTGGACTTGCCGATCCAGTGAGCATGTCATACATCAGGGCCCCCAGGCTCCACCAGTCCACCGCCCGGTTGTGGCCACTGCGTACCAGAATCTCAGGGGCCCTGGGGGCCAGGGGAAACCATCAGCCAGGCCGGGCCCTTCCTGGCAGTCCTCCCAACCCCTGGTCCCAGCCAGCTGCCGCTTACATGTACTCAATGGTGCCACAGAAGGTATGGGTGACGGCGCCCTCATGGATCGACTCCTTGCAGAGTCCAAAGTCTGTCAGTTTGATGTGGCCTGAGGAAGATGTTGGAGGGGGTGGTCAGGGCCCTGGCCTACCGTGTGGTGCTCCTCAGCCCTCCCTGCGGATTCCAACCCAACATATGCAGCTACACGGGGGGGGGGGGGGGGGGGTGGTGCACACATGCGCACCCTGGCTGTTGAGCATGATGTTCTCAGGTTTGAGGTCCCGGTAGATGATGCCTTGGGAGTGGAGATGGCCCAGGGCCAGTGTGATCTCTGCCAGGTAGAAACTGCAGAGACAGGACAGGGTGAAGGCAAGGGTAGGCAAGAGACTGGGCTCTGGGGGAAGGGGATCCCTGGAGCCCCTCCAGAGAGGCGGGAAGGAACACCTACCAGGCCGTGTCTTCCAGGAAGATGCCCTCTCGCTCCAGATGCGTGAAGAGCTCACCGCCTGTGACACAAACATGTCAGCAGCTGTGTGCTGGGAACAAGCATCTTTGCTCTCTGAATCTCGGTTTCTTCTTGGGGAGAGTGGGACTCATAATTCCGGCCCTACCTGCCTCACAGAGCTGCCGTGGGGATTCAATTCAATTCAGCAAACATCTACCGACGCCTACTCGGGTGTCTGGCCCTGTGCTGGGTGAAGCTGGGGACACAGAGATGAGGAGACCCAGCCATTGCCCTCAGGATGCTCAGTCTAATGGGGAGACAGACATGCACACAGGTGCTCTAATATGCCAGACTGAGGCAACAGCTCCAGGAGCTTAATGCAAAAATATCACAGAGGAGGCAAAGGACTCCCAGCGTGAGGGGACACAGCCCATGGTAACAGTGAGAATCGAGGGGCTGCTGAGATGGACACAGGCACTGGAGCTCACAGGGCTCATCCGTGCAGACAGGACCTGGCGGCAAGCGGGCCCCAACCGCTTCACGGCCAACAGGGGGCACCAGGCCAAGGAGGCCAGGCTTCACCGGGGCAGTGACAAAGAGCCGTGTGATTGTGAGTAGGAGGGTCGGGGACAATTCCGTGCTGAGACGATGACCCTGGGCGTTCATGGAAGAGGGTGAGCTGAAGGCCTCAGGCCCAGTTAGGAACAACTGTGACCCCTGCCCTCCCTCAGGAGAGTGGAGAGTATGAAGGACACTACTGAGAATGAACCAGCGGGATCTGGGACCCAACTGGACACAGGGCATATAGGAGAGAGGAACAGGCCATGAAGGGGTAGTGGAAATGGACAAAACAAGCCACTGGATTTCTGCACGAACTCCCACCGTTCCCGTCCACCCCCAATACAGGTGAGGGACAAAATAGGTGCTGGACAGACGTTTGCTGAATGAATGAATGAAGGGACGGATGGACACACGAATGGATGGGCGTGGGGGCCCCCTAGCCATTCTACACACCACATCTCTCCGGGCTTCCCCCAGAGCTCCCAGTGCTTCCTGGCTGGTTCCCTGGCCCTGGTTCCCTGGCTGGGCCCCTGCTCATACCACTGAGACACTCGAGGATGAGGTAGAGTTTGCCACCAGTCTGGAAGGCATAGGCCAGTTCCACAATGAAGGGGTGCTTCACTGACTCTAGAATGTTCCGTTCAGCCCGCGTGTGTGCTGTGTCCTTGGCGTTGCGCACAATTTTGGCCTGAAGAGGCGGGATCAATCAGAAGGTGGGCACCCCGGGCGCCTTTAGTCCCTCCAGCCATTACCCTCCTGCCACCCTTTATCGCTCCATTCTATTTCTCCATAATTCCGCTACCAGTGATCATCCTTCTCAAGGACTGATTTATCCTCTAGAGGTACCTCTCTGCTTTGGCACCAATGACATTTCAGGCAGATAATCCTTTGCTGTGGGTGCTGTCTTGTACATCGTAGGATGTTGAGCAGCAGCCCTGGCCTCTACCCACTGAATGCCAGTAGCACCCCTATTTAGTCGTGACTCAAAAATGTAGAGGCAATATTGCCCACGGTTGGGAATTACTGCAAAACGACACAACCACAACTGACAATAAACCAGCCAATGCCCGAGACAGGGGCCATCTCCTCCATCACGTTCACTACTGTCTTCCGGAAGCCTGGAGTAGTGCATGGAGGACGGCAGCCACCGAGCAAGGATTTGTTGGCCGAACAAATGACTCACCTTCCTCAGGACTTTCATGGCATATATTTTGCCCAAGTTGGTGCCCTGCACCTTTCGCACTTGGAACACCTGTAGGGCAGGGGAGACAGGATCAACCTCCCTCTCCACATCCTGTCTTCAAAAAGCTCCACCCTGAAGCTCTGGCATTGAGACCCAGAGGCCTAGGCCCACCCAAGGGTGGGGCAGTAAAGATGTCAAGTCTGATTCTGAGAGGATCGGCCTTTCCCTGCTTTATGTTTTTACCTCAGCGTTCTACGGAGGCTCGGCTGATTTACAAGTCTAATTTGTTTTGAGACCCTTTGCTGCGGCAAGACTGAGGCAGGGAGAGCAGTGAGGAAGGAAGCCCAGTACCTTGCCATAGCCCCCCTTGCCCAGCACACGCAGCAGCTCAAAGCAGTGGGGCCCGATGCGCTCAGGGCCTAGGTTCACACTGGTCTCAGTCAGCTCCACCTCCTCACAGTGTCCCACAGGCCTATTAACACAAGAAGTTAATGGGGGCAAGGCTCCAGCACTCCCCGTGTCTCCCTCCCCAGCCCATACCCTCCTCCCCCAACACAACCCTCACTCACTCCAGGCCAGCCGCCCTCGACTCGGCAAGGGGACACACGTCCTGTGAGAAACCGAGGGGTAAGAGCCAAGGAAGGCACCGGATCCCTCCCCCTCAAGCTGGACTACTTGGCCCAGGAGAGGAGGGGGTCAGCAATGGGAGCTGGCGGGCGATGGGCCAGCAATGGGGAGGAGAGGTCCGGGGCAGAAAAGGGAGAACCAGGGTAAGGGCTGGGGCCTGGAAGACAGGTCGGGGTGAGCGAGGGTGGGTCAGAGCTTAATAGGGCCCGGGCTCAGAGACGCTCTGGCTGGGGGAAGCCAGGGCGAGTCCACCGCCTGGAGGATGGGATCGGCTCCGGGATCGAGCCGCGCCCGGGAGGACCACTCACCGAGGGGCTCAACTCTGGCTCGCCCTCGCTGCCTTCCTCCGTCTCTAGGTCCAGGTCAAACACGGCCGCCATAGCGGCGCCGGCCCGGCGGGCCCCTCGGCCCGTGCTTGGCCGCGCTCAGACTGACAGCCGGGGGGGCGGGGCGGGGGGTTGTACGTCATCACTCCGCGACCGCGGCCCCGCGCGCCGATGACGCATGAGGCTCCCCCTCCCTCCAGCCGGCCACTTAGTCTGGCGCAAGGCCTCTCGGGAACTGTAGTTCCAGAGTGCCGGGCTGCCAAAGCCAGTCTAACACTCTTTGACGGGACCCTCAGTCTTCGCAGCACTGCTCTCCGGGGGTGGCACCGGACAAGGGAAGCCTAGAAGGCGCTCATCTTGGTTCTGGGGAGAGTTTGAGTTTGGATGGGGCAGAAGCACATGCAGGTATGGGTGTAAATTTAATCCCCAGCCCGGTTTAAGCTGTGCGCTGGCTGGGTGGCGGGGCGGCGAAAGGCAGGTCGCGTCCCTCTGTTCGCCCCTGAGAGGCGGCTGCATCACAGTCTCCCTAACGTGACACCTGCCTCAAGGACCCTGCAAATCAGAACATTTACGGGGTGACTGCCCCACGCTCAGGTCAGGCTGGGCTTTTTTGCCAGGTTCTTGCCAGAAAGGGTTTGGGTCTCACTGATACACCCGTAAATATGGGTTTGTGCTGGAGTTTGCTTCGTTGCCAATTTAAGTACATTTAGTAATTTTGCTATCTGGTACAGAATAGGCACGTAATAAAACTTCGTTAAAATAATGAATGAATGAATGAATGAATGAATGAATGAATACACAAAACCTGGTCTGTGACTTTAGATTTGGGCATGGATTCTCGTTGCCTGGAGCTCTGTAGGGGTGAATTTGGGCCACACTAGGTCTTGGATGAGTTCTGACTGTTGGAGGCTGTCTGGATGTGCATTCCAGTTGGATGGGGAGGCTAAATATGAACTCAGCTGGACAGAACTCAGGAGTCTCCAGGCTGGAAGAGGGTTGTTTAGTTGGATGTGGCCCTCTGGTTGCATTTCCACCCTCCAGAGACCCTCAGGTTTGGGTCCCGTTGTGAGTGACCATGGCAGGCCCCTCCAACACAGAGGCCTGGCCAGTAGGGTGTTTTATCCTTAGCTCCAGATGCTACGGGTGTCCCCTAGCCACCTCTCCCTCCTCCCATCCCCAACTCCCATCTAGCTGAGCCTGAGGGGCATTGTCCAAGTTGCAAGAACCACATGCCAGACCTTTCATTAGTTCATAAGCCTTTATTTGGAGAGGGATGCTTGTGGAGCGAGCCCCAGGTCCTGCGCTGCACAGGGGCCGAGTTATTGAAGCAGACTCCCCTGAATCAGGAAGGGAGTGTAGACTCTCCTCTGCCAATGCCGGTTAGTTATGCCAGAGGCCAAAGCACCAAAGCTTGGTGGAGAAGGTGTGTGCTGCATGGGAGGGGGTGTTCACTTGTCTTAAGGTCACATATGAATGAGGGCAGGGAGGTGAGTGGGGTTTAGAAGCTGAGCGGGCACATAAGACTTAGTAAAAGTGGAAACCTGGACCCTGTACCTTGTCCCTTGATCCCCCAGCTACTATGGTATGACCTTGAAGCAATGGTTGTTCCTCTCTGAGCCTGTTTCCTCATCTGTAGAATGGGGCAATAGTGTCTGCCTGGAGAGGAGACGGTTCCTGCTGACCCCAGGGCACCTGCTTCTACTGCTCAGGCCAAATGAGGCAAGCAGAGCACTGCCAAAAGTTGTCAGCGGGCTCTAGAAATATCCTGGAATTTCTAAATGAGGGTTAAGAGTAAGAAGACAGGGCGTTTCATCTCAGGCTTTTGTGGGATTTGTCCAAGGCCAGGGGCCAGCCAGCTTCTCTCTTCCTGTAGGCTGCAGGAGGAGAGACAGACCTGGAGGGATGACAAAGAGGGGCTAAGTTTGGGCCCACTCCCGCCTCCCTGCAGTGTGTGCGTGCGTGCGCGCGTGCGTGTGCGTGTGTGTGTGCTTGTGTGTATGCACGCAGCTGTTGCTGTTTCTCCATGGCTAGACTCGTGGGGCAGGACTGGGGCCTGTGCTGGACTGACAGCAAGAGGGGCCAGTGGGCCCCCCCAGATACTTTTTTTGTGGCCCTCAAGCTCAGGAGGCCTTCGTGTCAAATGGCCCTGTTATTCTGGAACAGACCTGAGGCCTTGGGGGGGCCAGGCCAGGGTTGGGGCAGGGGTCCAGGAAGAGAGGCACTATTTGAAGTGGGACAGGAAGTGGGCAACAGGGTAGTGGGGCCCATCGATGCCCAGACCCTGGCAGAGGCCCAGCAGGCGGAGGCGAGCCTCAGCCGGGCTGGACCCAGCACAGGCCACGCTGCAGTAGGGCTCCTCGTATTCGCCCGGCACCAGGACCTCCTCCAGCCAATTGAGGCGCAGCAGGCCCTGGTCATGAAGAGCCTGCAGGGTCTCACGGCTGGCGGTGGAACTCAGCACCTGCAAGTGCTGGGACACCAGGCACATGACCCCCACCAGGTGGCCACGGGCACGTGGGTGGGTGGGCAAGGCAGGCCGCAGGCCGCAGGCCACCATAGCTGCTGCCAGCAGCAGGTCCACACCATAGAGCTCCAGGATCCAGTCTCTCAGGTAGAAGCCGCCCATGCGAGGGTTGATCTCGATGAGCTTCGGCCCAGCCCCAGTCAGCTTGAGCTCCACGTTGAACACCCCATCCAGCAGCCCACAGCCCAGGCAACAGCGGAAGGCTGCCTGCACCAGCTGGGCCTCCTGCTCGGGTGCCAGCCCGGTGGGCATGCAGGCTGCCGTCTCCGTGAAGCCGGGCAGCCTCGTGGGGCCGTTGTCGGACACGAAGGCGGCCAGCAGTCGCCCACCAAACAACACCAGGTCCACATCGTGCTCGGTGCCCTCAATGAACTCCATCAGCAGCATGGCGTTGCCCCAGCCCAGCCCAATGCCAGGGTGGTCGGCCTCCCCCTGCAGGTCGCGGGCGATCTGGGAAAAGTGTTCGTGGCACTGTGGCGCGTCCTCCACCAGCCGCACACCCACTGCGCCTGCCCCGAACTCCAGTTTCATGACACCTGGCAGGGGCACCTGGTGGACGGCCTTCTCCACATCGGCCTCACTCTCCAGCGGGCAGCAGGGCACAGCGTGGAGGGAGGGCGCAGGCCAGGGTGGGCCCTGGCAGCGCAACAGGTGCAGCTGGGTGCAGCTCTTCTGCTTGGCCAAGCGCATGGCAGCTGGGGGGCTGCAGGGCAGCCCCAGCTCCTGGCAGAGCAAGGCCGTGAGCACTAGGCAGTCGTCCCAGTAGGAGAAGCAGCCATCCAGCTGCAGGCCACGGGCCCGCACCAGTTCCGCCAGCAACCGTGCATTCTCTTCATCCCGCCGGTGCTCTGTCACATCAAAGTGGATGAAAGTGTGCACCAGTTGGGATGCAAAGTGGTTGGGGTCCGACTCCACCAGGTGCAGCTGCAGAAAGCACAGAGCACAACGCACCCAGGTCAGCCTGTGCTGGACGCTGGGGAGACCAGATGGGGCCTAGACATGGTTTTGGCCCTCAGCGGAGACCGACTCACCAGTTCGAGGGGCGCAAAAAATATTCGTTGATGATTGACTAAATGGAAGGTGCAGAACTGGCACATCTAACCCAGTCTGGAGGGGAGGGAAGGCAGCCGAAAGGAGGCAATGCTTAGGCTGGGAGCTGAGTAAAACTCAGCCAGAGGAGAGATGGCGGCACAAGGGAAAGGGTGTGATCTGGGCAGCAGGGGCTGGAGCAAAGAGAGAGGGCTGGTGGGCTCATTCTCACTCTGACCACAGCTTGTAGGGGAACCACCAGGTTGGGGGTAGGGACAGGTGGCCTGGTGTCTTTGGGCATCATGCTCTTGGTCGTCATTCACCCAAAGAGTTCTGACCCCAGGGGTGCCCACGGAGGAATCCAGTGGGGCCCTGCGCCCCAAATCTCACTGCCCGCTGGGGGAACACAGACACAAAGCAGCTGGTTCCCAGGGCAGAGGCTGCTCCTGAAGAGACAGGGGAGCGTGGCTGTGAGCACTGTTAACACTTGGCAGCATGAGGAGTAGAAAGACGTTCCAAGTGGAGAGCACAATGTGCAAGGCAGGGAGTGAAGAGGCATAGGAATGGCTGGAGGGGTGGATTCCCAACGGGGTGTGGTACTGTGGAAGAGGGGAGAGGAGACCATTGTGGTAGATTAGAGCCAGGAAGAACCTGGCCTCTGTTATCTTATCTGTTCAATGGGGGATAAGAATGCCTACTCTGGGGGAGGCTGGGTGGCTCAGTTGTTATGCGTCTGCCTCCGGCTCAGGTCATGATCCCAGGGTCCTGGGATCGAGCCCGGCATCAGGCTCCCTGCTCCGCAGAAAGCCTGCTTCTCCCTCTCCCACTCCCCCTACTTGTGTTCCCTCTCGCCTGTCTCTGTCAAATAAATAAATAAAATCTTAAAAAGAAAAGAAAAGAAAAGAATACCTACTCTGCCTGCATGGCTCCAGATTCTTTAATGTGAGGCCACTGCTGTGAACTTGATTCGGGACCTGTAAGCTGCTCTCCAGCACCCTACTCGTGCCCTCAGGAATTCAACCTCGAAGGGCCTGCCCTTCCTGCAGGATAGGCCAGGCTCCTTAGCCTGGCATTCAAGGTCCTGGTTCTGGTACTAACCCTGAATGACGCCCCCGCCCCTCCAGCCCATCTGCGCTGGGCTCTTTTTGCCCTGGAGGGGGCTCTGTGCCCTTCCCGAGGTCCTCTTTCACCTCGCTGAAACAGAATTCGGCCAGAGGCCAAAAAGAGTTTAGACTTCTGGGGCGCCTGGGTGGCTCAGTCAGTTAAGCCTGTGCCTTCTGCTCAGGTCATGATCTCGGGGTCCTGGAATCCAGCCCCGCACTGGGCTCCTTGCTCAGCAGGCAACCTGCTTCTCCCTTTCCCTCTGCTGCCGCCTCCCCACCCCCGCTTGTGCTCTCTCACTCTCGCTCTCTCTCAAATAAGTAAATACAAAAAGTTGAAATTTCTAACCTCGGTGGGGCAGCGGGCCCCGCCCCTACTCCTGGGCTCTAGAGCCCCCAGCGGGCACGCCCAGCGCAGGCTCCGCCCCCAGCGGTGCTGGCCCCGCCCCGAAGCCCTCCGCGCCCGGGCGCCCAGGTTGCCGCCTCCACCACAGGGGCCGGGACTCCGGACCGGCCCCGCCCCGCGCCCCGCGCCCCGCCCACCTTGAGCCCGTAGTCGCGCGCCGCCTCCCACACGAACTTCTTGCTGACGCCGCCGGCGCCGATCAGCAGCAGCTGCTTGCCCTCCACGAGGCAGTGCGCGGACCGCCGCAGCATGGTCTCCACGAGCGGCGCGGCCGCCGCGTCCTCGGCCGCCGACCGCGGGCGCTGCGCGGCCCACAGCCCCTCGAGCGCGCCGCACGCCTCCAGACACAGGCCGCTGTTCAGCTCCAGGGCCACGGGGGTCAGCACGCGGCCTTCCACCGTCAGCGCGAAGTCCACGCCTGGGCCGGGCGGGCGGCGCGGGCTCAGCGGGCTGCCCTCCGGCCTCGCCCCGGCCCCCGGCCCCCGACCCCCGACCCCCGCCCGGGCCGTGCGCACTCACCGAGGAAGTCCGTGCGGGCCCGGCGCCCCCCGCGCTGCTCAGCGCTCAGGCCGGCCTCCAGGGCCAGCACGGCGGCCAGCGCGGCCTCGGCCGCCGCCTTGACGCGCCGTCGCACGACCGCCACCTGTCCCGTCTCACCCAGGCCGCACCGGGCCAGTGCCGCCTCCAGCGTCTGTGGCAAGGAGCTCTGGTGCCGCAGAGGCCGGTCCTCACGGCCCACGCTGCACACCACCTGGGCAGGGTGTGGCTGAGGGTGTGGGCCCAGGAGGAGCCGTCCCAGGCCCCATACCACCCCCCACACCCCTCCCCTGAACACCTACCCTGGTGCCGAGGTCCAGGCCAGACCTCTCACTGGACATTCAAGTAGCCCAGTGCTCCTCCGTGACTTCCGCTGCACAAACCACTTTCCCCGCCACTGCCCCTCTGGTCCTTTAGACCCTAAGGGGATTCTACCCAGGCTTCCAGGCCCAGCCGGGGTCTCTGCTCCTTGAAGGCTCCAAGCACGCTTGCTCCTAGCTCCTGCAGGCCCTGGGGCCTGTGCCACCCTGGTGTGCCCCACCCTAGACCTCCACGAGGGCAGGGTTGACAGACTGTCCCTCAGGTTGGCTCAGAGCTGTGTTCCCAGGAGGGTCCTCAAGCTGCCTTGAGTTCCCCGGCTTGGAGGCCCCTCCTAAAGGACTCCAGACACTGGCAGTTCAGAGACCCTGGGTCAGCCTCTTCTGTGGGTAAGAGGATTCAGCCCTGGGCCCTGGTACCCCGTACCAGGCAGAGCTCCTGAGGCAGGAAGGGTGGAAAGGGACGGGAAAACGCGTCAGACCCAGGAGTCCTCCTAGAGGCCACCAGGATTCCCCCCAAAGATTATGTCTTCTCTCTGCCCGGGGCCCTCAGCAACTCATTAGGGCTGGGCTGGGGTGTGGCGGCAGGGTCAGGACCTAAACCTGGGCCACGCTCACCTTGCTCAGCAGGGGCCTGTCACCCTGTGTCCGACATACCACAGCACAGATGCGCACAGCCAGCTCAGGGCCAGGTGGGGCACTGCCTGGGGAAGGACGGTGAGGCCTGAGCCCGGCACAGAGCAGCCAGGAGGGCGAGCCAAGCTCCCACTCCTGGCTGGCCCAGGTGGCTCTCACCTGGGAAGGGTAGCCGGGCAGGTGGGCACACAGCCTCCACCAGGACACTCTCCTCCTCCTCCAGTTTCTCCAGCAACGCCAGCACTGTGTCCACCACTGTGCTCAGCTCCGCTCGAGGGTACACACGTAGTGCCTGCCGCCCCCGCCAGCGCCAGCCACTGAGCTTCACGGCCACCTGCAGCAGGGAGGGGAAGGGGGTCTCCTTACCACCCCATGGACCCGTGGGGTACCATAGGATCCGATGTGTAAACGGAGGTAAGAAGGGAGGGGACTGCCCCAGAGAGAGATGCCAGCAGGAGGGCTCCAAGTTGGGGACAACTTCCCAGCAGGACTGGGTAACCATGCATGGGTCCCATCCTGCTGGCATCTGCACGGACCTCGGAGGCAGGAGCCTGTTACCTGCAGGGCATCAGCCAGGGCCCCGGAGTGCAGAAAGGCCCCTACTTCCTCCTTCACCAGTGTCTGCTGGTCCTCTTTGCCACTCAGCTCCACCAGCCGTAGGCCCGGGCCGGCCTCCCCGCCCCGCAGCAGTGCCGGGGGCTTATAGGTGAAAGCCAGGGTAGCTGGTACAGCCACACCTCCGTGCTGAGCCAGCAGTCGCCTTGTCAGCAGCCTGTCCTCCAGCAGCCGGGCCAGCTCAGCCGAGGCTCCGGTGGGACAGGTCAGGTCACGGGCAAGTTCAGCTGCCTCTCGACCCCGGCCAGGTCCCAGCCCCAGGCCCGCCAGGAAGTAGGTGGCTCGGCGTGGGGGGACAAAGTCATCCAGGAATGTCAGGCCCCCTGGGTGGAAGCTCACAGCCTTGGACACCAGCAGGACCGCCTCGCCCGGTTGCCCAAGTGCCGGCACCTTCGTCAGCCAAGTAGGGGACAGGCAGAGGAGCATGTTTCCTGTGGGCAGAGGGAGGAGGGTTGCTGGCCAGGGAAGGCTTAATGCCCCCATGTCCTTCGCCTCCAGCCCGGGGCCCTGGGTAGTGGGGGGCAGCTGCTCCCAGAACCCACCCCCACTCGGAGCATGGCAGCCGGCCCAGCAGAATGCAGGCACTTGCCAGAGTCAGTGGGTATTTCGGGATGTGGCCGGGCCAGGGCAGGGCTGCCCTTTCTGTAGGAGCGGGCGGGGGAACTTGGGCACATACTCACCCGGGCTCTGGACCCCACCCTCCAGCAGCACAGACAGAAAGGTGCTGGGGGATCCCAGAACGCATAAGGTCACCTCCGCACCAGGGCAGCCTGGGGGTGGGGTGGGGGTGGGGAGAACATTGCCAAGCTCAATAGGGACTCCCCCTGCTACCTTTCTGCCTACCCTTCCCTGCCCATAGCCCCGCCCTCCCCCCCCCCCGGGGGCCCCCAGGTCCTTGCCAGTGTGGGCTGAGAAGGGTAGAGAGGACAGAGAAGACGCTGGAAGGGGAAAGGGAAACTGCCTGCCCATCCCGCCCGGTGAGGCTGCTCCCTCCTCTCTGCAGCTAGCCTGGGAGGGACTGGAGGCTGAGTGACTGGAGAGCTGGGTTCTAGCCTGGGCTTTGACACTGACTTTCTCTGTGACCCGTGGCCCCCATGCAGTGCGGTGGGGGGGGGGGGGGAGTCCCTGTGCCTCAGTTTCCCAGTCTGTGATTTTCATGTATTCTGGCTGTGAAGCCTCTGTCCACACAAAACCTTTGTGGCCACCTAATCTTTAAAACAGATGTAAAAATTAATAAATAAAAATAAAACAGATAAACTAGGGAAGGAGTTTTGGGTCCCAACTGTTAGCTGCTTCCACAGCAGCTCCCAAGACACGTCTATAGAAGCTCTGGCTCCACAGAACATGGATGACAAATCCCACGGCTCGGTCTTCTGGGGACAGGAGGGAAGCCTTGATCTCTGACTTTACTGGTGCCAGATGCCCTTTGAAACAATGCTTGTCTGCTGGAGGTCGACTGGCCTTGCCTCCCTGGCTCCAGATCCAGCCAGAGCCTGGGGGAAGGGGCTGACCTTGACAGGGATGGGAAGCAGGCTGGGCTGAGGGTGCCCCCCTCCCCCCCCAGGCTCCCCCCTCCCTGGAGCCCTTGGGCACCTGTGCGGGGCACCTGGCTGCGGTCCTGGGTCTCCGGGAGGCCGGCTTGCTGCAGACAGCTCTGCAGGAGGCCGTAGTAGTAGACAGTCCAGGCCCGGGCCTCCGCCCCCTCGAGGGAGCCCTTGCAGTCCAGGCCCACGTCCTGGTGCCAGGAGCCAGGGAAGCAGCCTGGGGGCGGCAGGCCAGAGCCTCCTCCCCATGGGCCCTCCTCTTCCTCCAGGTCCTTGGAGCCCAGGGGGCAGTCCCACTCGGGACCCAGCGGATCCAGGGAGAGCTGAGAGGGGCAGAAGTGGTGGGTCTTGGGCAGAGTGGGCAAAGGGCACATTAAGTCACCCAAGGGTATAAGCCCTCCACACCCCTAACCTTGGGTTATATTCAGGGCAGACACTGTCCTAGGAACCAGGAGGGGATGGAGTTGGGCTAGGGGATGAAGGCCTGTCACCAGGAACATGTAGGCAGAGGTGGTTTGTAAAACACAGGTGCAGTGCTCCGGGGGGCTGGGCGTAGAAAGCAACGTGCTGCTTGGCTGGACCACTGCCCCCCCCCCCCCCCCCATCCCACGCCAAGGTCTGCCCTAGCTTCGTTCTCAGGACCAGAGGTTTTGGTCTGTTTTGTTCATCGAAGCAGTTCTAGCACACCATAGCTGCTCAGTAAACATTGATTGAGGATAAATGAACAAACGAACCAAGCAATCGCTTGAGCTGCTCATTTCTCTATGGCCTTGGTAACCTATCTACTACCATCATGGAGCTCTGCTGAGACCTAAATGTGTAGGTGAATCTTTCCACTGCCACCTAAGTAGGCCTTGAGGACCTACTGTGTGCCCAGCCCTGTGCTAGGGACTGGTGGGGGAAAAAGCCCGTGCCCTTTTTTCAGATGTTCTGAGTCATGGAAATGCTTTCTTTGGATGAAATTTTACACCCCTGCCCCTCTCTGAGGCTGGCTGACTCCCGCATGAGGCAGCTCAGAGGCTCTGTGTGACCACAGGTGGGGACAGAGGTGGGCCTGTCCTCCGGGGGACAGCCTGGGTGGGCTACCTTAGGTAAGTTACAAGGTTTCTTTGGGCCTTGTGGGGGCCTGGCACCTGCCCTGTCCCACCCCAGGAGGCCGGTGAGGTTTCAGTCATGGGAAGACAGTGCGCTGTGGCCAGGAGGGCAGGCCTGCGCTTGAGACCTGGGCTGGACTCCAGGCTGACCAGTTCCAAATTCTGAGCCTCGTGCCTTCTCTTAGAAGGTGTGTTCCAAAAAGAAGAAGAAGGTGTGTGTTCCCTGAGAGCACACACTGTTCATGCATTGCTATGTCCCCAAACCTGGAATGGTGTCAGATGCATAGTAGGGGCTCAGTGAATGTTGCAGAATGAATGAATGCCAAAGGGGACCAACAGTGCCCATCCCCGGAGCTGGTGGGGGAGAGAGGAAGTGCCTGGCACACACAGCAGCTGCTTGTCCCATGTCACCCGGAGCGGAGAGTCAACCACAGTGCGGGCCGCTGGTCATAGGTCTGAGCTGTCTGCACAGGGGAGCCCCCAGGGTGAGGCTTTGGGGTGCCAAACCCTGCCCTCTGGGCCCTCCCTCTGGCCAGGGGCTTGGGCCTTTTGGGGGAAGGAGCAGAGGAGACTCACCATCTTACAGGTGCAGCGGCTGAGAGACTGATGGCAGAGACAGAGGGAAAGAGACAAAGGAGGGAGTCAGGGCAGCCGGGTCTGTACCCCACTGCCCAGCCCCTCAGACTCAGGGGCGGCGAGGTGGCCCCCAAGGCGCCTGTGTCCTGTCCCTGACAGGTGTCCACGGCTGCCCCACCCCCACCCAAGGAGGCGGTGGGATTTCTGCCGCCGGGACCGCAGGGGTCCTGACACCCCTCCCCCGCCCCCCAGCTCACGCCTCGCGGGGTTGCGCCGGGCAGCGCTGGGGTCCTAGCACCCCGCCCTTCCAGCGGGGGGCGCGCTGGGTCCCCGCGACCCCTGGCCCCGCAGCCCCCCTCCGTGGCTCTCCCCGGGGCGCGGGCAGGAGCCGGGGTACCTGGAGGGCCGCAGCGGCTCGGCGGGGCAGGCGGGGGCTCGGCGGGGCAGGCGGGCGGCGGTGGCGGCAGCGGCGGCACAGCGGGAGCGGGCGGCTCGGCTTTATATAGAAGCGACCGGGGCATGCCCATTGCGGGGCGGGGGCGGCGCGGGGCCCCAGCCGGCACCCCCCACCCCCCCGCCGCCCCGCCGCCCGCGTCGGGACACCCGCCCCCCAGCCCGACACCTGGGCTCCAGGGTGGGGCCAGGGAGCGAGACCGACCAAGTGGAACAGAGGGTCACAGCCACAGGGCTGCGGTGAGGGAAAGACGGAGCCCGGACAGGGACAGAAAGAGACAGAGGGAGACAGAGGGAGAGACAGTGCCGAATGGAAGGGGGATGGAAGAAAGAGAGGGAGAGAGGAGGGGCGGAGGGAGAGAGCTGGAGAGGGCAGAGACCGGCGGCAGGGCTGCCCTTGGCCTTTCGGGGAGGGGTGGCCAGGAGAGCAGTCGGGGCCCACAGTCTGGAGTCCTGCCCTTGGATGGAGTCCTGAGCTCCCTAGCACACCCAGCCCCCAGCAGTCTGCCTCGGCCATGAGCACTCTGCCCTGTGGCAGACTCTCCCAGAAAGGCCGGGTTGGGCGGGGTCCCTGAACATCTGTGGGGTTCCTGCCTCACCTCTCCTGGCCCCCACCAGAGTAGGGACCAATCAGTAAGAGGACCCCACAAGGGCAGTCCCAGTTTCCTGGGAGACCCTCTGCCCTGCAGGGGGCCAAGAGGGAAGGGGGTGCCCAAGCTGTGGGGTTCCAGTGGATGTGAGCCCAGGAAAGGGGGTGTGTACGGGATCTGTCTTGCCCATGGACACCCATGTCTGCTGGACACCGGCAATTACACCCAGTCTCCCCAAGACACACAACCTTACACCCAGGTGCATTCACCCAAGCACCCACAGAAAACACCTCAAGAGACCTGGCTCACGGCCACAAATTCGGAGACTCACACCCTCTCCTTGAGTGTCACAGTAGGCAGGTGTCAATCCTAGCTCCAGCCATAGGACCTGGGCACGTCCCCTTTCTGGTCTGAACCTCACTTTCCTCCTGCCTAAAATGGGGCTAGTTCCCATCTCACAGGGCTGTGGGGAGAATTAGTACATGGTCCTGCGTACACCCACCACATGCGGGCTATTATGACAATTCCTCCACCTTACAGCCTCGAACCCACACCTTCTCCCTGCCTGTCTCAGAGCTGGAGACTGACTCCCTGGCTGTCCCCGAGAGCCTTCTGGGCTCGGGGGAGAGAACCGAGGGGCCCGTGGCACCTGTAGGGGCAGAGGGGACAGCTTTGGGTATACAGAGGACCCACCCCTGTCTACCACTGAAGGGACTCCGAGGGGAGAAATGATTCATCCAGAGTCCGTCCAGCCCAGCCCACATTCCCCACACAGCTTTCCAGGGCTGGCTGCTCGGCGGCCTCTCTGGAATTAGGTGTGGCCACTCGAGAAGTCCATTCTCCTACGGCAGGGGTAGCCTGAGCGCCACGGCAATCCCACTGGCGGGAACAGAGGTGGGGCGCGGATGTCGTCAAGGAGCATGAGCTTTTGGCACTTAACAAGAGTTAAAAAACTGAAAGTCAACTGAGTAAATTTTAAAGATTTGATTGGCTTTATTCAACGATTCATAGGAGCTGTGCAGAATGAAAGACTTATAGGCAGAAGGGAGCAAAGACAAGGAAGTTGTACTGGGCAAAACAGCGGATTGGGTTTTGCAAGGTCGCTTTCCTTTAGGGGATGGCAGAGGTCTATCAGACGACCTAACTAGTGCTGATAGGTGAGTCCTGATCCTGGTTTAAGATTCCATTTCTGGGGGCACCTGGGTGGCTCAGTGGGTTAAGAGTTCGACTCTTTTTTTTTTTTTAAGATTTTATTTGGGGGCACCTGGGTGGCTCAGTTGTTAGGCGTCTGCCTTCAGCTCAGGTCATGAACCCAGGGTCCTAGGATCGAGCCCCGCATTGGGTTCCCTGCTCGGCGTTCTCTCTCTGTTTGTGTTCCCTCTCTCGCTGTGTCTCTCTCTTTCAAATAAATAATTTTTTTTTTTTAATTTATTTGAGAGGGAGAGTGCACAAGCGCGGGGAGGGAGAGAGAGAATCTCAAGCAGACTCTGCTGAGCAGGAGCCAGATGCAGGCCTCGATCCCACGCCCCTGAGATCAGGACCTGAGCTAAAATCAAGGGTCAGACATTCAACCGACTGTGCCAGCCAGGCGCCCCATGTGTCCGGCTCTTGATCTCGGCTCAGGTCTTGAGCACAGTGCTGGTGAGAGGCAGAGCTGGGGTCTTCCATCTGCTGGAGCGTGTGCACACATGTACGGAGAGCAGTGTGGTTCTGTGCCCACTCCCAGAGGGCCTTGGCCGGGCACCAGCTCTTGTGGCGTTTGCCTTGTCCTTGCAAGGAGGAAAGGTAAGGTCTGGCACTTGGGGCAAGCGGTCTGGCAGAGCGCTTCTGCTGTCTCTAGCCAGCTAGTGGTGGGGTGAGGAGAGGCAGCGTGTCAGCTGTGGCCCGGATCAACTGAACAATCATCCTCATAATACTGTGACTGATAGAGCGATCTTGGGGCTGGGGTGGGAACTTTTATCTCGTTATCTGTAGGAGAAAATCAAGCTCAGAGAGCAAGAGGACAATTCCTCTGCAGGGACTTTGCAGGGAGTCTGAGTCTGGCTTCTGGACAGCGTGGGGATGGGGAACCTCAGGGGTGGGTGGCAGTGCAAGATGGAGACCATGGGCCCTCCCCACGACCAAGGTGGGGATCCATCTGCCCTTCTGCTTTTTAAAAATGTGTATTTATTTATTTTTAAGTAATCTCTACACCCAACATGGGACTCAGACTCAACGACCCCAAGATCAAGAGTTGCATGCTCTTCCAATTGAGCCAGCCAGGGGCCCCTGTCCTTCCACTTTTTTGCTTGGCCCCCACTCCTGTCCCTGGGGCTGACCCAGGCCAACAGACATCTCTGGGTGCCATCCCAGCTTCAGTCCCTGCAGGCTGAGTGCCATCAGATACATGGTTTGCCTTCCCCAAGCCGCCTTCCAAGCAGGTTTGTCAGGAGCGGGGGCTGCCAGGTTTACTGACTATGGTTGTTCAGGTTGCTCACTGCACAAAGGTACCCAGCTGAGTGGTCACTTCCCCTTTGCCACACAGGACTGCATGTGCCTGGAGGAGAGGTGTCTTTCCCAACTAGCACACGGGTACTGTAGGAGCTAGCATGGTCTTGTGAAGATAATGTGTGTAGAAGTGTTCACATGAGGAGGGTGCTAGTTCTCTCCTGGTCTGACACCCCCACACCCTACCCAGCTCAGGCTCCCCATGTAGATGTTTGATAATGGCACCTGCCCAGAAAATGCTTCCCTGAGCTGAAAAGGTCAGCCCTAGCTGGAGGAGTCCTGCCGGAGACCATTTGCCCCTAAGGTCTATAACCAGTGGGACCCACTGTCACCATGGCCCCCCTCCCAGCCTCATGACAGATTCCGGGGCCCAGGGCTGAGGCTGCTGCTTTCCTGCTTCCCCACCCTCCGAGCAGAAGAACTGAGCCCTTGGAGGGCAGGGAGTCTAGGAGCAGACCCCAAGGGTAGGTCCCCCCACCCTACCTGCTACAGAGCCTGAGACTGCATTCGATGCCCTAAGGCTAAGGTGTTGTCCAGAAGGCACAGAGCCCTGAACTCTAGGGGCTCTGCCCTTCATGGTGATCTTGGGCTGGGCACTCCATTTCCCCTTTCTCTAGTGAGGCGATCTGTGCTGCCTGCAGAGGGGGAGGGGATCTGAGAAAGTTCTGGGAAGTGCAGGTGAGTGGGTTATCGTTAAGCTACAGGTACCTTAGTGGGGCAGGGAGGAGGGAGGGAGGGCCCTGGAAGCTCTCTTTAAGACCGGGGGGCCCAGCTGCTGCCCCACACTCCAAGGGGCTGGGACTCAGGCTGGGACAGGGCCGGGGGAGTGGGTGGGAGCAGGAGAGAGAGCACCCCCAGGAGGACAGACCTGGGTGGGCGCCCAGTTGTAGGGGGCAGCTTCATGGCTGCTGATGTGGAGGCAGGGGTAAACCTGGGGTCTGCCACGGGCAGCGAGATCTTGGCTAAATCCTCTCCCCTCCTGAGCCTCAATTTCCCCCAGGAAACTCCGCAGACCTGGGTCTAGACCTCCATGTTCCCTCCTCCAGGTGGTAGGCTCCTTGGGTACGGGATGGTCTGCCCCAGAGCCAGGCCCTGGCCAGGCACATACTAAGCACCAGATGAACATATGTTACGAGTGAGTGTACTCCCACAACCTGTGATGCTGTCACCAGAACATTCCAAATCAGGGGTCTGACCAGTGGCCAGGCCAGTGTTCCAGCACAGCCACTGGGACGAGCACGGTTGAAAGATCCACTGTGGAAGTGGGAGTCCAGATGCTTTCTCCCAGTACTCCGGAGTCCTACCATGCCCTGCCACCCTCCCGCCTGCAGGGCAGGGCCCCCAGGGAGGCAAGGCAGCCGGGACGGGGCACTGTAGGGACACAAGCCGGCATCGGAGCCAGCCCCGTTGTCCTGGTGATGGCTCATGGCTCAGGCACCCCAGGCACCCACAGGGGCAATTATCAAGTGTGGGAGGGAGTTTCCATGGTGGCAGTCCCGAGGGGGTACGACCAAGGCTTTGGGAGTGGGCAAGGGCCTGTGGGACCTTTCTCCTTTGTCCCGGCACAGTAGGCTTTTGTTCTCGCCTGGCTGTCTCCGAGGACGGGAGCAGCACCACGGGTGGGGGGCAGACTTGGGCTAGGGTGCCCCCGCCCTTGGGAGTCCTGAACCAACCTGGGAGGAGGGGAAGAACAGGGGCTAGAGCCCCACTTCTGGGCCCAGCATCCACTTGGGGAGCCTTCCTCCCACGAGCGCCAGAGCCTTACCTGCCCCCCAGAGGCTGCGCGAGGCGGCTCGCCATTGGCTCCTGCTGCGGGTAAACAGCTTTCAGCAGCCAATGGGCAGCCTCGGCGTACCCCGTGGGAACCCGGGCCGGCCGGCCCGCAGGGCTGGGAGCGGGTGAGGTCTAGAGTTGGGGGTGGGGAGCGTTCAGTCCAAATCCATCAGGCTTCTGCTCAGTCAGACTTTATTCGAGGCCTCCCCAGGAGCGCTCTGGGGTCCGCTAGCCCAGCCAGGTGCCCTTAACCCCACACCTCTTCAGCGCCAGCTTCCACGCTTGCAAGGGCCCGGGCACCAGGACGGCTCCGTGGGAGGATGGCAGGCCGGGGCCCCTGAAACCGCACTCGGTGATCTTCCTTCATCCTCGGGTCTGACAGTCCCCGGGCAGGGAGCTGAGCCGCCAGATCCCAGCCGTAAAGTGCAGTGCCCATTTATGAGGCGGCCATCAGTCAATCGGGCAGTTGGGGTTAGGGGACACTGAGTCCATGATGCCCTCAGAAGTCGAACCTTCAGAACCGGGTATCCAGGAAGGAGGCGGAGCCTCGATGAGACCTGGGGGGGCCCTCGAGAGGGGGGCCCCTGGACCGAGTCAGGAGCCCGTGGAAAGTCTTGCCTCGGGTCTGGGGCTTGCGTCGCGGCGGCCTGGGCTCCTCTGGGGGCTGCACCACTATCCGGGGCACCTCGGGCCTGGTGCCTCCCCGCACCCCCGCCAGCTGCTGGGCCTCAAAGATGGCTTGGGCCCCAGGCAGGCGGGCCTGAGGCCTGGGGGGCGGCCCGGACGTCGACTCAGGCAGCCGGGCCAGCTGGACCTTGATCTCCCGCTGCAGGTCCTGCTCAGACAGCGCCACGCTGTGCACCTGCGCGGAGTGGTTGGTACTGAGTGTGCCCAGACTGGGGGAGGGCAGGAAACCATGAGGTCCCCACAGGGCGGGCAGGACACAGCCCCAGGAAGTGGCTGAGGGCTGAGGGACTGACAGCCAGACTCACTAAGGGAACCATAGAAATCTACTTGAAGCCTCGGGTTTTCACATTCTCTGCTGCTCAGAGGACAGGAACTGGGCGCCGGGTGTCACACCGACTTCCAGCTGTGAGACTCGGTTTCCCCACCTGAGCAGCAGGGGCTGGGCCACTGTGGAAGGCAAGGCAGGGGGGGCACCCACCTGGGACATGAAGACCTCCTCCTGCAGCTGGGTGGGGGGGATGGCTCGTAGGGCACCGAGGGTCTCCAGGAGCCCGGGGCAGGCCAGGCGCTGCTCAGTGGTGCCTAGCGCCAGGCGCACCAGCGTGAGCCCCACGCGAAACAGCACCTTCACACCTGCGGGCCGTGGGGCTCACTCAGTGCAGGGCCAGCCCTGCCCCTCCTCGGGTCTGCACCTGAGCCTGCCCTCCGCCAGGCGCCTTCCACCCCCCTGCAGCTCCGCAGCCGACTCAGACCAGGAGCAGTGAGTGACAGTGGGACTGCGACGTGGGGGCACTGATGAGTGAGTGACTGCGGCCGCAGGCGCTTCCGGGCAGAGCAGCCTGCCAGCAGTCAGGGGCTACGCCTCCTCACGCCTGCTCTCTGCGCCTCGGCAGCTCGTCCTTGCAAGGAAGGCCTTTCTAGCTCAGATCTGTGACCTCCTTGTTCTAGAGGGATTCTCGCCAGACTCTTCACGGCTAAGCCAAGAGCATAGTGCACGCGTGCACACACCCATGCACGCTCGCTCACGGGCACGCGCGGGTGTGACCTCGGGCTGTTCCCGCAGCCTCAGAATCCCTTCCGGGCAGCCTCGAGTCTGGGGACCAGTGAGGTCTGGTGACAACCATGCCTTGTAAAGAGATGATCACAACCATTCGTGTCATCATCATGACGAAACGGAGCTTGTGACATTGCTCGTCCAGAGGGCTCCGCCTGCCCTGCCCGGCCCCCAAGGTGTGAGGCTGGAGGGGGTGGTGACACGGAGATGGCAGCTTGGACACCTGTGACCAGAGCTCTAAGGGGGCCTGGAACCAACTGGGCACACAGCAGGTGCTCAATAAATGTACTGATTGATTTCTACCATTTTTCGGTTGTAACTGCCAGACAACCCATAGGGAACAGAATGCAGGTGGGTTATCAATGGGGGTACCGAGGCAGAGCCCCCAAGTCCTAAAACGTCCAGCTCAGCTCTGCCCTGACTGCCCCCACTCTTGGCCTGACCTCTCCGGCTTCATCTCTGTCCACGCCCACACCCCCAAGTCGTCAGTGGCCTGGCCCTGTGGACAGTGTCTCTCCCGGCCTCCCGGCCTCCACATGGGCCCCGCAAGTCTGCCGCCCCCGAGGAGAGGCCAAAAGCATCTTGAAAACAGCACTCTCCTCCCACTGCTCCCCTAACACGCTGGCACATCCCTTGTTTTATTTTCTTCATGGCACTTATGACAATCTAGAAATACCTTTTTTGTTTTAAGCTCTATGTCCAACGTGGGGCTTGAACTCGTGACCCTGAGATCAAGAGTCACACGCTCCACCCCTGAGCCAGCCGGGCGCCCCTATAAATATCTTGTTACTTTGGCTACTGTTGGCTCCCATCCCCACCCCCACCAGAATGTAGGTCTCGTTCACGCAGGGGTCCCAGCGTCTACAGCCATGCGGGGCACCAGCGAGGGCTCCCCGAGTGCCTGTGGGCTCCAGGGATGAGCGCTCCCCCACTCCCCCCCGGCCCTGCCACTGGCCGTGCCCACTGAGCCCAGTCCCCGAACAGCTGCACCGCTGGGATCTCCCCAGCTCTGCCCCGCCTCCCTGGGGGGGGCCTCCCTGGCCCCAGCCCGCCCTCAGCAGAGCCTGCCCTCCCTCGGGGGGGGGGGGTGTCTCTCGTCACAGGGGCAGGAGCGCCAGCCATCACACCAGTGACGTGCAGGCAGGGGCTGGGCTGCTCCCCAGAGCCAACCCGACACCATCGCCCTTGGCACCCACTGGCACCCGCACCGGGGGCCAGGATTGGCAGTGGCAGGTGGGGCAGAGCAGAGCTGGTGTGCTCGTCCCTGTGTGCACCCCAAGGCTCCCAGGCCAGGCCGCGCCTCCCCCGCCCCCCAGCTGCCCACTCACCCTCGCTGAAGAAGGCGTCCCAGACGCGCAGCACGGTGGGGAAGGGCAGGGAGCGGGCAAAGAGGCACAGGAACCACTCGGGCAGGTAGAGCAGAGGCCCGACGCCCACCTGCTGCAGGTGCTTGTGCACGCGCGGGAGCAGCCGTCGAAGCAGGGCCGTGAATACCTCGGCGTCCAGCTGCACGGCCTCCTGCAGCCAAGTCCGTCAGCGCGTCCGCTCCCGAAGCCCAGGCTCTGCCCCTCTCCGTCCCCAGGCCCCTGCCCGCCTGCCCAGTCCCTCCCGGTGCCCTCCGGCCCCCTCCCAGCCTCTCACCATGTGGGGCCCGTAGTAGCCCGGGAGGTAGACCTCGCAGATCTGTACCAGGCACCAGAAGGCCTCCTGGGTGGGGGCACAGAAGGAACCGCAGGGTAGGGGAAAGGAGCACAGGGGAGGGCCTATGTACCCTCTGGGGTGACTCTGGAGCCCGGAGCCTAAACAGCCTAAACTTGGGCTCTTACCAAAAGTCTCCCCACTGCCCAGAGGCCTACCGATGGGTTTAGGGGGTTGGAAGTCATAGGGTTCATGATGTCGAATTTCAGAGTCACAGAGTTGGGGTTCGCTGGTCAAGGGCTGGGAGGGTCCCAAAGTTCAAGTCCTGAGCTCTTGGGGTCATTGAGATCACGGTCACAGGGCTCAGAATCAGGAGTCGTGAGGTCAAGGGGACAACGTCCAGATTCTTAGGCCACTGGGGCAGGGGGCAGGGGCGAAGGGTCCCAGGTTCCTGGAGTCAAGGTTGTTGGGCTTGAAAGTCACTGAGGTTGGTGGTCATGAGGCCCTAGGTCACTAGGACAGGATCTGGGAGTCAAGGAGCCCAGTGCCTGAGTCCAGAGTCCCTGGGGCTGGGGGTCAGGGTCTCGAGCCCCTGCAGCGGGGCCGGGGGCACTCACCTCCGGGGGCAGATGCATGAGTAGCACGGCTGCCACAGGGCCTTGGGCTTGACAGTAGCCCTGCTCGGGCCGATGCAGCGTGTAGGCCTTGAGTACCTGCAGGAGCCCCTGCTGCCTGTGCCGGGAGACCCCATCAGGGGCTGGTCCTCCAGGTACCCCTTCCCCACCCTCCAGGGGCCTCTTCCCAGGCCTCAGCCCCACCCCGGGCCTTGCTGGGTCCCCCCGAGAGGTACGGCTATAACGCTGAGGCAGGGGTCTAGGCTGAAGGCCTTGGAGGTTGTGGGGCTGGAGGTCCCTGGGTGTCACTGGCCGCCTACCCGTGACCCTGAGGTGACACAAACATCTCGTGTAGAGGGAACTGGCGGTGCAGGTCCCTGCTGATGGTCTCCATCCACTGTGGGTCTCCAGGGGCCTTGGCCAGTTGCTGCGGGGGGACAGGAAGGTGGTGGGGAGGGCTCAGAGTGGCGAGGGGCTCTGGAAAGGGGAGGCAGGGACCCCGCCAACTCTTACCTCATAGGTACAAGGGCTCTTGTTCTGACACACGTGGGCCCCGCACAACAGGGGCCAGCACCGGGGCCTCAGGGCCGAGGGGATGCCTTTCCGACACTGCGTCTTGACCTGAGGGTGACGCCAAGGGGCCCCGTTAGATCAGCCAGGCCAGCTTCCCCTGCTCCTGTTGGCAGGTCCCAGGCCCCAGCCTGTCCTGGGGCAAGGGGCCCTTTGGGTCGTAGGGGGAAAAGACAGGAGGTGCCGGGACACAGGAGGGTGTGGGCAGAGGCAAAGGGGGATGAGCCAGGGAGCCCCATCCTCCCCTCACCTTCTTGTACCGCCGAGACATGGTTTTCTCCCAGTGCGAGGTCATCTCTACCCACTTCATCTCCCGCTGGCGGATAAGGTCTGCAGGAGGGTGACCTGGCCTACGGGCACATGGCACAGGCACGGAGGTGTTGGCTAGCTGTTTCCCAGGGCCCACACCTGCCACCCTCCATGCTGCCCCGGGGAAGCTCAGCTCCTGGCCGTTGAGATCTCTGGGGGGTAACCTGTAACCCAGGAGTTGCCAATGGTTGTCACAGGGACAGGAAAGGATGTGACTCTGATGTGGGCAGAAGCGGGAGAGACTGAAGGGGGTGTGTAGGTATGTGGGGGGGGGAGGGGCCGGTTGGCTGTCCCCCAAGATGGGAACACAGACAACTCATAAGAGAAGCGAGGTGGACAGAGCCGCGGACTAGAAGCCAGTCCCGAGTTCTCTGTCTGATCTGCTGTGTGACCTTGAGCCAGTTCCTATCTGGACTTGTTTTCCTATCTATATATTGGGAAAGGGGAGGGGTAGAGGTATGGGTTCTTTGGTATGGTTCTGGGATTACTGGGGCAGATCAAAAGGTGACGGGTATTTGGCCCCAAGGACAGGTGCAAAGCCTGGGAGGTTGGGGGAAGAGGGACACCCCTGCCTCAGCTCTGCCAGCTTTAGGATTCCACCTGGAGCACAAAGAGGGGTGACACTGGCTGAGTCCCCACACCCCCCAGGACCCTTGAAGTTGAGCTTCACTCTAGAATTCAGCCCTCAGCCCCCAACCTCAATCCCAGCACCCTGCCGCCCCCATCCCTTCCCCACTTACCCTGGCTCTGCTGAGCTGCCCCCAATGAAGCCATAGCGGTCAGCCTGGCGATATGGGCCGGGCCCACTCAGCTCTGAGTCGGACCCCAGAGAGCTGGAGTCGTCCTGCAGCTCTAAATTTTGCACCAGGTCCTCCCCCAGGGCCTGGGCCATGGTGCCCCAGACCCAAGCTACCACAGGCTGTAAGGTGTGGAGAGAGCCGGTGTGAGAGGCAGCTTCTGGCCAGCCTGGAGCCTGGGCTCCCATCCAGCCGATCCCCAGCCCAGGGACCCGGCTGCAGGGTTCAGAGGGGAGAGGCTTCAAGGTATCTCACCAAGCCCCTTCTGTCCCCTCTTTTATTGGAGGGGGGGGGATGGTGGGCCCTGAAGTGGCAGAAAAGCCAAGCCTCTGTATAGAGGCCCAGCCCCAGACTCAGCCCCTGCCCCCCGCCCAGACCAGCTTACCTCCCTGCTGCACCTCACCTCCTCCTCTCACTTCCTCCTCTGGCAGCTTCAGCAACCCGCTGGGGGCCCCTCCCACACTCCCCTCCCAAGTGTGGGGGGAGTCACCCCTTCCTCTCTGAGGCTCTTCCGGCCTGCCCCAGTGCCCCCAGGGCCGTGGGCTCCTCCCCTCCCCTCTCCTCTCCTCCCCTCCCCTCCCCTCCCGTGGGCTGGATGGCTGCAGGCTTGGGTTCCTGCGTTGGGTGTGAAGGGGCCAGGACCCACCCGAGGTACAGAGGCCAGGCCCCCTCCAGTTTTGAGGTTATCGGCTTGTAAAACAATTCAGGATCCCAGGGACGCCTGGGTGGCTCAGTCAGTTAAGTGTCTGCATTTGGCTCAGGTCATGATCTCAGGGTCCTGGGATCAAGTCCTACATAGGGCTCCTTGCTCAGCGGGGAGCCTGCTTCTCCCTCCGCCTGCAGCTTTCCCTGCTTGTGCTCTCTCATGCTCTCTCTGACAAATAAGTAAAATCTTAAAAAAAATAAATAAAAATAAAAAAATCAAGATTCCAGTGAGAATTATGATTTAATATTTGCTCTTTACAAAGTAATGCTTTGAATATGCACATAAAGCAGCATTATTATGCACTCAGCAGGTAATAATGGATCTTACAAAAAAATATTAATTTAGCGTGCCCCACAGTGTGAACCAAGTTGGGTTCAGAGTGCAGCAGCAGGTATCTGGGTCTGGCCAGCTGCCTGGGGGCCACAGAGGCTCAGGAGGTGGACGCCGGGGTCTTGGACCAGCCCCTTGTCATCCCTGAGCCTCAGTTTCCTCTTCTGCACTTCGAGAACTTAATCCGCAATGTTTGGGGAATCGGTTATTAATGTGCTTACACCACACTCCCGCCCAGGGTGGGAAGGGCTGGTTAGCCTTCGATAGAGAAAAACAACTTCTACAGTACTTCCGGCCCCATATTCTCGGGACGGGACTCGGATCACTCCTCAGGGGTGGGACCAGACTCAACCCCGCCCCACCAAGCTCCACCCACCGACCAGGCTTCGTTTTAGATAGACCAAACTCAGCCCAAGCCCCGCCCCGTCCCCTATGCCCCGCCCCCGGACCGCCGCGGCCGCTGCGCCGGGCGTCCAGCGGGGGCGCTAGAGCGCGGGGGCAGCGCGCGGGGCGGGGCGGCAGGCCCAGGAGGCGGGGCGGCAGGCTGGGGCGGGCTGGGGCGGGCGGAAGGAGCGCCAGGCCGGAAGGAGGCAGTGGGAGGGCGGGCGGCAGGAGCGGGCCCGGAGCTGCTGGGCCGGAGCGGCGGAGCCGCCATGTCCGACAGCGAGAAGCTCAACCTGGACTCTATCATCGGGCGCCTGCTGGAAGGTTGGCCGGGACGGGGGAGGTCGATGCCCGCCGCGCCCTGGCCCTCTGCCTGGCCCGGAAGTGGTGCGCGGGCGGGCCTGCCCCTCCCAGGGCCAGCTTAGACTGGGCGGGGACGGGCCTCGAGGTCCCGCGGCCATAGCCGCCCCCCCAGGCGCGGGGCGCCTGGGCGGTTCTGGGGACGCTCTGGCAAGGGGAGCAGCCCCGTCTCCTGGGCCGGGGGCGCACAGGTTGGCCTGTGCTCTTGGGGGTGAGGGAGAAACCTAAGAAGCCTAGCTCCACCCCTCCCAGGGGTCCTGCGCTATGGGGTGGGGTGACAGGCCCCCCCCCCCCGCGCACAGCAGACCCCCCTCGAGGGGTCCCATCCTGGGAGGCTCAGCAGCAACAGCTGCCCCTGGGCAAGGAGGGGCCCAGGAGGCCCAGGCGCCCTCAGATGTGCCCATAGGGCCACTTGTGTCGCCCACCTTCCTCCTGCCTGAGGGACCAGAGGCTTGACGCCCCATTCCGCCCCCAGTGCAGGGCTCGCGGCCTGGAAAGAATGTACAGCTAACAGAGAACGAGATCCGTGGTCTGTGCCTCAAATCACGGGAGATCTTCCTGAGCCAGCCCATTCTTCTGGAGCTGGAGGCACCCCTCAAGATCTGCGGTGAGCCCCCTGCCCAGGCCCCTTTTGCTTTCTGAAAGCAGCATTCCCCCCGCCCCGCCTCCCAAGTCCTTGCAGTGCTCCTCCTCGGAGCCCACACTTGGCCCTGGGTTCAAGTGTAGCCCCTGCACCTCGCGCTGAAGCCGTCCCCTGGGTCACAGGTGACATCCATGGCCAGTACTACGACCTTCTGCGGCTATTTGAGTACGGCGGCTTCCCTCCAGAGAGCAACTACCTCTTCCTGGGGGACTATGTGGACCGGGGCAAGCAGTCTTTGGAGACCATCTGCCTGCTGCTGGCCTATAAGATCAAGTACCCCGAGAACTTTTTCCTTCTGCGTGGGAACCACGAGTGTGCGAGCATCAACCGCATCTATGGCTTCTATGACGAGTGTGAGTAGACGGAGTTGCTGGGGTGCCCAGCTTCTATGACGAGTGTGAGTAGACGGAGTTGCTGGGGTGCCCAGTCCTTAAGGGACGCCGCCTTCCAGTGAGACCCTCACGCTGGACTGGCGGGAACGGTATCCGCGTCTGACAGATACCTGCAGACTGGGCTCTGGGAAGCCACTCAGGATGCCTCTCTGGACTGGCTTCTGCCGACCGGAAGTTGAGATAAACCAGACCTAGTCTTGGCCTGGCCCTGCTCACTGGGTGGGGGTGGGTTGTTCCAGATTGGAACTCAGGTGCCTGTGGGCTCAGCCACTTTAGAATTCTTCTAGGAAGGCTGGTAGGCAGTGGGGTGGGGGGAGGGGCTTCTCTTGTCGGCCACTCTCTTCTCCCAGCTGTGTCCGAAGGGCCCACAGAGTGCCCTGGAGGGCCCAGAGACCCAGGCTGGGTGTGAGGCAGACGGGCCTAACGAGGCCTCTCCTTGCCCCCGGCAGGCAAGAGACGCTACAACATTAAACTGTGGAAAACCTTTACCGACTGCTTCAACTGCCTGCCCATTGCTGCCATTGTGGACGAGAAGATCTTCTGCTGCCATGGAGGTGAGGGTGGCTCTGGGGCACATGTCGAAAGGAATGTCCGGGAAGGAAGAGCCCCGGGCCACATTCCTGGGGGTCTTGGGACGAGGCTGGTAGCTGGGGGGGATATATTCCCAGTCACCTGGAACAGCTCTCCCAGTGCTCTTGCTTTGCACGTCACTTCTTCCAGGAAGCCCCCCCGCCACCCCCACCCCAGTACTCGGTTCCACTCACCCCCATTTTGGCCTTGGCATTGTGCATGGACTTTGTCTCCTTTGTTCAGAGAGCTCTGTGGTCCTTGAGGCAGAAGGGGATGACTTCTGCCTGCCTGGACTCCTGGGACTTTGGGAGGGAGCCAGGTGGTGGCAGGTAGAGGGGAGGCTGACCTGCAGAGGCTTTGTGGGCGGGGGGGTTGTCTTTGTTTTGAGGCTTGAGGAAGTGACCTGCCCCCCCCCCTTGCTCCCCCAGGCTTGTCCCCAGACTTGCAGTCCATGGAGCAGATTCGGCGTATCATGCGGCCCACAGACGTGCCTGACCAGGGCCTGCTCTGTGACCTGCTGTGGTCTGACCCTGACAAGGACGTGCAGGGCTGGGGCGAGAATGACCGTGGTGTCTCCTTTACCTTTGGGGCTGAGGTAGTGGCCAAGTTCCTGCACAAGCACGACCTGGACCTCATCTGCCGGGCGCACCAGGTGGGCTGGCGGCTCTGGGGCGGGTGGGAGCGGGGGCCGGGTAGCCAGCACGTGCTGAGCTAACTGCCCCTGTCCTCATGCAGGTGGTGGAAGACGGCTATGAGTTCTTTGCCAAGCGGCAGCTGGTGACACTCTTCTCGGCTCCTAACTACTGTGGCGAGTTTGACAACGCAGGTGCCATGATGAGTGTGGATGAGACGCTCATGTGCTCCTTCCAGGTGGGGATGCGGAAGGAAGGGGCCTGGGACCCCGAGGCTCAGCCTGTGAGCCTGACCAGCTGTCTCTTTTAGATCCTCAAGCCCGCTGACAAGAACAAGGGGAAATACGGGCAGTTCAGCGGCTTGAACCCTGGAGGCCGGCCCATCACCCCGCCCCGCAACTCCGCCAAAGCCAAGAAATAGCCTCTGCGTGCCCACACTCTGCCCCAGATGGTGGATTGTACAGAAATTATGTGGCCTTTGGGGGGTTCACGCTGGCCCCCCAGGCCCACCTGTCACGGGGAACACGGAGCCTTGGTGTGTTTTTCTTTTTTTTTTAATGAATCAATAGCAGCGTCCAGTCCCCCAGGGCTCCTTCCGCCTGCACCTGCAGTGGTCGCAAGCAGGATCCTGGGGCCGAGGCTGCAGCTCAGGGCAAAGCAGGGCCAGATGTGGGTTTCCAGCCTTGCTTGGCCTCAGGGCTGGCAGACAGATCCTGGGGCAACCCATCTGGTCTCTTGAATAAAGGTCAAAGCTGGATTCTCGCCATGGCCTCTGTCTCCCTTGTCCCAAATACTGGGCCTGGCAGCCCTTCTGTCCAGGGCCACTTGGTAGGATAGGCTTGCTGGGCATGGGGCCCCAGCCAGGGTAATCCCAGCCACAGGCTCAGGTACACAGGGGCTTAGAATCCCAAGCCAGGGCCAGACAGCATAGAGAAAGCAAGAAAAAGTTTGCGGGCCACAAGGGATCCCAGAGGTGTGCCCAGGATTTGGGGGAGGGACAGGTCATGATTGGCAAAGAAGGTAGACCAGCAGGGGCCAACAGCCCCTCTGTGATTTCTGTCTTAGGGAGGTACGCTTGGGGAAGGCAGGTGTCCAGCCCTAGCCACATGGTTGGAGTCTGGCCTAAAGGCCTACTGGGAGGGGAGTAATAGGTGAGGGACCTGCCATCAGGTGGTGGCTCATTGCCAAGCCTGGGGACAGACATGATTGGTTGGGAGTTGATGAGAGAACATAGGACCCAGGCTAGTCACAGATAGCCACGAGGGACCTGGGGTGGCAGCAGGACCAGCGCTCAGCTCCAGCACAGCCCACCTTGACCACCCAGCAGGGTGGAGATCAGCCCTCTCCCTGGGCTGCCCCTGGGGGAAGGGGGAGGCTGTGGCTTCATCTAGTCCAGAGCCTCTGGACACAGGCTTGTTCTCAGTTCAGCCTTCACCCTCACTATCTTCAGCCAGCACAGGGCTGGGGCCCGGAGGGGAGTGTGCAGGGGCGAGGATGGAGCCAAAGAACAGCGAGCGGAACTGGAAGGTGAACAGAGGAAGCAGAGTGAGTTCTGGAGGCTGCTCCGTCCTTGCCTCCCACCCCTGCCTCCATCTCCAGCCCCTACCTTCTTGGGTGGGGGAGTCCCAGGCTGTGTACCGGCCTCAGCTTCATTGTCCTCTGAGTAGGGGCCAGGGCTACAGGGGGGCCGGAGGCCGGGAGAAAGGGAGATGGAGGGTACCGCCCGGGAGCCCTCGCTGTCCGCAGTGGTTTCCATGGCAATCATGTAAGAGTCGATGTCATCGTTGGCAAAGTCATCCAGGTGGGGTGTGCTGCAGGCAGGGACAGGGTGTCAGCGAGCCACAGGGAGAGAAGAGGGTACAGAGGCAGGACCCCACTTTAGAGGACTCAGAGGGACCGGTGAAAGCCTTGCGGCCACTGGTGACCTCTTGGCTTTATTACTTTCTCATTTGGTTGGAGGGGAAAGATGCTGTGGCTACGTGGCGGCTTCCTGCAGGGCGTGGACCTGGAATCCGTTTGATCAGAGTTCAGATAGGAGCCAGTAGAGCTCAGCTGGGGTAGAGAAGCATCGAGTCCTCCGAGCTAGGCCACCTGGGGCCAAAGCCTCCGCCCTCCCAGGAGACAGAGCTGGAGAGCACTGGGGCCCAGGGACGTGCTGGGCGGGGGGCCAGACCAAACTTCCTCTGCTTCGGCTACACTGGGCCCATCCTCCCCGGCCCACCTGCCCTTCCAGCCACCTGCTCTCCCCAGCCCCAGTCAGCCCCCTGCCTCCCGGCAGCCTGTTCCCTCCTTGGCCTGAGAAGAGGCTCGGAGGGGAGGCCTCAGCCAGAGAAGGAAGCCAACCCGACCTTGGGGACACTTCTTCCCTGGGTGGGAGGGCTCTCTCTGAGCACAGCTGACCAGGAAGGCTGAGCCTGCAGGGCTGGAAGGGGCCGTGAGCACCAGAGGGGCTGGGGCCTGACAGGAAGTGTATGTGCTGGGGGAGGTGCACGAGCTGCAGGCAGGAGGCTCGGGCCGGGGTCCAGGGAGATGGGAGTGGGGAGGGGCGGGCAGGCATGTGGGCAGCCTCACCTGTGAGCCTGGAGTGGACGCGCCAGCCTGCGGAGCTCTGGGGAGCACAGGGCTGGGGAGTGCAGGTCCGACTCCGACAGCGTGGCCAGGACAAAGTGTCCATCCAGCAGAGAGTCACTGACGGCAAAGATGGCTGGCCTAGGCAGACGACAGGTCCCGGGCAAGGTCAGGGCCCTTCAGTTCCCAGCATCCCAGAGCCTCCCCTCCCGGACCTGAGGCTGGGAATTACCTGCCTGGTGCATCGAAGTAAACGCTGAGAGACAAGTTTGCGGATTCCGCAAAGCTCAGGAGTCCCTGGGAAGGGAGAAGCAGAGCAGTGAGGCCCCGGGCAGGGCAGGGAGGACGGGGTGGGGAGTGTACTGGGGGAAACCTCACCCGGAATTCTTTGAGGCAGAAAGTGATGGCCACCCCTTCCTGGGCCTGCAACTGCTGGAAATCCTCCTGCCCGATGCTCATCTCGGTCACCATGGCTTTGACGGTGCTCTCTGTGGAGGCAGGAACAGGAGGGACCTAGGCTTCCGGGCCCTACCCCCTCCCAGCCCAGCTCTAACCCCCTGTCTAAGGCCATGTCTGGCTCTCTCACCTGCCTCCTCCTCCTCCTGGTAGCTGCGCAGGATGACCCTGCGGCCACAGCCAATGCCCAGTGTCACTTCTGCCAGCGCCGGGGGGAAGGGCAGAACAGCCTCCCCCAGGACCCTGTGAGGGGGGTACAGCATCACACCCAAGGCTCAGGCCTGCCCTGTGGCTTCACGCTTGCGGAGACCAGTGTCCAAAAGGACCCACCATGTGCCGGCCCTAGCATGCCCCGGGAAGGAGGACAGGGTGAGCAGGACATGGCTCCTGCCCCATCCAAAGCTTTCAGGCTGCTGGGGGAGAAAAAGTCCACCGCAAGGGACGGGGCAGACAAGAGTAGAGCCCAGAGGAGGCAACAGAAAGGATGGGCTGTTTGCACTGGGCCAAACCAGGCTGGCAGCACCTGCCCCTCCCGGGGGGGAAAGCACACCAGGCCATCCCTATAAACTCAGCCTTCAGAAAAGACCTTTAATATTTGTCTTTTAGAAACACATGTTGACAAATATATACATATGAAATAACATCTGAACTCTGTCTCACGGCAACTGGAACAGGAGCAGGGATTCGCTTTTATACATACTTGAAATTGTCCATGAGAAAAAGAAAAACAATTGCTCATTTAAAAAAAAAAAAAAAAACCACCACCAAAATCCAGACCAGAGGTGATACCCTTCCCTTTCTCTACCCAAAGGAGTCCTGAGCAGCATCACCTCAACAGAACTCAGAAAAACAGATCATCTGAAGACCCAAAGGGAACTTCAAATTACCACACCCTATGGCTACAAAAAGAAATGAACGTGACCTTGGGCTACTCAAATGCAAGCAGCATGCAGGGAAAGGTGGGAGGGGAGCCACCCCTCTCTACAATGATCTGCTGCAGGGACCTTTGCCTCCACTGGAATCCCCATCTCCTGGGCCCGGCACAGCCCCCCGGGTACTCTGATTTTCCCGGAACAGCCCCATCCCCACAGATGCTCATTCAGGCGGCCCTCCGGGACCATGACCACCCTGTCCAGCCTCCTTCCTCGGCCTGCGGACTCCTCAAAGCTACAGCCAAAGCAGATAGGAAAAGAGGCTGCCCTTGAATGGAGAACAGTCCCAGAAAGATGACCACACCAGAGAAGGATTTTGAGCCCCTGAGTCACAAAGCTAGAGATGGATGTTCAAGGCTGCTCAAGCCAGAGAAAGAGGACTTAAAAGAGCAACCCAAAGACATGCTTTCTAAAAGAGGAGCCGGAAGGGGTCTAAGTGGCCAGAAAGCCAAGCTGGATCTTTGGGGTGGAGAATACGGGTTCCTGAAGACAGTGAGGAGCATGGAGCGATGCCCTCCTCCATTCCAGCCTCAGCCCCTCAAGAGCCAGCCCAGGACCTGAGAGCAGACCAGTCTAGATAAACTCTTTGAGGTTGATAGAAACTCTGCAGAGAAAATGAAGGAGGTGTCTTCTTAAATTGACCCTGGAAGCTCCAAAGAAACAAACGAGACCCACGCTCAGTTGGTAGCTGGAGGTCACACTCACCGTGCTGGGGCACGGAGCACATTCGAGCACAAGGCTGGGTCGAAGACGGCCTGCAGGGACTCGCAGTCCTGGAAGGACAGGTTGTGAGTCTTCCTCACCCCTGGATGGGCAGACAGGGTCTCAGTGGGTCTTGCTAACCTCCACGCCTCCACGCCAGGGACCCCTTGGCCGGCCAGCCGCCCACTCACCATATCTGCAGTGCAGCTGGACCACCAGGCGGCTGCTCCTGCCACCCAGTGAGATGCAGCATTTCTCCACGCTCCTCTCCACCGTCGCCAGTGAGCGGAAGACGGCCAGGAACGACTGAGTGGGGGCAACACATCAGCCCAGCGCTGTGCTTCCACCAACCAGCTCTCGCCCCCACGTAGGACCGGCCATCCCAGGCTCAGCACTGTCCCACTAGGAAGGGAGTTCCCACAGCATGCAGCACACTTACGCCTTTCAGGCCTCTGTTCATGCTGTTGCACACCTGTCTGGGATGCCTTGAAAGATCTGCTTAACTTTTCAAGGACCAAGGTGAATGTCACCACTCTCTCCAGGTCCCTGGCAGAAATCAGTCTCCCTCACCGTATCTCCCATTACCCTCGGTGGTCTTTCCTATGCCCCTCACTGCATTTTACACCTGCTTGCTCCTGCATACATCCCTCTCCCCAGTTGGCATCTTCTGAATGCCCCAGGGCAGACACATTCCTGGGGGGGCAGAGGGGACACAAAGCACCGCTGCTGAGGGAAGGGCCTCACCTTCATCAAGATCTTACAGCGCAGGGCTTCCTGACCAGGGGCGGCCGCCTGGTACTGCTGGAAGAAGAGGGGGGCAAAGAGGAAGCAGGCATAGGCAGAGCGAGAGGAGTTCACGGTCCGGAGAGAGAGCTGGGCCAGGAAAAGCAGGGAGAGGGATGCGGTCAGGGCGCAGAGACAGGCCCTGCCCTCTGGCCGGCTTTTGCTCACACACTTGTCCTGACGTCCTCCTCCTCCCCCACCACCTGCTGAAATCCTCCCTCTCCTTCGGTCGGCGGGTGCCTTCATGAAGCCTTCCTTCCCTGAGTCCCCGGCAGTGACTGCTCCCACAGCAAGGGCCCTACACAACCGTCAGCACACTACCTTTCCCCCCACTTGCCCCCACCCGCCACAGGCACTTCAGGGAGGGCAGTGGCTCTCGAGTCACACCCGGCCTGGGAAGATGACAGGGCCCAAACTGACGCCCCGACAACGGGAGGCGGGGGACAAACTCGGCAGACAACTCTGCCCAAGGGCATCTGGCCTGACGCGAGGAGAAACTGGCTCCCGGCTGTAATCCCACCCAGCCCCTCACCCCGTCTTCCAGGGGCTCCAGGTAGAGCTCGTCCCCGATGCGGGACAGGGAATGGACGGCCTTGCCGAGCACTGCGGGGAGGAGAAAAGGAACGGGGGTTAGGCTGGCGTCTCCGGCGGTCCCACGTGCCCCCGCCCCCCCCGGTCGCCCCAACTCACCCTTCACGTTGCCGCCCGTGACCAGACACTTCATGCTGCCCTCGGCGCCGAGGCCGAGGCTGGCCTCCGACCGAGCTCAGACTGGCGGCCGGCCCGCCGGCCCGCGGCTTGGCTCCGGGTCTCACCCGCCGCCGCGGGGGCCGGGAGTTCCCTTCCCGCGCACCGCCCCCGGAAGCCCCGCCCCCGCCTTCTCATTGGTCCCCACACCGGCGCCTCCGTCACGTGAGAAAAACGCTCGCCCGCTCCGCCGTCACGTGACGGAGTCCACGGTGACGGAGGGGGGCGGGCCGCGGTTACGGGAGCGGGGAGCGCCCGGCCCCGGCCTTTTCGCGGCCTTGGGGAAACGGCCGGCTCGGTGGGGCCTCGGCGGCTGTGCAGCCGAACGCGAGGAGTACGGAGGACGCGGCCGGAGGGCGCGAGGCACCCGGTGCTCGGAGCCCTGAAATGTGCGGGCGAGCCCTCCTGGGTCGCTTAGTACAGATCTTCTGGGCGCCTGGATACGGGGTTGAAGCTGGACCATCCGCACGGACACGAGCAGCAACCACCAGCTCTAAAGAGATTAAAGCAATTTGCTGCAGGATCCCAGGGTGGGAGAGTGGCTGTTCACTCTGGCTTCGAGGAACCCCGTCATTGATCCTTGAAGACCAGAAGATTCTTGGGGCTGAAGGGGGTAGAAGGGTGTACATAGCAGGGGGAAGCGAGAGGGAAGGGTCATTGGTACGTGGGCCTTGCCCCTTGTGGAGGGAAGTGGTCTGTGAGCCTTGCAGAGGGATGGAGGCTGCCAAACGATGAGGGACACCAGTGGGAAGCACTGGAAACGTTTTACGAGGGTGGAATCGCGTTTATGTGGCCATCTAAAACAAAACCCAGGGGGTGCCTGAGTGGCTCGGTCAGTTAAGCGTCTGCTTTCAGCTCAGGTCATGATCCCAGGGCCCTGGGATCGAGCCCCGCATCGGGCTCCCTGCTCAGCGGAGAGCCTGCTTCTCCCTCTGCCTGCCACTCTGCCTATCTGTGCTCTCTCTGTCAAATAAATAAATAAAATCTTAAAAAAAAAATAAATAAATAAAAATAAAACCCAGGACTGTGCAGAAGGAGGGGATTCGCCAGTCAGGGAAGTTTTCCCCTCGCCTTGGGCCCTGGGCTGCAGGTCTGCGAAGTGGAAGGGAAGTCCCAAAGGGACTTTCCGAGCTCCAGCTCCCATAGCACCAAGCTTCTGTAGTGCTTTGAAGGGCCCTGGGCATCCCTGCGTTCCTTAGGGCTGCCTTGGCCTTACTAACCCTCTGGTACTGTCTGCAGTGAGGAGTCGTGTTTGCCTACCAGCCTCTTGCCCTCCAGCTCCTGGCCTGAAATTCTGGACCCTGCCTCTTTGTTTCTCCCTCTCCTTGCCCTCAGTGTCCGTGCATCACCAGACTTCTCTAGAGCATTGCGGGAGGCTATTCTTGCCTTGCCGGGGGAGGGGGAGGCAGTGTAAATGGTACTGCTTCTACCCAGGCATTTAAGTCGGGTCCGCTGGGAGTCATCCTTGACCCTGTCCCTCACCCCACATATTACAGTCCTTCAGCAAGCCCTGACTGCTCCATCTTCCAAACAGATGGCACCCTCTTCCATCTCCACAGCCACCCTCCTGGCTCGGGCCACCATCCTCTCTCACCTGGACGACTATAGGAGCTGAGTGGTCTCCCGCCTGGCGTCTGCAGTCCACTCTCCATACAGCACCAAAGTGACCTTCCTAAAACGTCCCCCTTCTCACATGCTGGCTCCTTCTCTTCCTAGGGCTCAGCTTTAGTTGCTCGTCCTCAGGCCTTCTGTGCACCGGCCCCCACCACTCATCACAGTGCAACAGTATTTCATTTGTTTCTACCTAAGGTGCTGTCGTGAAGCTTCCAGCGCCTTCCCACAGCCCCATCCTTCCCTGGACAGTAGCTGCTTCCCCTCCACACTCTGTCCAGAAAACACAACCCACAAAAAATAAAACCCACAAAAGAACCTCGTGTTAGCTATTCTCTTCCTTTCCTCTCCTCTCTCAGTCTCTCTCTCTCTCTCTTTACCCCAGTGTAACTGTGCGTGGCCTTCACAGCTTTGCCCCACAACCGTTACGTGCACAGCCCGACTGGTACAGGAGGCAGCCGCCCAGGCTCCCTGGAAGGCAAGGTGGGGGACAGTTACACGGTCGCACCTCTGCCCCTGACATCTATGGGGCTGTAGGGTCCTGTGGCCTTTAGGTCTTGGAGGCAGGGTCCTGGGGAGGGAAAGGGAGACATAAACTCTTCAGGTGGTGGTTGTTGTTGTTGTTGTTTATTTATTTAAGAGAGGATGTGGGGGGGGGAGGGTAGAGGAAGAAAGAGTTTTAAGCAGACTCCACCCCGAGCGCAGATCCCGACTCAGGGCTCCATCTCAGACCTGAGCTGAAACCAAGAGTCGGATGCTTAACTGACTGCGCCACCCAGGCGCCCCAGACTCTTCAGGATATTTAATGAGTCTTCAGACATACACACACACACTCTTTAGGATTTTTTTTTTTTTTTAAGTAATCTCTCTGCCCAATGTGGGGCTTGAACTCACAACCTCAAGATCAAGAGTTGCATGCTCTACTGACTGAGCCAGCCAGGCGCCCCTCTTTAGTATTTGTAATGAGTCTTTGGACAAACACACACACACACACACACACACACACACACACACACACACACACACACACACCCTACCAGAGGTCTGTTCTCACCTGACCCTTCTGAAGGGCTCAGACACCAGAAAGAAGCCTAGAGCTGGGAATCAGGAGTCCTGGGTCTCTAGCCTGTGTAACTATGCGGGTCCCTCTCTGTCTCTGCAGCTGTTTCCTCATCTGTACAACGTGTTTGGTGCTGTGAGATGCTCACTGAGGTTCCTTCCAACCTTGATGTGTTGTGTTCTCGAAGGAGCCCTCGGCTTCCCTGGGCCCGTCATCTGGCCACAGCTCTGGAGAGGAGCTGTAATTGGCTGACCCGCTTCCCCCAGACTGCGGGACTGGAAGGAAGATCTCCGAAGGCAAGCAGCCTCTCCAGGCTTGCACCTGGCACAGGCAGTGATGCTTTTCAGGTCCAGAGGGAGGATGCACAGTGGAGGATGAGGGCCTCGTAACCGCCAGGAGCACTTTGTGTTGGCAGAGGAACCCAGTTTGGGGTCTGGGCCAGAAGTGAGAGACCTACTCACAAGAGTCTCAAGCAACTCAAGGTCCTTCTTTGGGCCTCAGTTTCTTCCTTGGTAAAATAAGGGGGTTGCATGAGCTGCTCTCTCCGGATCCTTTCAAATCCCAAATTCTTAGCCTCACCCCATATTCGAGGTGGCCTCCCACAGGTACATAAGTATGTAAGTATGTAGGAATATGTGTGTGGTGAAGCAGATATGGAATGGAGGAAGGTGGTTACCATTTCAAACTTTTAAAATAATTACCCGCTGGGAAATTTCCTCCCTTTAACCACCACCTCTTACCCAACTGGTTAGGTTTAAAAATGCAGGAATTCAGGGGAACCAGCTCAGTCCGTGGAGCATGCGACTCCTGATATCGAGGTTGTAAGCTTGAGCCCCATGTGGGGCGTAGAGATTACTTACAAATAAAATCTTTAAAGAAAAATGCAAGAATTCCCAGAGCACCGTAATTTATTTATTCAACCTGTATTAGACACACTTCTCTACAAGAGAGAGTACAGGACAAAAACCCGTCCTCGTGGGCTTCCACTCTGGTGGCAGGAAGCTCTGCAGGAAGTCGGCTGGGCTGTGCACACACAGGAAATGATGTATGTGTGGTCACTCTGGGGGAACCAAGCGGGCGAGGGAGCTCCAGCAACCAGAACAAGCTTGGCACATAGCGGCAGCTTAAGGAGCATACACTGAACGACAGGAGTATAGCGTTCAGCCAGTTGGCAAGACTCGAAGCCAGGTTGCCCGCTGAGGTGGACTAAGGGCATTCGAGGCCCCGGCCTGCCTCCATCTGGCTCCACCACTTTCACGGTGTGTGCAGATGGGACACGTTGCTCGTTTCCTCTGAGCCTCGCCTGTACGTTGGCGGAGGGGTGATACCAGGCCTTCCCTCAAGGGGCAGCTGTGAGGGTTCGCTCCGTCAGTGTTCATAAAGCTTCTAGGACGCCTCCCCATACTTTAGGGTCAGGACCAGAAACAAAACAAGCCCGCGTGGACAGAGCCCTGGTGCATCCCACCAGGAACCTGGGAGGAAAGTCCCCCCAGAGAAACATTCCAGAGAAAGGCCCGGAGGCCGCCAGGGACTGGGGGATACTAGGAGGACTCTAGTGGGGGTGGAAGTCAGCCCCGAGAAGAGACGAGAGAGCAGGTCTCTTCAGGCTGCAGGGTAGAGGTGGAAGGAGGGGGACGGGCTGGAAGTTTTTAAGCCCACAGCAGGGATGCGAATAGGGAAGCTCCGGCTTGTTCACCACAACCTGGCATGCTGGAGCTACACGGCCCCCTTGGAGCGCAAGTGAGGTAAGTTTAGGACAAATCAAAGGCAGCATGCTTCACCCAGCAGGGGAGGACACCGATGGAACTCATTACTCCAAGATGTGGTCGCTGCTGGAAATATAAATAGCTTCACAAAAGGTTCAGATAAATCCATGGATGACAGCTCCATTCATGGGTTGGAAGGGGAAGGAGGCTGTTTGGGGCCTGCTGGCCTATGGGGAAGGCAGCCCCGGAGGCCACCCCTCGGGGCCCCTGTCAGAGGCCGGCTGCAGGCCTCCCAGGCCCAGGAGGCAGTGTCGGGTTCCTGCGGGCTGCAGCTGGGCCTGAGTCCCCCCTGGGCCCTTTGCTCCACCCTCCAGTGCTCACTGTCCCCCCGCTGGGGTAGACGTGGACACCACCAGCTCTGTGGAAAGCACCCTGGCCGGGCTGTCCCTTAAGGGACCAGCAGAGGGAGACAGACACCGTGTACAGTCCCAGCTTCCAGAACAGAGACCCGGCTGCCCGGGCCTGAGTGGGGCAAGCAAGTGCCTCTGGGTACCAGCTCGGTCCCCAACGCGGTGCTACGCACCCAGGGAGAAAGGGGACCGGGAAGCCAACATCCCTGGCTAAGATGGGCTCACTGCAGTGGAGGGGGAGGGCGGAGAGACTTCGGGCCACTGGGGTAGGGCAGGGAGGAGGCCACTAATCAAGAGCAGGGGGGCTCTGGAGCCATCCTGCCCGCTGTCCCAGCAGTGCCGGAGCCCCTGGTGGGCAGGGTGTGGGTCTCTAGAGGTCCACACTGTTCCCCAGGGTACATAGAGGAGGTGCTTCTGAACACTGTGGCGGGGGCTGCCCCCCACGGGCCTGAGCGTCAGCTCCTCCCCAGCCCCGGGCACGGGTCCCAGGCCAGGTGTGGCCTTCCCCTCTTCGCCACTCAGCCCTTCCTCAGCCCCTTCCCAAGCCCTCCCGGCCCTCTCCTTCCTCTGCACAAATGCCCTTTGTACACCTTCTCGAATTCTTGAGCCTTGTATCATTTAACGCATTTTGCAGCGGGCAGCAGCGGAAACTCAGGGTGCTCTGGGGAGAAGTACAATGGGACCTCTGAGAGGTGCCTGTGGGGGCCGGGGAGGGGTGAGCTCCTCACAGCCCCAAACCACTCATGTCTTGCAGATGGACCCACGGCTGGGGAGGCCAGGACCGAGTGACTGTTCTCATCCCCTCAGAGCTTCCTGTGCCCTGAATGTCCGCCCCCCCCCCCCGTTCCCCCTCCAGCCCTCCATCAGTTCATGGAACCCCAGTGAGGAGGCTGTCTGGGATGCAAAGGCAAATGTTCAGGAATGGGTTATTGTGGGAGGAGAGTTGAACAAGGAATGGCCCAACTCTAGAACTCTCGATCCAGCCTGATGTCTGTGCCTTGTGGGGAGGGGTCGGCGCGGAGGTTGTGGGGACTGGCTTCAGGAGGAAAGCAACATCTAAAGAGCAGGAAAGGTGCAGACATGTGGGCATGGAGGCTTGAAAGAGGAAGGGGGCATCATTAGCCGAGACAGGAGGATAGGGCATGAGGGACAGATAACAATAATATTCAGCACGATCAACTGCTGAATGCCAGATTTGACTTGTATATATTTTTTAAAGATTTTATTTATTTATTTGACAGAGAGAGACACAGCGAGAGAGGGAACACAGCAGGGGGAGTGGGAGAGGGAGAAGCAGGCTTCCCGATGAGCAGGGAGCCCGATGCGGGGCTCGATCCCAGGACCCTGGGACCATGACCTGAGCCAAAGGCAGACGCTTAACGACTGAGCCACCCAGGTGCCCCCAGATTTGACTTGTATTAACTCAGTTGTCCTCAGTTGTCTGAGGAAGGTATCATTATCATCCTTCCTGTTCTATGCAGGAGACAAGTGAGATGAGAAGGCCCAAGGTCACACAGCCAGTAAAGGTGGAGGGCACCCTCGCTCATTGTCACTGTCCCCACAGTGCTGGGATGGCAGCCACTTGGGGTGGGACTGCGAGTCGTCCCAGGGAGGTGCTGCTGTCCTCTGACCCCTGGAGACCCTGAGGAACCCAGACACTCTGGAGAAAGCCTGAGAAGTCTGAAGGAGGGAGGCCAGTGGGGAGGGAGGGGACCAAGCGGGAGGAGCTGGCAGTGACTCAGCAGGGCAGGATAAGGATCTTCCAGCCCAGGAAGAGGTAACCCCACTCCTCTGCCAGGGGAGACGGAGTCACGGAGCCCGAAGCATGGGTTGGCCAGGGCAATGGAACATCCTGGGAGAATGGCGGGGAAAGCTCCTGGCAGGCAAGGGAGGAGTCGAGCACCTTGGGGTACCCCTTTTGCCCCTGCCTTCCTCACTCACTCATCACCCAGACATCCTTGGGATGGGGAGACAAAGCCTAGATAGGGCAGGGGAGAGGCAGGCAGCAGGACTGGGCTCCTCTCAGCCTCATAAGCAGGGGGCAGGTGGGCGCGGTGTCCCCCAGGAGGCTGAGCCCGTCCAGGTGTGGGTGGGGGACACAGGGCAGGGTAGGGCCGGGGCTGAGGTAGGAGGAGGTCCTCGGCACCCCTGGGGTTTCCACTGACATCACTGCCAGCTCAGGGTGAGGCAGGCCCTCTGGGCTCCTGCCCACTAGAGGGAAAGGGAAAGTGGACAGCCCTGCTGCCTTTCCTCCCGCCCCTGCCCTCGGTGGCCCCCAGGCCTGCACTCCGGGCAGCGAGCACGTGGTGATGGAGAGGAGGCTGCCTCAGGGATGCGGATCCCAGGGAGCCTCCTCTGGCCCCGGCAGCCCAGGCAGGGCTTCTGAGCCTACCTAGCCCTGACTCTGCAGGGGGAAGAGTCGGGGCCCTTGGAAGCCTGGGGAAGCCCTCCCCTTGGCTGTGGGCTGGGGGCTACCTAAAAGCCAGTTCGGTCCTCAGTCCGTGATTCAAACCCACTTGGCTGCTTGTGGAGTCTAATTCTAGCTGAGGGCAATGGAGCGCTTTCAGGGTGCTCTCAGCGACCCAGGAGGGCCCAGGTCGGGCGCCTGGCCCAGCAGCGCACTGTCCGTTCGTGTCAGCAGTGGGCGGTGGTGGAGGGCACGGGAGCCCAGGTCTCCGGCTCTCTGCCTCTGGAGCCTCTCGGCACCCAGCCCCTTCCCTTTTTCGGGGGGAGGCATGTTAGCAGCTGAGCGGTGTAGTTAAAAGGGCAGACAGTGCTGGGTTCCAGTGCTTGTGTGACCTTAGGCAAGTGACTTCAGTGTCCTCACATATAAAATGGGTAAATCCCAGTTCCCATCTTACAGGGTTACTGTAAGAATGAAATGATACTGTCCCCCCAAAACCTGAGCCCAGGACCCAACACGTGGTGAGAGCTCAGAATGTTTAAACTATGGTCAGTATTTAAGTCTCAGAGCCCTAAGCGGAGTAAAGGTGTCACCAAGAAATGCCGGCCATGGCAGCAGGCACCAGCAGGCCCCCACCTCTGTGGCCTGCACCCAGGTCAGCCTCCATCCCTCATCCCCATGGCCCCATGGGGCTCCTCTCTGTGTACCCAGGGAATGTTTGGTGAACACATGCATGAGTCAGTGAGGGTGTCCTTCCTTACCTCCGTGGGCTTCTCCCACACCACACTCCTGCTCACCCATCAGGAGGACTGGACCAGAGGCCTCCCTCGTTCAGGAATCCATGACATCCTCTGGGCCAGGACCCCTTCAATGCCAATCCTGCAGCTGTGTGAGACATGGTGTTTTGGGGGTGTCTGGAAGGCCTTCCCTGGGGATCCCAGTTATGGCTGTAGCGAGGGAAGGGACAGGGAAGGGACAGGGTCTAGCCTGTCCCTGAGCCAACACTGACTCACCCCCACCCCCTGTGAGGGCAGCTCGGGCATCACCCGGTGCCAGCCCTGCCCCCCTCCCAGCCACATCCCTTGGGGCCTGGCCTGCCACCCCCTGTGGATGATAAGGCCTGGACTCTGAAAGGCCAGGGAAGGCAGCAAAGCAGTGTCCTTCTCATGAGCTCACTGATCTCCCACCATCCTGTGGGGGGCGAGGGCATAGGTGGTCATAACCCATTCCACGGAGAGATGATGGGCTTATCCCAAGACCACGCTGGCCAACTGGAAACCCCTCATCCTGACTCCCAGCCTGGCCCTCTGCCAAACGCAGGGCACCGCTTGGGCTAGCGTGGGGTGCCACCGCCCCTCCTGCCATCCAGCCACATTTCCGCCCTGAGGCTGCACCTCCTCCCAGGGCTCTCCTGCCCTCTCGGTCCTCTGATCGGGGTGGGTTTTCCTTGTCCCCTCAGTCCTGGGCAGCGCCTAGCACCCAGCAGGGGTTCAGGAAGTGCCTGCACGACGTACCAAGACAGATGGCTCTGGGGCTCAGGGGGCGGGAGTCTCCCGTAACCTCTGCCCTGCCCTCAGCAGCAATCCCACAACAAGAGTCGCTTTCCCAGAGCCACAGGGGAGTGGGAACTTGCCTGAGATTCCCTAGCTGGGAATCAGAGGGCAGCCACCTGTGCCCCCACCCCACAGAAACACTGGAGGGGTTATTCCTGCTCCGCCTCTCCTTTCTTCCTTCTCCCCCCCCCCCCCCCCCCCCCCCCCCCCCCCCCC
>NW_022589719.1:33108778-33194662 GCF_004348235.1 Phoca vitulina | reverse complement strand
CCCCCCCCCCCCCCCCCCCCCCCCGCAACCGAGTTCCGACAGCCCACCCTATTTGGGATTTGGCAGCAGAAAGGCACGGTCTGTATTCCAGCCCCCACCCCAACCCAACTGGCAGCTCCTAGCCTGCTGTCTTTGCCCGGACATGGCAGAGGGGTACTGGCAGCTTGGAGATGGAGCTGATTTTCCCTTTGGCAGTGGGGAAGATGGGGGGGGGCTTGGCCACCCCCTGGGTGGGGGGAGAGGGCAGGGATGCGAGTCTAGACAAGAGGCAGAGGGAGAAGGTGACTTCCCCAGCATGTGGGGTCACCGTATCAAGCTGGGAGGCAGGGGGCTGTGTGTGAAACCAATTGTCCCTGCACTCACTTGGCCTGGGTCCCCATTTCAGAGCCCTGGCCCTCAGTTCCTGCAAACCAATAGTTTCTGGACTCCTGGGGTGAACATTTGCTGTGGGTGTGTGGAGGGGGGCGGTGCAGCATGGTGAGCTTCTCTCCCCTTCCACTGCTGAGTCTGTGCCTCTTCCTCCTTGGGCTCCTGCCTCCTCCCCGCCTTCCCACTCCTACCCATTTATTTGCCTCCTTGCCTCTCCTCTTTCCTGCCCTTCCCTTCTCTCTTTTCCCTCCTCTTCTCTCAGCCCCCACCTTCCTCCTTCAGCTCCCCTCTCCCTCTTTTCCCTTTCTCTCCCGGCCCCCTCCTCCTCTCCCGTGTGGGGGCTGCTCTCTCCCTGACTCAGCAAGGTGCTTTATAAGGTGCTGAGGGAGCTCGGCCAAATCCAAACCACATTGTGCAGACACTCTCCATAAGGAGCAGGCTGCAAACCAGGGGAGAAGGACGGACTGCACCCCCGCCCTCCCCCCACCCCGGCCCTTCATGGCTCCCTCCCTCTGAAACGGAGGCTGCTTGAGGACCTCATGGCTGGCCTCAGTGCCAGTCACCCACTGGGCATCTGCCTTCTTGACCTTGGCATGGGCATCAAAAGATCGCGGGGCTCACCGGCCAAGAATGTCATTGAAACTCCAGAGTTCTGGCTGGGGTGGAGGGCTGAGGGGTAAGAGGTCCCCCCCCAGCACTTTTCAGAAGGAGCCCTAAGCGGAGTGTGGGCTCCCCCCCCCCCAAGCAGATTTCGTCAGAGCTGCTACTGATGCCCTGGAAAGCCCCCTGCCCCCAACCCCAGGCCAGCTCCCCTTTCCCAGCTCTTTTTCTCCTTGTTTAGAAAGAAGAAAGAAAGAAAGAAGAAAAAAAAAAAAAAAAAACCAACAACAAAGTCTGTCCCACTCCAGTGAGGTAATTGAAAACAAACTTCTTCCCCCCCCCCCCCCCCCCCCACCTCAGTCTGCACAGTGCAGAAAAGGGAAGAGCTGCCTGGGAACCCAGCACTGGTCCTGACCACGCCGCCTGGCTCTGACCTGAAGCCTGGAGGGGCTGTGGCAGGGCTGGCAGGGCACCCCCCTCCTTTCTCTGGGGGCACCGGGGCAGGAGTGTGGAGTGAAGAATCTGATGCTAGTCCAGAGAGAGGAATCACCTTCCAGGGCTGGCCCACCACTGCCTCTCCCACTTTGAAAAAAACAAACAGCAGAAGCAACTTATTACCAAATGATTTAATCGGTGGTCTGGATCTAGAGCACTCAAGCCTCGGAGACCAAAGGACTGTCCCCCAAGAAGTCACCAAGAGGAGATGTCTGCAAGCCCCAGACTCGAGCCTTTTCCTCTGCACTCCCCCTGGCAGCTCTCTGGAGGGGGAGAAAGGGGGCGGGAAGGAGACCCTCTACGGAGGGTCTAGGCTTATGGGTCCCCCAGGTATCCTGCCTAGCAAGTCCCCACCCAGGCCTGAGGGAATGAAGGAGGGAGAGCACTCCGCAGCCACTCCCCACCCCGTACCCCACCACTGGAAAACACCAACAACCCCACACCCCAAAGGCGAGAGAAGACCAAAAGTCTTTAGGGGGAAGCATTTCACAAATGGGGACTCTTGGTCTGTCCATCGCCTTGAATGGGAGCATTCCCGCTGAGTCACCCGCGCAGCCTCTGGTGTTGAAACGGGTCCGGCGCCTCGTGCTGATTAATGAACTACAATTCCCCCACCCATGTGCAGTCTCCCGGCCACTGGGAAGAATGAAGAACCTTGTGAACCTGAGGGGAAAACCCTCAGCCAAGTGCCCTCTACTTTCCTTAGAGCTGGGCAGTGGGCCTGTGGTGCCCTCTGTCTCCCCCACCCCGGGGGGCACTGTGAGCCAGTCAGTCACCTGCCCCAGGGCCTCACTTAGCCCCAGCTTTTGGAAATGGGACAGGCGGCGGGACAATAGGCAAGGGGGGCGGTCAGCCCAGACAAAGGGCAGCAGGAAAAACACCATCACTTGCTACGAAGCCCGCTCGCTGGCATTTGGGAGAATGTGTCATTGCATTTACTCAGGGGGAGGGGGAGGGGAGGGAAGGTTAGAGATGAGGAGTCAGAGGTAGGGCGAGCGCAGGGACCCCGCACCCCAGGTCGACGCCGTCGGAGAAGAAAAGGAGCGGGCGGCTCCCTCCCCCAGCTCGGGGAGTCTGCAGACGGACTGATGCCCTCCCCGCCCCCTCCCCCAGGAGGCCCAGGGTGGTACCGCCGCAGCCTCGCCTCACCTCACCCCCCCTCGGTGTTGTGGGAGGGATAGGAGCCCCAGAAGCCCTCCCTTCCCTCCTCCCCCCTCCTCCCCCCACCCCGGGGAGGGCCGCTACAATTTGTGGTTACAGCTTTACACGTCAGAAAAAAAAAAAAAAAAAAGTTTGCAGAATGTCCCACACCGAAAAAAAAAAAAATCCGAAACCGAGCGAAAAAAACCTGCGAGTGGGCCTGGCGGATGGGATTATTAAAGCTTCGCCGGAGCCGCGGCTCGCCCTCCCACTCCGCCAGCCTCCGGGAGAGGAGCCGCGCCCGGCCGGCCCGGCCCCCAGCCCCATGGACCTCCGAGCAGGTAGGAGCCTGGCGTCCGAGGCCCCGGCCCCCGCCCCCGCCCGGGAGCCGCGAGATCCGGTTCCCGTGCCTCCCCCGGGAGCCCCGAGCCGGGGCCGGGCTGGGGAGCCGGGAGCTACCCCCGCCAGCAGGGCTCGGGCCGGGGGAGGCACGGCTGGGCGCCCTCGAGAGGGGCCGGGCGGGGACGCGGCATTCCTGAAGTCCGCCCGGCGGGGCCAGGAGGTGGCTGGGAGCGCGGCGGGGAGCCCGCGCGACCCGCTGACCGGGGGAGCCGGCAACCTGGAGCCCCTGCGAGACGGGGTCCCGGGGATCCCGGCGGAAAGAGCCCCGCGCGAAAGTCAGGGAGAGCGAGTCCGAGGCGGGGAGCGGGGATGCGGGAGGGAGACACGGCGCGCGGGAAGGAGGGGGCCGGGGAGGAAGAGGGGAGAAGGGCGGGGAGCCCGAGGCCGGGCCGGCGGGAGGCGAGGGGAGGCCGACACCTCGGGCCCGCCGCGCTCCCTCCCCGGCCCGCCGGGAGGGGAGGGCGGGAAGGAGGGCGGGCGAGAGGAGAGGAGGGCGGAGGGCAGAGCCGAGCCTGGCTGGGCCGGGCCGGGCCGGGCTGCGGGACTCGCGGCTTCCTCGCTGCGCGCTGCGCGGCTGGAGCCCACCATGCTGCCCGCGGCCGGGGAGCCGGCGGCAGGTAGGGGCCGGGCGGCGGGGCGGGCGGCGGCGGCAGCGAGTCCCCGGTCCGGCCCGCCGTGGCCTGGGAGTGATTAGTGCGGGGGACGGGCGCAGCCCGGCCGGACCGGGCAGGAGAAAGTCCGTCACCGGCCGGGGAGCGGCGGCAGCGGCCGCTCGGCTCCGGCGGCCCGCGGGAGGGCGGGCGGGCAGGGCAGGGAGTTGACGCGCGGGAAAGGGCAGCGGCCGGGCCGAGCCCGGCGCCCCGGACCCCGCCCCCGCCCCCGCCGCCGGGAAGGGAGCGACCGGGCGGGAGCGGGCCGGGGGCGGGGCCGGGGGCGCCGAGGCCACACAAGGGGAAGGCGCCGCCGCCGCGGGGAGGGGGCCGAGAGCGAGAGGTCACCGCCGAGGGGGAGGGCCAGCGAGCGGCCGCCGCCGCCAAGTTCTCGGGCCGAGCCCCTCGAGGGAAACCCCAGGTCCCCCGGGCCTCTCCAGAGTCCCCTCATCTCTGCCTTCCCCACCTTCCTTCCCAGTGACTCCACACTGCGCTCCAGAAGCCCCCACCCCCACAGACCCCCAGTCCCAGAGGACCCCGTCCCAGTTTCCCCCAGCGCCCGGCCTGGCCCTCCTGGCTGGGGTAGGAGGGAGCTGCCAGGAGGGGAGGGGAAGCTGGAAGTCCCCAGCCTTGGAGACAGAGGCTGGGGGTGAGGGCACTGGACACACACCTCTGTCAGGCGCTCTCTGACCCTGACCCTGACCCTGAGGGGCTGACACCTCCCGGCTTTCACAACCCCCACAGACCCCGTTTCCGGCTCTAAGCACACACTGCCCCTCCCTAGGGACACCGGGACACATTCCTAGGAGAGACCAGACAGCAACCCGCCCCTCCCCCGGCAGTTTGGATCTGCCACCCTCACTGCCCTGGAGCCACACACTCAACCAGGGGAGAAAACAGGCACCAGGCAGATGGCAGCAAGTGTCACCTTGCAGCCCTCCCGTCCCCAGTCTCTCCTCCAGACTGGTGTAATGGCTCCCTCTCCCCTCCACAGAGCCCCGCACTCCTCCCCGTTCACACTTGTGCACACCACCTGGCCACACCAGCTACTCTATTAGTGACACTTCACATTCCTCCCCACAATCCAATCCCACCTGCCTATTCACACCGGGGCTCCTGCCCGCTCCCTCCCAGCCCCTCCCACACCGCTGAATAACAACGCCCTTTCAAACTCACCCACACACTTGCCCAGACTATTTCCTTCCCTTGGTCCCCATGCCTGGCTCTTAGCTGGCTGCTTAGCTCCCCCAGCTTCATCCTGCACCCCTTGGGAGCACCTGGGATCCTCTTGCAACACAATCCAGAACGCTCTCACTCCGACAGCTCAACTCCTGTATCCATATTGACTTCACAAGGCAGGGTGGCCGGCCCACCTGTCTGCTTCTTTCCCTGGGCCTCAGTTTCTTCTGTCATTTAGGCTGGAAGAGAAGGGCAGGGAGGGGGCTGCTGAAGATGACAGCAGAGATGGAGCCGACGCGGTTCCGCTGAGAGGGACTTCAGTGTGCATAGCGCGACCCTCGCGCAAGCCCCGTCACCTGATGGGTTGGTGGCAAAGCTCGGGCTCCTGACTTCTGGGCCTATGTGTACTCACTCACTAAGCACTTCTCAGTGACCTGGGGCAGAGGGAACCAAGGAGAGGATGGAAGGGAGAAGAGACAGAGGGGAGGGCAGCCAGCCCAGAGGACAAGGAAAGATGGGCTGTTTCTGTGGGCCTTTCCCTGAGGAGGCAGGTCAGGAGGAGCCCCCGAGGGCCATTTCCTACAGTTCAGTGCCTGGATCTCCCACTGCAGTGGACACACCACCCCTAAACCACTTCCTTCCCCCAACTCCCCTCAACAGATCCCTCCAAGGTCACCGGGGAAGCTGGTCCGGGGCTGGCCTGAGGGCAGAGCCTTTCCGGCTGGCTCCCACATTTTTCAGCACCTCTGGAGCTCTGTGATGCCTCCCTGGCTCCTACATTTTTGGCTGATAGCCCTTATGCACCCATCCCAGGTGCCGAGTCTCCTGGCTGATTTGTCCTGCCCACCCTGGCCGCCCTGGCCCATCTGCCCCACTGAGCCCCCCACCCTCACTGAATGAGGTCAGCCTGGAGGATACAGGCCAGGGATCAAGGGGCGGCTGGCTAAAGACATGCGAACACGGCTATGCCTGCCTGTGCTGCCCTGTCAGGGTGGCCCTGCGCTTGCGTGGGCTGAGTGTGTGTGTGTGTGTGTGTGTGTGTGTGTGTGTGTGTGTGTGTTCGTTCACGAGGGGGGCCTAGGTTCCCAGGGCCCAGGGATCTGGATGGAATTAGGGGCCACCCGGGCGGGGGCCAGGATGGGGGGTGGGGGGTGGGGGGCTCCAGCAGGAAACGTGAGCTGCACTCATTAGCTCCTCACGTGCTCAGCCGGATTTATAAACACAAGGGAAGACGGGATGTAAACAATCAGTGGGCAGCAGCCAGAGGCAGAGCTGGGGTGGGGGCTGGGCTAGGGGCCAGGACTGGAGGAGGGGGCCCAGGACACAGCCCCCAGTGGCCCCGTCCACCTGCACACCGTGAGCCTGGCCAGAAGGATGGAAGAGGGCTCCAGGATGCCCACCTAGTTCTCCCTCCCAGGGATGCAGGCAGGCTGCAAGCTGCACCAAGTTCCACTGCTTACAACTAAACCACAGGTGTTCTTTGCCCCAGATGGCTATCAGTTTGCTGCCTGAGATATGGGGACATCTTGCCCAGAGTGGAAGCTGTTGTAATCGAGAGTAGAGCCCTGTCCTCTTTCTCCTCTCCTAGGCTCCTCTCCCTCTAGATACCTGAGACTCCTTCCTTCTTTCTGGCTCTCTCTATGGGTCGGTCAGTACAATCCTTCTGCTCTTTCCCCTGCCCCCACCCCCCAGCCTGCAGTGACACAGTTACCTCAGAACTGAAATATTCCTGGAAACACCGGCCTCGTCTGGTTAATTTCATGAGCCGTTTTTCTGCCCAGATGACTTAGCTCTTGTTTATCCAAAGGCTTCTCCCCCTGTTGTCCCTGTGTAGGGAGCCAGTTCTCCCCAGGGATGTCCCACAGGGCCCAGAAGGGGAGGGGAGAACAAGGCCCGAGTTAGGGTCCTGACCCCATGCCCCTCCCCCATCCCCCTCCATGCCATTGGCCCAGTCTCAGAACTCTGGCTAGAAGGGCTGCCCAAAGCAGGGTGGGGGAAAGAGGTGAGCCCAGCTCCCAGGGTTTCAGCGGGGACCCTCAGCATTGCTGCTAATTCAAGGCTGGAAGGGCCACTGCCCACCTCAGCATGTCTCCAACCTCCAAAACTAACCCCATATTGTACCCTTTGGATCTTGGAGGTGACTCTGCCAGATACCCAGGCTGAGGGTAGCCCCAGGCTTCATGCAGAGGAGAAGGGCCTGGAATTCTCTTGGGATGTGAGGAACAGTGAATAGAAAGGAACACAGAGTCAGCAGGAGCTAGGCATGGAAAGGCAGAATGAGGAAAAGAGCACCAGGAGGGAAGCCACGGGCTGCAGATGGGGACAAGGACAAGGGGGTCAGTCACCTGCCTGATCCTGCTCTCTGTCTACACACGCACACACCCACCCACCCATGCTCTCAAACCAAGAGCCCCTCATCCCCAGGGGCAGGGTCTCTGAGACTGGTGCTCTCCCCCACCCTGCCCACTCCCATGCTCCATCAATAAAGTTGCCAACCAAGCATCTCAAAGAGTCAAGACTGATGGGCTGGGCCACTGCAGAAATCCCTACCTGACCCCTACACCCTTGTAAGAGACATTCTCTACAGTTTGAATCTTAAACCCTCTCTAAAACCCTGACCCAGGATTACGACTAACTCCAAACTTCCCCTAACTCTAAGTACAGTCAAATTGTCAAACGCATATCCAACTCATTTCTATCACATATGTCATTATGAAACTTTGAAAGTGGAAAAGAGAAAGTAGAAGAAACGACTCATGACCTCACACCTACCCAAGCTTAAAACCCAAACCAGCCCTCTCTTCGTGACGCGCCATGTGTTACCCCAGCTGACATCTAAATCAACACATTCACAGACCTTGGCCCCAGCGAACCCTGTGCCTGTCCAAACCTAACCACATCCCCCAGCTGGACTCAAACCTCAACCACACTCAATCAGCCAAATCCTAATAAACTAACCTGAAACTTTAAAAGTAACCCAGTCCTTAAACCTAACCTAGCCCAATGCCAATTATAGCCTTACCCCAACCCAACCTTAATTGCCTTTACCCAGTCCCAATGCCCACTGGATCCTGGCCTCGTTCTCTTCACCGTGGACCTCACCTAAAAGCTGGGAAAATCATGTCTCCCAACTGCCTACGTCTGTCCTTACAGATCTGAGCCCTGGGCTCTCGTATCTCAAGATGTCCAAACTCTCCAGCACCGTTGGCTGACAAACCAAACGCTTCAAATACATCATATTCCCTCTCCTCCTCCCTTTCACTTCCCCCACCCTCCCTCTTCACTGCAGGCTGATCAAAGGACCTCATTCAAGGGGCGCCTGGTGGCTCAGTTGGTTAAGCATCTGACCCTTGATTTCGGCTCAGGTCATGATCTCTTGGGGTCCTGGGATGGAGCCCCCAGTCAGGCTCCACGCTCAGCAGGGGAGTCTGCTTCCCCTCTCCCTCTGCCCCTCCCCTGCTCACGCGCACGGGCGCGCACACACACACGTGCGCGCTCTCTCTCTCTGAAATAAATAAATACATCTTAAAAAACAAACAACATTCAGGTCAAACTTTTCCCCATCCAACCTCCTAGATAAGAATGGGGCAAACCTCCACCCTGCGTCAGTCCACACCCAGGAATCCTATGCTAGAATGTACCCACCACTGACTACAGGAGCCAGCCCTGTGTCCTTCAGCCTGACACTGGTGATCTAACCCTACCCCTTGCCTCCTATGGCTCAGCTTGGACTTGTCTCAGGGCAGCCTCTCTCGGGCCCTTCCCAGGGCTGATTGCTCTCAGCCGGCAGCGGGGACATGTGCTGTTTCCCACCCCTTGGCTCCAGTGGGACTGGGAGGCTGGGAGAGGAGGCTGAACCCAGGAATACTGATTCACAGACCCTAGGCCTGGCCCCGTCCCTCCACGTATGCACACATATGTGTCGGCATACGAATGGTGACTCTCAGCTGACCCACTAATATACTCTCCAATATGTGCTCATAGATACACACACAGAGGCCAAGTCCTGGTCCTCAAACACATACATACCTCCATCCCCACACACCCCGGCCAGGAACACTCCCTTCCTCCACCCCCCTGCCTCCCATCTGGCAGCTCCCACTCACCCCCCTCCTCCCCCACCCCAGCCCAAGGTGGAGACAGACACCTGAGGGGCTGCCAGCTGAGTCCTCCACTGGGCCCGGGCCCGCCCTCATGCTTCTTGCCCCTCCTGTCCACAGGGGACTCGTGGGGGATGCTAGCTTGCCTGTGTACTGTCCTCTGGCACCTCCCTGCAGTGCCAGCCCTCAATCGCACAGGGGACCCGGGGCCTGGCCCCTCCATCCAGAAAACCTACGACCTCACCCGCTACCTGGAGCACCAACTCCGCAGCTTGGCTGGGACCTACGTGAGTACCCAGGGCGGCTGAAAGGTCTGGGAGTTGGGCAATGAATGAGAAATTGGTGGAAGAGAGACAGAATGGTGGAGGGGTCCCAGTGAGTCCCGGTGATCAGGGGGGCCCTTTGGTTCCAAACGGTCCCCATGTCTGGCCTATCTCCTGCCCTTCCCTCTTAGGTGCCCCCCTCCTCCCCATCCCTGGCCCCAGGACTAGGCATGTGGGCAGGCCTCGCACCCGCCTTGGCCCATTGCCCCACTGGCTGCCGGCCCAGCCGCCCGCCTCCCCCTGGGGGCCGGGGAAGTCTCTTCTGTTTACACCGTGTTGTGGTGTCTCTTGCATGGGCGGGGCTGGGTGGGGATGGAGGGGCCCCACCTCCCATGCCTGTGTTCCAGCTCGCCTCTGCCCCAGACCTGGGGCCCTGCTGCTCTGGACCCATGGGCCTCCCCTCTGTCTGCCTCTCCCATCCTAGCTGGGCCTCCTAGGGGGGACTTGGGGGAAGGGGGCTGCAGGGAAGCCAGGCCAGTAGTGGCAGGAGGTTCAGGGTGTGGATGGAAGTTGTGCCATAAGGATTTGGGGGCAGTCCAGAGGTGTTCTGAGAGCCCAGGAGAGAAGGAAAGAGGGTCAGAGTTGCCGAGGACCATGGGGAACCGGCCCCCTCTTCCCGTGTTCCTCTTCCACATCCCAGACCCTACTCTGGAGCCAGGGAAAGAAAGGGGAGGAGGGTGGCGGGGGAGCTGGCTCCAGCCCCAGGATACACCGAGGAAATTAGTTTGTCTCTGTGCTTGTCAGCGTGTGAACCTCCCCCTGGGCCCTTGCCTATCCCAGGCCTCGCCCCTCTCTGCTCCCTTTCTCTCTGGCTGCAACGTCCCCCTCAGCCCTTTCCCTGGGCCCCAGGCCTCTCCCTTGAGGGTTGGCAAAGCTCTGTCCTCTTCCCTAGACTGCCTCCTATACCCTTCCTCCAGCCCAACTCTTGAGACTGCCTCAGTTTCTTCCTTCTGCAGCCCTGCTCCTATGAGCCCTTCCTTGGGGCACTTAGTGCTTCGGGAGCACCGTCTGTCCCCTGCCCTTCCGCCCGTGGGACCAGGCATGGAGGCATCGGGAGGCAAATGGAGCTCTGATTCCCACGGGCCCCTCTGCCTTTCCACCCGCCTTTCCCTTCCCTGGCCAAAAACCCTTGCTTGACTCTGCTACCCCCTCTAGCTCCCGACCCTTTTTCTCTCCTGGCTTTCCCTGCCAAATTTCTCGAAGGAGTGGTCTACACCCTCTGCCTCCGCTTCCTCTCCACCCACTCACTCCTTAACCCCCTGCAATCTGGCCTCCAGGCCACTGAAGCGGTTCTCTCCAAGGTCATCAGGCACCTCCTTCTTGCCAACCCAACAGAATTTCCTAAGGCTCCCTCTCCTTGCTCTCTGTTTTGCAGCCACCCTGTCCGGTACTGCTGCCTTCCGAACTCCTCTTCTTGGCTCTGCACTCTTCTGGTCCACCTTCCACCTCTGCAGCCTGGCCTCCTGGGTCCTCCTGGCTCCTCTTCCTCTCTGCCCTGCCCCGCGGCGGGCCCACTCCCAAGGCTTGCACACACAGCCAATCAGCACGTCCTCTCTGAGTATCTCCTGCGAGTTTTTCTCTTTCCACACCTCTCCATAGGGGAGTTCGTCACCCCCACTGCCTCAGCTGTCACCTCCATGCAGATGACATCCCCAGAGAAACTTGGGGGAGGCCCTGGAACAGAGAGGGGCCTAGTGTGGAGACGGGGCCAGTGTCAGGGGACACAGGACACAGCGGCTCTGGGGGCAGGTGTCTCCTGGTGACCGCTGGCTACTCGGCCCTCCTCCTTCCCCATCGCCCTCTCCTTTTCACAGCTGAACTACCTGGGCCCCCCTTTCAACGAGCCTGACTTCAACCCACCTCGGCTGGGGGCAGAGACCCTGCCCAGGGCCACCGTCAACCTGGATGTGTGGCGAAGCCTCAACGACAAACTGCGCCTGACCCAGAACTATGAGGCCTACAGCCACCTGCTGTGCTATTTGCGAGGCCTCAACCGCCAGGCGGCCACGGCCGAGCTGCGCCGCAGCCTGGCCCACTTCTGCACCAGCCTCCAGGGCCTGCTGGGCAGCATCGCGGGGGTCATGGCGGCTCTGGGCTACCCGCTGCCCCAGCCTCTGCCCGGCACTGAGCCCACCTGGGCCCCTGGCCCTGCCCACAGCGACTTCCTCCAGAAGATGGACGACTTCTGGCTGCTGAAGGAGCTGCAGACCTGGCTGTGGCGCTCAGCCAAGGACTTCAACCGGCTCAAGAAGAAGATGCAGCCTCCCGCGGCTGCAGTCACCCTGCACCTGGAGGCCCGTGGCTTCTGACCTCTGACCTTCGCCACCTCCCCACTCCCCTGCTCCTTCAAACCCTGCGCCCGCTCGGGGAGGGAGAAACCTGTATGCCAACACTCGTTGAGCCAGGAGACAGAAGTCATGAGCCTCTGGCCCTCTCCGGACTTGAAAGAGGGTGTGATGCAATAAGGCCTGTCCCCTCCCTGCTTCCCAAAGTCGTGCAGGTCTGGGGAGGAGGTGCAATAGGCCCTGTCCCATCGCCACAGGAAGGAATGCTCACGGGAGCCCCAAGGGGCTCAAGTTGGTGCAAAGGCTCTCACAGCTTCCTGTGTCCTGCCCAGCACTGGCCAGTGCCCCACTGCCCCTCCAGTGGCACTCCCGGGAAGTGTGCCTGTAGGGCAGGGAGGGGGGCCACCACAGCATGTGCCTTTCTGGGGTGAAGCCCTTCGGCTGCCCCGCTCTTCTTCGATGGGTGTTGCTCCCCTGTCCCCAAATAACTCAGTACATCCGATTCAGGAAACATACACAGTGGCAAGTCCAAACAGGAAAAAAATGGTATTTAAAAGTGGAAGAGGAAGGGTCTGCATTGGAGGTGTACTGAAAGCATAGGGCCAGGCACAGACCGGACCCAGGGGTCACCAAGGCAGTCGGTGGTACAGGATGGCAGCCAAAAGGACCTTGCCTTGCATCTTGTCGCCGGCATCACGGTGCCTCCTCCCCACCCCGTTTCCAGGCTGGCTGTGGGTTGCCCAGGCTGGGGAGGGCAACCGCAGCCACAGCCCCAGGGTTCCCTGAAAGTTTACATTGCAGTAGCATTGCGGGGTGCGGGGGGCAGCCCCCCCAGGCCCTGCCCCCCAGCCTCACCCACTCATGACTCTAAGTTTGTTGTATTAATATTTATTTATTTGGAGATGTTATTTATTAGATGATATTTATTGCAGAATTTCTATTCTTGTATTAACAAATAAAAGGCTTGCCCCAGGACTTCATCTCTTTGCTGGGCCTTGCCCCTCCTCCTGGCCCTTCCCCTCCTGGGCTCCCGCGCCCCCACGGGCTCGGAGCCTGCCAGTCCAAGGGGTAGCTCAGAGAGGCAAAGAACTCGGGGAAGAGGCTCTGCCCTGTCCACAGGGAGGGTGTGCATGCAGCACACTCTGCTCCTCCACCCACGGTGTGTTCCTTTAGTCCTTCCACCATCTTGCCTGCCCCCTCCCAGCCTTTGCTCAGCCCGCCTCACCTCTCAAGATTATTTTAAGGGTCTCGTAGGTCTGTCTCCCTAAGCCGTCCACCTGTCCCTCTGGTCAGCCATGCACAGTCAACCCTCAGCTTCGCCAGTCCTCCCACCCCCGTGGCAGCCCACTGGGGCCCCCAGCAGTGACCTTCACCTCAATACCCTTCCTCTCCTGGGGAGCGTGACTGACTGCGGCCAAGTCGCAAGTCTCAGCTGTGACTCTACTCCTTTCTTTCCAGGGTAAGTCAGCAGGTTAGGGGGAAAGAGAAAAACTCAGATTGGTCTGCAAGCGAATGGGGTAGATGCTATTCAAGGCATGACCTCAGCTCCAAGCCCAGCCTCGAAGCCTCCTAGAGTGACTTTGGACAAGTTACTTAAACTCTCTATTCTCCGGTTTCCCCGTCTGTAAAATGCGGATGATGAAACAGCCTTCTAAGACTGTTTGAAGGATGAGAGAAACAATAAAGGTGAGGTGCCTGGCCGCAGCAGCAGGGATTAGTAATCAGGTGACGTGGGACAGATCGGCCGCGAAGACCGCGGAGTAAGTTGGGCTGACTGCTCCCAGCTAACACAGAGGTATTTTACCAGGAGATGGTGCCCTAAGCTAAGGAAGTAACAAATGATGGTCCTGTCAAGCAATCTACAAATACTTTAAAGACCTGCCCATCATTACGCTAACTGGAGTAGGAAATCCAAGAGAAGTCTGAGACCTAACTTGGCTCCTGCCCTGACGGAGCCTGTGATCCATCTGGGGAGAGAAGACCGTCGGTAGAAACCACCGCCGGGTGCGTGAGTGTAGGTGCAAGAGCTACTGGACTTGCTTTTATGGTCGAGCCGGGTTCTGCTGACTGTCCCACAGTCACCTGGCCCAAGTTGGAGGGGACATGCCCCATAGAGGGGTCCAGGCTCTTTGGGCAGGGACATCTGCCCTGGCTCTGTCTAGATATCCTGCAGGCCTGCTTCCTGTCTAACAAGATAGGAAGGAGAGGGCATCTGGGCTGTCTCCACGCTGGGGCAAAATGAGTAGCAGCCCGTCCGGTGTAAGGCACCAAGCAAGGGGCTATACAGAATACCGGGAGAAGGAAGGCGTATCCCACACTCCTGTACTGCGAGCTTCTTGGGGGGCCGACTTTGAGTTTTCCCCATCTCTCTATCCCAGGTCAGGCGCAAGCCCAAAGAAGGTGTTCAATTAGCGTGTTGAACCAAACCACGTAGAAAAGGGATCCCTTGCCCCAAATGCTAAACTCCAAGGCAGAATTTGATTAGCTGTGGAAAGACCCAGATGAAATCCCCGGGAGACAGGGAAGGCAGGCTGGCATCCCTCCGCTGAGGGTGCTGGTCTGTAAGCCTCGCGGGGAAGGCAATGGTGTCTGCCACCACCGCCGTCCCTCCAGTGCCCAACACGCAGCAGGTGCCGCTGCATGGCCTCTCCAGGTAGGGTCTGGACAAGGGCAGGACAAGGGTCAGTTCAGTGCGTCTGTCTCCCTTTTAAGCGGATAGCATCTCGAGGGCACGATCCATAATTTATTCGTCTTTGCATCCCTACAGCATTTTAGCACAATGCCTGCACCGAACTAAAGTACTTGCTAATTTAACGTAAGCTGATTTAAAGAGTGTCAAGCAATAGTGTGTGAGAAGTTAAGAGAAGTGAGTTTTTGGGAGGCCACCGATCAACAGTGTCAGAGGCCCCAGAAGCCCTGGGGGAAGAATTCGGGGGGAAACCCACTGAGAAATCAGGAAGTCACAGGTGACCTTTGCAAGAGCAGTTGGGAGGCAGACGCCAAATTGTGAGATTAAAGGAGGTGGTGAGAAAGAAGAAGGGGTAAGTGTATTCTCCCCGGCCTTTGGTGGCAAAAGGAATACCTAGACGGGTAGCAGGAGCACTGATGTGTGGTTGGCTGGTTTGCTGTTGTTTCAAACAGAGAGATCTAAACACGAAATTGCTGTGGGGGGGGGTGGCAGCTGGAGAAGAATGTAGAGAGCCTTAGGGAATGGAATCGGGGACAAGCAGAGGAAGGGAATCAAAATCGTTGCTGGGCAGCCTCGTGGAGCCAGGTGACATCAGCACACGCATCTCTGTCATGGGCTGTGACATTCCCCAGCAAGCCACAGATGGCCAGACGCGAGGACAGAGAGAAGACAGGGTGCTTCCCATGGCCCGAGGACTGATAAAGCAGGAATGGCAGAGAATTGAGGGTTGGTTGAGACTCCAGAGGGTTAGGAATGGTGCTTTTGAACACCATTTGAACACAGGGCAGGTAGCAGAGGGAAAGAAGGGAGGAGAGTGACCGGGAAGGGTGGGCAAGTGCTGGAGGTGGCTCCCGTGGAAGATGCAGAGGGGGTACCCCCCAGCAGCAAGGTGGGGGAGGTAGACACAGAGGAGAACCGAGCCAGAAAGGGCATTTCAGAGTTTGAGTTCTTGAACTCTCCCCCAAATAGCTCCCTACTGATGGTGTCGGGGTGTGAGTCCCCCCTTTGGGTTTTGGAGCTGTGGACCAAGAGGCAGGTAGCTCTTGGTAAAGGACAAGTCATCAGGCTTTTCTATGAATTTGTTTGTTATTGGTTCTCCACCCACGGCGGCTCCAGGAGAGGTGACGAGTTAGTGGTGGTTATCCCAGGTCCCACCTTTTAAGTGTGGCCTGAGAGTCAGGGGCCCAGGGATGCAGAGGTCAGCTTAAGAACCTGGAATGCCTGGGGCCCTGCAGTGCCACGGAGGAGAGGACATCTCTAGAAGTCCTTCCGTTCCAGGGAGGCTGGGGAGAGTAGGAGGGGGGAGCGGGGAGGGGGTAGTGAGAGTAGGCTCTCTTCCTCCATCATCCCCATCCAGATAGCACGGAGTGGATTAGAAATCTCAGCATCATCTTGAGGATCCAGAAACGCACCTGCGTGTGAAAGGATGTGCAGAGAATGGAGAGCTGTCACTTGGGAGAGGCAAGGTCACTGGCAGGGGTAGGAGCGGGCACAGGAGAGGTGCAGGGTGGCTCAAGGGTAGTGACAGCTTGCCAGCTTCCCGCTTTTGCACAGACTGGCCCCACGCCCGAGGACTTGGGGCCCTCTCAGTGTGTGAAAAGACTCATTCAAGCACTCATCTTACAGACACGTACACACATTCACCCACTTGCCACGGCCACCCCAAATGGGGAAGGGCCAAAAGGAAAGCCCTTGTTCCCCGTAACCTGCAGGGTGAGGGCCAGTGATCTAGGCCACTGGCTGAGTGCTCTGATGGATGGCTGCCTCTCAGCTCCCCCTTCTTCTCTGGAGCCACAACTGTCTCTGCCTTTGTCCCTGTAATTCTTGAGCTCCCTGACTCAGCCTGGCTCCCCGATTCCCAGCAGTAGACAAAGCCCCTGTCAGTGAGGTGGGGGTGGGGACAACGAGGGAGTAGCTGTGAACTGTAGGACCAGAGTTCCAGCCCTTTCTTTCTCCCAACCTTCAGGGTCTTTTGGCCTCCCGAGTTCAGAGGTCACCTCCAGGCCCCTCCCCAACTTGCCCCCATCTCTAAGGCCTGGCGGATGGGGTGGAAACTAACTAGGACTTTCCTCCCAGCTAGACAAAGTCTGACACCTGGTGGCCAAGGTGAGAAATGGCCAGAAGGATCCCTTTTCAAATGTCCCCAGAATTTCTCCAGGGCCAGGCTGGCCAAGGTGAAAGGGGAGGTGATGGGAGCTTTGGAGGGGGTGGCTGGGACAAAGCAGAAGAGACAGCCAGTGGCAGAAAAACCCAGACGCAGGAGAACTTTTGCCTTCTGTCAGGCTCCTGCCCCTTAAGCCCACTAGGCCGAAGACCCTGGAGCAGGGAGAGGTGGGGTGTCTGGGAGGATCATGATGGACTAGGAGGGGCTGCCTGAAAGAATTTTGGCCCACAGGGTGGAGAATGGGGCCCAGGGCGTGTGAATATGTGGGGGCTGGGGGTATGAATCTGGCTGCCCAGAATCTCCAGCTCAGGGTGGGTGGCAGGGCCTGAGGGCCTGAGGAAGGGGGGTGCTGGGGAGAAGGAAGGAGAGCAGGAAGGAGAGCAGGCTACGCCCCACAGCCTGCTGGGCCCCAGGCAGCTGCTTCCTTCCCTCTACCTGCCCCCACCTTCCTAGCTCTAGCTGGCTCTCTCCAGAAGCCCCATTGTGAGCAGGGGGAGGGGGAAGGGGCTCCCAGGGCGCCTGCGCAGTGCTGAGGCCCCCCACCCTGCCACATTGTCTGAGCTAAGCCAGGCCTAATCCCCCTTCCCTTTGGAGGAGTAGGCAGTGGGCCTCAGCCCTCAGGAAGGTGCTGGGCTCCTGTTCCAGTTCTTTGCTCTCTTTTCTCTTGGGTTCTCCCAAGACTTTGGCCTTGGCCTAGAGCAAGGCCCTTGGGTGTTCCCAAGCTGAGGTCACTCCTGCAAAGTGCAAAGGTCACTCCTGCTAGTCCCATCACCAGCCTCTGGGGGTCAGAGCTGACAGAGAAACAGGCTCCTGGGTCTCAGGAAATTCCCTGAAGGAGGGAGAACTTAGCTCCCAACTCAGACCTCTGACCTGGCCCTCCAGCCTGACGCCTGACTTGTGATAGGCCCCACCATAGCAGTTTTGGGGATAGGACAGGAGGCTGTCTGAGTCGGAACAGGGGTTCCAGGAAGAAAGGTGATAGGGGCAGACAGGTTAGAGGAGTGAAGAAGGAAAAGACCTGAGGATGGCAGGCCAAGGTTCTAGTGGCCAGCACACCTCAGGGATCCAGACACCAAGTTGGGGAAGGATGCCAATTAGACAGGGATGGTTCCAAAACTCCTGGGTGCCAACTCCTTTGAGTCAGGGAGCTCAGTCCCACTACTCTCTGACTAGGACAGAAGGGCAATGCTGCCTGTGGAGAGTTCTCTCGACTCCAGGCCAGAAAACCGGTCCTAGGCCACTTGCACTTGAGCTGACCGCCCTGATTCTTTCTTGGGGCTGGGGGGAAGCTGAAGGCCAAGGGAGACATCTTCCAGGCTAGGTGGGAGAGGCTAGCAGGGCCTGGGCCAGGCAGAGCTGGGGGCAGCCGGCAGGGATGGCCCAGACAGTGCCCACAGAGCAGGTCCGGGTGCCAGAGGAGAGAGGGAATGAGCTCGGGCGGCGGTAGGAGCCACTGTGGCCGCCCAGCGGCACACCCCATTTCACGCTCCCTGGGCGGTGGCAGGGCCCCACGGCTATCAGCTTTCAGGGGTGGGAAGGACCAGGAATGAGGAGGGGTCTGCCCCACCCATGGCTTCCTACTCCCTTAAGGCTCTGTGGGCTCAGGAGTGAGGTGCCACACACCTCTGGGAACGCCCTCTGGGGAGAGAGTGGTCAGTCCCACAGAGCCTGGGCACCATCCCTCTGTAGAGTGCACAGGGCCTGACTGGACCCCACACCTCAGCCCTTCTCAGGCATGGTGGAGAGGGCCTCCCTGTTTTCCTTCCCAATGCAGCAGGGCCCCCGTCTCCCTCAATGTGGGCCCCACTTAGTCCACGAGGCAGATGGGGGATTAGGCCAGGCCCAGCCCAGAAAATAAAGCAGGGAAGGGCCCTCCAGCTCTGTGCAGTGCATTCACGAGCTCTGACTCCCACTCAGCCCTCCTCAAGGAAGTGCATGGGGAGAGCCAGGCAGGAGGAGGCCCCTGAAGACACGGCTGCTCTCGTTCCTCCCCTTTGGTGGTCTCCTGTCCAGAGCATTTCCTCTCTTATGCCCACCTTACTCCTAACACAGAGCACCGAGGCCCCGGAGCAGTGGGAGAAGGGGAGGCAGAAGTGTCTGGGCAGGCCCTTGCCCTCCTGGAAGAGCTGGATGGGATCTCTAAAGGGCACTTAGAGCTGGGCTGGCCCCTGTGCTGATTCCCAGACTCCCACTGACCAGCACTTTTGCCTGCTGCCAGGAAGTTGGTGAGGGGGAGGCGGGTGAAGGGGTGACTCAGCGATGACAGGAGCCCAAGGGACAAAGGTCATGGGTGGAGAATTGAGAGACACTGTTTACAGCAGCCCGCCTCCTCCAGGAGGTCTTCCAGTGCTGAGCCAACCCTGTGGTCCAACTCCTCTCTGACCCACCCTTCTCCCCTTTCCTGTTTGTTAGGAATTTTATCCTTGCACTGACAACTTGTGTATCCTATCTGCCTACCCCATTAGCCTCTGAGCTCCTGGGTGGGGAGGGCACAGAGGGACTGTGGTTTAACTGGGGCCCCACAATGCCTGTGACGATCAGCACTTCCTACTTTGAAAAACCATTTTATGGGGCCCCTGGCTGGCTCAGTCCGTGGAGCGTGTGACTCTTGATCTCGGGGTCATGAGCTCAAGCCCCACGTTGGGGGTAGAGATTACTTAAAAAAAAAAAAAAAAAGGCAGCATTTTACATCTAGTTTAGTTGAGTGAATATGTAGGAAAGCGCTGAGAACAGTACTTGGCACACCGTGCCATGTAAGAGTTTAGTTTATCATTGGTATTTTCTGCTCATACTGTCACATTAGTGAGACAGGGCAGATTTTACTGCTAAAGACCTGGGGATACAAACACTCTGGTCTCCTGCTCACTGTGGAATCTCCCTGACTAGTAGGGTAGGCATGAGCAGGCTACGGGACCCCCGGAGAGTCGACAAGGCCAACGCTTGCCTGGACGGAGAGCGGGCAGGGTCTTTGGGCACAGACTGTGAGAAAGGAGCTTTGGAACCCATGGGCTTCTCCAGCCAGGTCTCCTGGGGCCGGTGGGGGTGGGGTGGGAGCAGGGAAGGGGGCTGGATTAGCCCGAACGCTCTTCGGACCTCCAGACCTGCCCCCACAAGGCTCTGCGGGACGAGGGGTGGGAGTGGAGGCTCCAGCTGGACTCTGGGGAGTTACCAACCGGCCACGGGGATTACTGAGGCTGAAAAGAACATTTGCCTAGGAAGGGAAAACGGGAAGTGAGAGCCTGAGGATAACGCTCTATAAGTCCCCTGAGACCCACGGCAGACCAATGGGGAGGAGGGGGGCAGGAGGAGGTGGTGCAGTCTGGGGCATCTTGACAGGTCCCCCGCCCCAGCCTCACCCCTTCTCCCCCAGAACACAGCTGCAGCAGCTGTCCCGCCCCCTCTGCCGTCGCCGCCTGCCATTGGCTGGAGCCGGGCCCCGCCCTGCAGAGGCGGCCAACCATTGGTCTAGGTCTTTGATGTTTGTGCGCTTGTGGGGGTGGGGGACAGGCGTCATTCCCTGGAACCAGCGGACTTCCTCTCTGCTTGTCTGGGTCACCCTGTCTGCCCGTCGCTGGCCCCAGGCTCGCTCTCTGGCCCCAGCCCTCTTCTCTCTCTCTCCCTCAGCAGCTGTCTCTCTCGTGCCCGCTGGCCTGTCTCTCTCCTTCCCCGCGGTCGCCTCCTTCTCCGCCTGCCTGGGTGGCCGCCATGGGCCGGAAGCGGCTCATCACTGACTCCTACCCTGTAGTGAAGAGGAGGGAGGGCCCCGCTGGGCACAGCAAGGGGGAGCTGGCACCAGAGCTAGGTCTCTTACGTGTGGAGGGGGCGGGAGTAATGGACACCGCTGAGGGGCATGAGAGGACGTGGGCGGACGTGGGCAATGGAAGGGGAAGTGAAGTATGTCCTTTACTTCCTACTCCAGGCCTGGCAGTGGCCGGCAGAGGCAAAGGGGTGGCGAGGGCCGGGGAGCAGTGGGGCAGCTGTGAGGCGATGGGCAGGGGACTGGCCTTGCAGGGCACAGGCCTGGGCAGGCCTGAGGAGCAGCATGTCATTGCAGGGGAAGAGCCCCAGCCCCTGAGCGTGGATGAAGCAGAGCTGGAGCTGCTGAGGCAGTTTGATCTCGCCTGGCAGTATGGGCCCTGCACAGGTGAGAACCCTCTCAAGGCCCTGCCTGACCCTCTTGGGCACTGTCTCCTGAGACTAGGGGGTGTGGAGGTCCTGACAGACCCCTCCACACGCATTCTCTAGCCTGCACCCCCCATGAGGTGCCCGCGTCTCCTTCCCACCCTGGCAGGGATCACACGGCTGCAGCGCTGGTATCGGGCGGAACAGATGGGCTTGGAGCCTCCCCCAGAAGTGCGTCAGCTGCTACAGACCCACCCTGGAGATCCCCGCTTCCAGTGCAGGTCAGAGACAGGCCAGGGAGGGTTCTCAGGGGAGCCAGGCACCACCAGCCTGCTGGCCCCCCGGGGTGGGGACTGCCCTGACCTGAGGAAGACATGGATACGGGTTTGGGGCCTTGCTGAACAGGCAAGAAGATTCTCTAAGGTGCCTGGCTCCTTAGGCAGAAGATGGCTTTAATAATCCTTATCGCTGAGCTAATGGTGGGGGAAGGGTGCACCCAGGGCCCAGGGGACTATCTATTTAGTACAGAGGGGTTGGCCAAGGACAATAGACCATGGCCAAGAATTGGGGCTGGTGAAATCAGATCAAGGACTTAATTGATTCTGGTTTCTCCCTCCCTGTCCCCTCCCCTCGCACAGCCTCTGGCATCTCTATCCCCTTTGAGGCCCACCTAAGACCTCCTGCCCGCTATCCCAGAACCTCAAGACACAAGTGAGAGCCGGTTGCTGCCCCCTTGGCTCAGTTCTGCTGTGAAGAACTTTTGGCAGGAAAAGAGCCTCATAGAGAGAGAAAAGAGGCTGAATCTGGAGGTCTCTGAGGCTCAGCCCTCCATCTAACCAGCAGGCTTCTGGAGCCCCCTCTGAGAGCCAACACAGCTGAAGCTTGCACTTCCTACGTGGAGAATGGTCTCTGAGGACAAGGACCTGGCCATGACCTTTCAGATGCCTGCTACACGCCTCCCTGACCACAAATACTGTGGTCCTGGGAATAGCGTGGCAAATAGGCACAGCCTTGACATGGTCAGACTCAGGCAGATATCTATCTACGAGGCAAAGATGCACTCCCCACTTAAGGCTGGGAATCTGAGGGCAAAACTGGCAAGAGGTTCACTAATGCTTATCAATAAAGAACACTGAGTCTGGAAGCCTGACCTCCAGTCCCTTAATGTGGCCCTGCGTGGGCTGGCAGCCACCAGCAAGTTGATAGGTGGGAGAGAACCAGCACTACGCCTTCCCTCTGCTGCCCAACCCTAGACCTGGGACTAGACACTTCTATAGACCGTCGGACACGTCCTCATTAGAGCTGACCAGCCTCTGGCGCCCCCTGGTGGTGTAAAGGGAAACTACTCTTTTTTTAAGATTTTGTTTATTTGACAGAGATACACAGCGAGAGAGAGACACACAGAGAGAGAGAGAGAGAGAGAACACAAGCAGGGGGAGTGGGAGAAGGAGAAGCAGGCTTCCCGCAGAGCAGGGAGCCCGATGCGGGGCTTGATCCCAGGACCCTGGGATCATGACCTGAGCCAAAGGCAGACGCTTAACGACGGAGCCACCCAGGCGCCACGGGAAACTACTCTTTAGCCACCTTCAGAGACCAGCCAGAGAAAAACTTACCTGACCTGCCACCTAGCCTGCCCAGTGTGGCCCACCTCACAAAAATGGGTCTTTGTCGGAGGAGGATCCATAGGGCCCACGCCCCATAAAGTCCAGACCTACGGATTCCCGGCAAGCACCTCTGCTTCCCACATTGAGGCCACCTGGATCCAAAGCAGGGTTGAGGAGGCTTTCAACCTGCAGGTCCTGCTCAGGGATGGCCATCATCTGATGGGCTTTGGTGGGGAACTGGGTGGAACAGAGACAATGCTTAGGGGACCCTGGGATGGTATGACATGGAGAATGGGGTCAGTGTTCCTTGCACTGTGTTTACCTTCACTGGCTGTACCAGCCCTCCATCCTGGGCAGACAGAGACAGCACTACTAACTCCTTGGGGACAGGCCTACAGAGCAGCCAAGTAGCCTCTTCAACCCCCACTGTCCTGGGCACTGCCCGTGCCTCAACACTTCAAATGAATCATCTCTAAAATTGCTAAAGGGCTGTCAAGGTAGATTTTATAGTGAGGGGGCCTGAAGCCCAGAAGAGCTGTGTGGGGCTGCTCAGCAGCACCAGCAGGTATGTGGTGATGAGAGGCCATGTGCACCAGGCTCTTCCTGTCTACACCCAGGCACCTGCTCATCTGCTGAGCACCTGCTGTATGCTGCGCTCTAGAGTGTTGTTAGTTGGGTGTTGTTAGTGGTGAGGAGATCAAAGAAGACATACAGGTAAATATAATGCCGTGGTGGTCTGTGGTAGGCAAAGTTAGGGTTAGAGGTCAAAGAATGCCAGGAGTGCTGAGGTTGACCATGGAAGCTCTCTGACAGGGTGGCATCTCAGCGGAGACCTGAATGAAGTATAGGAACGGGCCTTGCACCTACGGGGGTGCTCTGGATAGAAGGAACAGCAAGCACACTTCCCAAGACAGGAGTGTGTGCACCCTGGTCCAGGAACAGCATGGAGGCCAGCGCAGCCAGGGCAGAGGGCGCGAGAGGAGTATGTTGGGAAATGAGGCCAGAGAGGTAGCAGGTCGCTCCCACAGGGCCTTTCAGGCTGAGATAAGGAATCTGGATTTTAATCTGAGGAGACAGGAAGACACTGGTGGGTTTTAAGCCAATAAATGACATAATCAAGCTTATGTGTTGAAAACACCACACTGGCTGTTGGTGGAGAATAGACTGTGGAGTTGGGGGAAGAAGAGGCAGCAACACCGTGCTCAGGAGGCTTTCTGGGGTCAGCCTTGAGAGAGGTGATGGTGATCTGAACCAGGGTGGGGAGTTCAGCTGGCTGTGGGTTGGAGAGAGAGGAGCCAAGAAGAACTCCAAAGGCTCTGGCCCGAACAGCTGGAAAGCCAAAGTTCCCACGACTAAGACGGGAAAGACTTGAGAGGGGTGGGGAGGGCGGGGGAATCAGGAGTTCGCGCTTGACACCCAAGCAGAGCTGGGGAGTAGGTGGTGGATACACAAGTCTGGAGTTCTGGGGAGCTCTGAATTTGAGCTGTAAATGTGGGCGTTTTTTAGATGGCATTTAAAGCCCTGAATGTGGATGAGGTTACCTGTGCGAGTACAGATGGAGATAGAAGTGGTCCAAGGACGGGCCTGCACCTTCTATGCTTAGAGGTGAGGAAGGAGGAGACTGGGGGTGGCAGGCTGGAGGAAAATCTGGAGGCGTGGGCCGGGGAGGCCCGGACAGAAGGCATTTCAGGGTCTCAGATGTTTTGGAGAGGTTCGTAAAGTGAAGCCCGAGGGCAGCATGCTGGACTTGGCAATGCAGAGGTCACTGGGGACAAGAAGTTTCCATGAGTGCCAGGGTAAGAGTGTGCCTGGAGTGGGCTCAGAGCGAATGGCAGTGGAAGTGGAGACCAGGAGCATGCCAACTCTTTCAGGGACTTTTACTGTAAAGGGAGCAGAGGAATGGTGGTGACCAGAGGGACGTGGGATCAAAGGAGGGTTTGGGTTTTTTTTTTTTAGGATTTATTTATTTATTTGAGAGAGAGAGCATGAGTGCCAGTGGGGGAGGGGCACAGGGCGAGAATCTTCAAGTAGACTCCTCGCTGAGCTCAGAACCCTGATGCGGGGCTTGATCTCAAGACCCATGAGATCATGAAGATCAAGACCTGAAGTGAAATCAAGAGTTGGTCCCTTAACTGAGCCACCAAGGCGTCCCTCAAGGGAGGGGTTCTGATGTGTCGTTTTGTCTTTTGTTTTAAATGTACTTTTAAAAAAGATTTTATTTATTTACTTGAGAGAGAGAGAGCACAAGTGGGGTGAGCGGCAGAGCAAGAAGCAGACTCCCCGCTGAGCAGGGAGCTGGACTCGGGGCTTGATCCCAGGACTCCAAGATCATGACCTGAGCCAAAGGCAGATGTTTCACCGACTGAGCCACCCAGGCACCCCTTGTCTTTTGTTTTAGATAGAGTGACACTAGAGCATGATCATATAGTATGAAAGTGAGCCAAGAGGGGACAGAGGTGGCGGTCTTATGAGTGAGGCTTTTGTGAAAGTGACAAGGGCCAGGACCCAGGGAGAAGGTGGCCTCAGGCAGGAGCATCCAGCTCAACAGGAAGGGAGGCCAAGGATGTGGGAGTAGATGCAGGTGGGAAGGTATGGTATCGGTGGGAACATTCGAGAATCTGATGTTTGCTGAGAGCCTCATGCAGCTGGGAGGAGTCTGACGTTTACCAAGTGCCCTCCGTGCCATCTGCTGGGCTGAATGCTGCACATTCCTTATGTGGTTGACTGGAGTGACTCAGAACACTGTCATTAGGTAAGTATTAGCCACGGCTCACGGATAAGGCACCTGAGGCTGAGACTTGCTCAATCAGGAAACACCAGGCTGGACTCACACGCAGGGCTGCCTTCCTCACTGCATCACCCCGCTCCTGCACCTGCGCTCCAGCTCGGGGTGCTGCTGAACAGAGAAGATCTACCCGTGTGGAAAGTTAAAAAAAAGCAATGTGATACAGAGGCCACGTCGTCGGGGCAACTAGGAGTGGTAGCGACACTGAGTCCTCGGGAGGGAGAGAGCATGTGTGTTAAAGAGACCCTCACTGTGGCGACCCTGAGCCCAGGACAGCCCCCTCCTACTGCAGTGGTTCCCTCTGTCTGACTTCAGTGCCTCACCCCCTCTACTCACCACACCCCTGCTCCTCAGACCCTTCTGCTGCAGAATGAATGCAGAGCCCCCAGTGCAGCAGGAGGTGGGCCCAAGACACCTCCACTCTGAATATTCTTACTACTTGTATCTTTTATCCGCAAAATCTCCAGCCAGTTTTGTATTCTATTCCATGATATGCTCGAGTAGTTGCCGTTACATTAAAAATGGATGAACTTAGGGGCACCTGGGTGGCTCAGTCGTTAAGCGTCTGCCTTCGGCTTGGGTCATGATCCCAGGGTCCTGGGATCGAGCCCCGCATTGGGCTCCTGGCTCAGCAAGGAGCCTGCTTCTCCCTCTCCCTCTGCCTCTCTCCCTGCTCATGCTCTCTCTCTCTCTCTCTCTCTCTCTCTGTATCTCTGTGTCTCAAATGAATAAATAAAATCTTTAAAAAAAAAAAATGGATGAACTTACTTACCAAGTAAAATGGACCCTCTGGGAAGACGTGCCATGTGTGGCCTCTGGCTGGCTTGATGTACCCCAACGTGCCCACCGCCACCCAGCCAGGCGGAGTGCACGGCAGGAAGTGGCAAACAAGGGTTCATGGGAAGCAAAATGGGAGGTCAGTGGCCCATGAAGGGTGGGGAAGAGTAGGTGGGCAGAGAAGAGCATTCTAGAATGAGGAACTGGGCTGAGCAAAGGTAACAAGGAGAGGATGTGTGCGCCCAGGGGAGAGGTGTGCAGACGACAGCACTTGCTTATGAAAACCAGGGCAATAAAAAGCTGGCATTTCAGTGCTTACTACATATGCAGCACTGTTCTAAGTGCCTTCTTTCCCCTAGAAATGATGATACACTTTTTATAAAGAGATTTTAAAGAGGAGATTTAGGCACAACAAGGTTAAGTACTTGCCCAGGGTCACAGAGCTCATTAAGTGTTGGGAATAGAACCTGATGCCTGCAGGCATGTCATGTGGGCTAAAGCCAGCAAGAGGGGCTGGGACCAAACATAGGGCCTGGAGTCTGGATTTATCCATGGTGATGACAGTGCTAGAAGGCTGCTGAGCAGGAGAGAGGTAGGATAAAAACAATCATTCTGGAGAATCTGTCTGGCCAGGTAGAAAGAAAGACTAGAGGGGAAGGAGCTGCCGGCAGGGAGACCACAGGGGGAGCTATTAAATATTCAGGACATGGGAGTCTGGGTGGCTCAGTCTGTTAAGCATCTGACTTCAGTTCAGGTCATGATCTCCAGGTCCTGGGATTGAGCCCCGTATTGGCGGGAGTCTGCTTGCCCCTCTTGCTCTGTCTCTCTCGCAAATGAATAAATAAAATCTTAAAAAAAATATTCAGGACATGGGTACGGAGACCCTGGATTAGCAGACAGAATGCAAAGGACAGAGAGTTCCAAGAGATGTTGCAAAGGCAGGTGGCAGGGCTTGCGTTTGGGAAGGGACGAGTGGGGAGGGAGGCGTCAAAGATGACTCAGGATGTAAGCTTGGGTGGGTGAGAGAAGGCTGATGCCATGGGCAGAAAAATGGAAACCGGGAGGGAAGGCAAGCTCGATCTCACGCATGTGCAGTTTAAGATGATGACAGGACTCCCAAAAGGCAACATGCAGGAAGCAGTGGCAGCCTAGAGGGCAAGTCCAGCAGCGAGGTCAGGGAGAGGTGGCATCCAGGGCACAGGGGGATCGCCTGCATAGAACCGACGGTCAAACCCATGGGCATGGGTGGTTTCTCAGGGGGTGAAGAGGGACAGGGAGAGGGCGTGAAGACAGGACCAAAGATGGCACTCGGGAAATCCTCTCTAGAAGGTGGAAGACCAGCCAAGGAGAAGGGAGAGTGGCCGAGTGGCAGGAGAGCCAAGGCCGAGCTGGCACCAGGCGGTTCTGAGAACTTCGCGCGTGGCTGGTGGCACGCAGCCAGAAGATCTCACGAGGAGGAGGTGGAAAGGAGGAGGAGGTCGAAAGGAGGAGGATGGCCCACCCTGAGTGTCCTCACATTTCCTGCATCCCTCTGTGCCCGTGTTGTAGTTCTCTCTGCACCCCCACACACGGTGACTACCAGGGCCACACCCGCCAGTGAGGGTCACGCGATTCCGTCTCTGTTGACTTAGGTGTGGCAGCATTTATCCGCCCTCAAACTCAGACAAATGCACTAATAACACAAAGGCTTCAGGAGCTAATTTGCCAAGAAACTCAAGTAAACAGGGGAAAGGCACACGTTTCCGGACTGGTCTAGAAGTAGACGGAGGCCACAGCAGTGGCGGCTTGAGGTGGATTTGGGTTCACACGACCTCTAGGACTTAGGCAATCCTCAACACAGCTGCTGGGTCTCCAGGCCACTCACCCGAGCCCTAAACTAGAAATCGACAACTTCGTGCCAGTTCCGGCAGGTGCAATGGTCAGAACCGCAGTGCGGAAGCTCCGAGGGACTCCGGGGCAGGCGCGTGGGAAAGAGAGGAGGACCTGCAAGCGAATTTCAAACCTGCCACGAGACGGGTGTGGACATGACACTGTGGGAACTCGGACTCCCTGAAGACTCCCTCCCTGTGGCTAAGGATTTTAGAACGAGTAGAGTGGACACACGGTGGACAAGGTCCCTCATCTTTCCTGAGCCCTTCTTTGGCCCTTAGTCTCTTGAAGGAAAAGGCATTTCCCAGAAGCCTCCCCTGGGGCAGATGCCTCCTTCCCCTCAACCAGAGTTTGCATGGCTCCCAGTCCAGCGTGTCCTACCCTTGACTACATGCTGTTTCTCTGCGCAGCCTTCCCTGAGAAGACTTAAGGATTTCTCCTCTGCTCTCCATGGTAATGTTTCTATTTTATGAGAGCTGTCGCGTGGCTACATTTCATCGCCTCCTCTGCTACAGTGTTTCGTCAGGCACTCAAAGCTGACAGAACCTTCCCACTTCATTCATTCCTCCTGTTTGGTCTGTTGGTCCTGTCCAGCCTGTGAGAGTCGTGTAGGCGTCAGCTGAGGGAAATGTGGTCTCTAAGTCACTTCTGGGGGTTGTGTGGCCTTGAAGGCAGGAGCCATCTTATCCTAGAGCCTTCTCAGCAAGGGACGCGTCACAGCGGTCAACTTCAGAAGCGGGCTCCTTTTCCCATCCTGTTTTGAAGCCTACGGCTGCACTCAGCTCCTCTGAGGCGCTCTCGGGCGCAGAGTAGAGAGGACCATCACACCCAGAGCACCCAGGACCCTGCAGCCCACCGCTCCCCAGGCTCTCAGGAGGATGGCTGCCCAGGATGCCCCCACACAGTCAGTCCTGCAGAGCTGGCTGTAGACTGGTACAACTCCGAGGATGCCGATTTGGCATTATTTGTCAAAATGACAAATGCACACATCCCTTTCAGGCCATATCTAGAAATTTATCCTCCAGATATACTTGTATGTGTAAAATAATATATAGAAGGTTATTTATTATCTTATCATTTGTAATAGCAAAGACTAAAAACAGCCTAAATGTCTATCAATAAGGCACCAGTAAAGTAAGTTCTAGTCCATGATGGATACCACACTGTGAAAAAGTTCAAGCAAGCTCTGTATGGATTGGTATAGAATAGAATGAGCTCTAAAATATATGTGAAAAAATTGAGGTGGGAAAAAAAAGATTTATGGAACAGTGTATATAATATGCTACTATTTGGGTAAAAAATGTGTGCATTCACCTATATTAAGCATAAATATCTCTGAAAGGACACTCAAGAGATTGATACCATTGGTTGCCTTTGAGAGGGAGGTAACTTGGTGGGTTGGAAATAGGGAATGAAGGGAAATTTTTTATTAACAGAGCTTTTGCATTTTGAACTACGTGACTATGTTACCTATTTAATCAATCAGTAAGAAAAACAGTCTTACCGGGGCGCCTGGGTGGCTCAGTCGTTAAGCGTCTGCCTTCGGCTCAGGTCGTGATCCCAGGGTCCTGGGATCGAGCCCCACATCGGGATCCCTGCACCGTGGGGAAGCCTGCTTCTCCCTCTCCTACTCCCCCTGCTTGTGTTCCCTCTCTCGCTGTGTCTCTCTCTGTCAAATGAATAAATAAAAAATCTTTAAAGAAAAAAAAAAAGAAAAACAGTCTTACCATGTTCATATTAACAGTACTAGAGACAATTCTACTAAGGTAAAAGGGGCTTTGTGTCACGTTTTGCAATGGGTTCGTGGACTCCTAATGCTGCACTCTTTTTACTACATTCCACTGGGAGAGAAGGCTCTTCTGCCTGTCCTTGGTAGTGCTAATAAAATGACAGAACATTTACCCTCTGATCCAGCAGTGCTATTTCTAGGAATTGATCCCGAAGATTCACTTCCACAGACATATAGCAACATAGGCATAAGCTTAATCACTGTGGCATTAATTGTAATAGAATATTGGAAACCACCTAAGTTCCCATCCATGGAAGCTAATTAAATAAACCCACCAATGCAATCCTGTGTAGCTATAAAAAAAAAAGAAAGGGCGCCTGGGTGGCTCAGTTGGTTGAGCGACTGCCTTCGGCTCAGGTCATGATCCTGGAGTCCCAGGATCGAGTCCCACATCGGGCTCCCTGCTCAGCAGGGAGTCTGCTTCTCCCTCTGACCCTCCTCCCTCTCATGCTCTCTGTCTCTCATTCTCTCTCTCGCAAATAAATAAAATCTTTAAAAAAAAAAAAAAAAAGAGAGAGAGAGAGAGAGAGAAAGAGATTTCTGTTAGCTGATACAAAGTGATTTCCAGGATAAATTGCTAAGTATGTAGTGTGCTACCTTTGTGTAAGAAAAAAGGGAAAATAAGATATAAATCCGAAAGAAGAAACGTAGGAAGAGTAAACTAGAAATGAGTAAAATAGATCCTTTTGGGGGTAGGTAAGAATGGGGTGGAAGAGAGAATGGGAGTGAGATTTGTCTAAGTATTTTTTTATATAGTCTCAGCTCCTGAATCATATGAATATTTTACAAATCCAAAAATATATCAGGAGACTTTTTTCAAATCTCAAAATTGACTACAAATAGTAATAACTGAACCTAATTGTATATCAAATTGATAATATAATCATACAGAAAAAATAATATAAGAATACAAATAAATTTTCAATATAGTTCATGGGCTTCCTAAAGACTACAAAAAAAAAAAAATCTTGAACTTTACTTAATAGGTTTGTTGTTGATAATGGTATTGGTGTAGGAATTCTAAAACTGTTTTGCTGTTTTTGTATGAAGGATACAAAAAAATGAATAAATATATAGATGTTGGAAGTCAGAGATTGCACTGTGGAAAAAAGGAGATATAATATGGAAGGAAGGTGAGGAAAAATCCTCAAATGTCAGATTTGAATTGGAGATAACAATATGTAGATTTTTTGTTGTTGTTGTTAAGTAAGCTCTATGCCCAAGGTGGGGCTTGAACTCACGACCAGAGGATCAAGAGTTGTGTGCTCTACGAACTGAGCCAGCCAGGAGCCCTAGAATTTTTTAATTTTTTCATTTTATTGAAATATAATTCATCTACAGATGAATTTATAGATTTTAAGCATATAGTTTTGGTAAATGTATGCACTGATGTAACCATCAACCCAATTAAAATCTAGAACATTTGATCTCCCCAAAAGTTTCCTTACTCTCCTTTGCCCCTTTTCACTCTTTTGTTCCCAATACTTGGTAATTTGCATTTTCCCTCTTTTTTTTCTTAATCAGTCTTGCTAGGGGTTTGTCAATTTTATGGATTTTTTTCAAAGAATGAACTTTTGGTTTTGCTTTCTTTGTTCTTTGCGTATTTCTGTTTCACTAATTTCTGCTCTCATTATTTCATTTCTTGGGGTTTAACTTGTTCTTTCTTTCTTTCTTTTTTTTTTTTTAGCTTGTCTTATTTTACTCTTTGAGATATAACATAATACATAAAATTCATCATTTAAGAGTGTACAAATCAGGGTGGTGAGGCACCTGGCTGGCTTACTCGGTAGAGCATGCAACTCTTGATCTTGGGGTCATGAGTTCAAGCCCCATGCTGGGTGTAGAGATTACTTTAAAAATAAAATAAAGGAAAAGGGTACAAATCAGTGTTTTTAGTATACTCACTATGTTGTACAACCATTGCCATTAATTCCAGAACATTTCCATCACTCCAGAAAGAAGCCTGTTAGCAGTCAGTTCCAATCCCCCCTGCCAATCACTAATCTACTTTCTGTCTCTATGGATTTGCCTATTCTGAACATTTCATACAAATGGAATCAAACAACATGTAGCCTTTTGTATCCAGCTTCTTTGACTGAACATAAGGTTTTCAAGGTTCATCCATGTTGTAACATGTAACTACATTCTTTTTATGGCCGAATAGTACCCCATTGTGTGGATAGTATCTCATTGTGTGGGACAACCCCAAGATTGAGAGTTGCATGTCTTCATCCCTGCTAATTTCCCGTGTCTGGACATGTACTTGGTCTGATACTAATGGAGCTGTACCAGCTTTCTTGTGCTTTCTGTGTGCCCAGTATATCTTTTTCATCCTTTCACTTTCTGGGTCTGTAGAAAAATTGTATCTCTTTTACATATTATCTAGTGGGGTCTTGACAAGCTCTGTGTTTTAATTGGAATGTTTACATTTATCCATCCATCAGCTGGTGGACATTTGACTTTTTGGCTATATGACTAATACTTCTATAAACACTTGTTTACCAGTTTTGTATGAATATATGTTTTCAGTTCTCTTGGGTATTATATATTTAGGGGTAGAATTACTGGGTCATATGGTAAAAATGTTTAACTTTTTGAAAAACTGCCAAACTTTTCCTAGCTTCTTAGGGTACAATCATAGAGTATTAATGTTAAACCTTTCTCTCTTTTTCCTGATATAGGCATTTAAAGTTATCAATTTTCCTCTAAGCACATCTTTAGCTGCAATACACAAATTTTGATATGCTGTGCTTTCATTTTTGTTCAGTTTGAAGTATTTTCTTTTTTTTTTTTTAAGATTTATTTATTTGATAATGCAATATATGTTAAGAAAGAAAAAAAGAAGAAGAATGTAGCAGGAGGGGAAGAATGAAGGGGGGGAAACCGGAGGGGGAGAAGAACCATGAGAGACGATGGACTCTGAAAAACAAACTGAGGGTTCTAGAGGGGAGGGGGGTGGGAGGATGGGTTAGCCTGGTGATGGGTATTGAGGAGGGCACGTTCTGCATGGAGCACTGGGTGTTATGCACAAACAATGAATCATGGAACACTATATCTAAAACTAATGATGTAATGTATGGGGATTAACATAACAATAAAAAATTAAAAAAAAAAAAGATTTATTTATTTGAGAAAGAGAGCGTGCAAGTGGGGAGAGGGGCAGACAGAGAGAGGGAGAGGAACAGAGAATCTTAGACTCTCTGCTGAGTGCAGAGCCTGACGCAGGGCTCAATCTCACAACCCGGAGATCAGGACCTGAGCCGAGATCATGAGTCAGACGCTTAACTGACTGAGCCACCCAGGCACCCTCAGTTTGAAGTTTGTTTTTTTTTTAAGATTTTATTTATTTATTTGAGAAGAAGAGAGAGCACAAGCATGGGGGAAGGGCAGAGTGAAAGGGAGAAGCAGACTCTCTGCTGAGCAGGGAGCCTGATGTGGGGCTCGATCCCAGGATCCTGGGATAATGACTTGAGCTGAAGGCAGACGCTTAACTGACTGAGCCACCCAGGTGCCCCTGAAATATTTTCTAACTTCACTGTTTTCTTCCTTGGCTCATCAGTTATATAGAAATATATTCTTTTTTAATTTTTTTTTTTTAGATTTTATTTATTTATTTGACAGAGAGAGTGATAGCGTGAGCAGGAACACAAGCAGGGGAGTGGGAGAGGGAGAAGCAGGCCTCCCACCGAGCAGGGAGCCCGATGTGGGGCCCGATCCCAGGACCCTGGGATCATGACCCAAGCCAAAGGCAGATGTTCAATGACTGAGCCACCCAGGCGCCCCTATTCTTTTTTTTTTTTTTAATTTATTTTTAAGTAATCTCTCCATGCAACGTGGGTCTCAAACTCACAACCCCAAGATCAAGAGCTGTATACTCTACCGACTGAACCAGCCAGGCACCCCTACAAATATATTCTTTAATTTGTAAACATTTGGGGAATTTCCAGGTATATTATCATTTATTTATTTCTAGTTTAATTCCACTGTGATTAGAGAACATGTTCTGTGAGATTTTAATATTTTGAAATTTATTTATTTTTAAGGATTTTATTTATTTGAGACAGATAGAGCAGAAGCAGGGGAGTGGCAGAGGGAGAGGGAGAAGCAGGGTTCCCACTGAGCAGGGAGCCTGACACGGGGCTCAATTCCAGGACCCCGAGATCATGACCTGAGCCAAAGGCAGATGCTTAACTGACTTGAGCCACCCAAGCACCCCAATCTTTTGAAATTTATTTTTATTTTTTAAAAGATTTTATTTATTTGACAGAGAGACAGCCAGAGAGGGAACACAACCAGGGGGAGTGGGAGAGGGAGAAGCAGACTTCCCGTGGAGCAGGGAGCCCGACACGGGGCTCGATCCCGGGACCCTGGGATCATGACCTGAGCCGGAGGCAGATGCTTACTGACTGAGCAGAGCCCCTGAAATTTATTTTATGCCTAGGATATAATCTAGCTCAGCGAACGTTCCATGTGTGCTTGAAAACACTGTGCATTCTGCAATGATGGGTAGAGTTCCTTTAATGTCAATTATATCAGGTTGGTCGGTTGCATTGCTCAGATTTTCTATATCCTATTGCTCTTTTGTCTAGTTATTCTATCAATTATCAATGAGGAATTTTCAAATCTCTGTGATTATGTATTTGTCTGTTTCTCCCCTTAGTTCCGTCAGTTTTTACTTCATTTTTTTGTAGCTCTGTTATTAAGTGCATATACATTTAGGATTATAATTTCCTGTTCAATCAGTCCTTTTCTGATTATGAAATGTGTCTCTTCATCCCTGCTAATTTCCCGTGTCTGGACATGTACTTGGGCTGATATTAATGTAGCTGTACCAGCTTTCTTATGCTTTCTATGTGCCCAGTATGTCTTTTTCATCCTTTCACTTTCTGTGTCTGTAGAAAAATTGTATCTCTTTTACATATTATCTAGTGGGGTCTTGACGAGCTCTGTGTTTTAATTGGAATGTTTACATTTAATGGAATTATTCATACGGTTGGGTTTAAGTCTGTGATAGTTTGCTAGAGCCCCATAACAAAGTATCACAGACTGCATGGCTTAGACAACAGAAACTTATTTTCTCACAGCTTTTGGAAGCTAGAAGTTTGAGACCAATGTGTTGACAGAATTGCTTCTTTCTGAGGGCTGTGAGAAAGGGATCTATTCCAGGCCTCTCTCCTTGGCTTGTAGACAGCCAACTTCTTCTCCCTGTGTCTTCACGTTGTTTTCCTTCTGCACATGTCTGTATCCATTTCTCTTCTTTTTTTTTTTTTTAAGATTTTATTTACTTATTTGAGAGAGCGAGAGCGAGCGCATGAGTTGGGGGGAGGGGCAGAGGGAGAGGGAGAAGCAGACTCCCCGCTCAGCAGGGAACCTGATGCGGGACTCGATCCCAGGACCCCGAGATCATGACCTTAGTCGAAGGCAGACACTTAACCGACTGAGCCACCCAGGCGCCCCCAAATCTCCCCTTCTTGTAAGAGGATTAGGGTCCAGGCTAATGACCTCACTTTAACTTAGTACCTATGTAAGGGCTCTATCTCCGTACAGTCATATTCTGAGGTGCTGGGGGGTGAGGATTTCAACATATCAATATGTCAATAGTAGAAAAGTCTATCATCTTGCTACATTTTTTAAATTTGTCTCATATGTTCTTTTGTTCCTCAGTTCTCCTTTTTCTGCCTTCTTCTGAGGAACTGAATATAATTAATATTATATTTACATATTATAATTCAATAGTCAGTATATTAAATATCATTAATGTTATATTTTACTTCCTTTCTTTGCTTTGTAGCTATACCTCTTTTTATTATTTTTTAATGGTTGCCTTAGAAATTATAGTATGCGAGGTGCCTGGGTGGCTCAGTGGGTTAAGTGTTTGACTCTTGGTTTTGGCTCAAGTCATGATCTCAGGGTTGTGAGATTGAGCCTGGCGTCCACTCAGTGGGGAGTCTGCTTGAGATTCTTTCCCTCCCTCTCTGCCCCTTTCCCTACTTGAGTGTGTGCTCGCTTTCTCGCTCTAAAATAAAATCTTTAAAAAAAAGAAATTACAGGGGCGCCTGGGTGGCTCAGTCGTTAAGCGTCTGCCTTCGGCTCAGGTCATGATCCTGGGGTCCTGGGATTGAGCCCCGCATCGGGCTCTCTGCTCAGCAGGAAGCCTGCTTCTCCCTCTCCCACTCCCCCTGCTTGTGTTCCCTCTCTCGCTGTGTCTCTCTCTGTCAAATAAATAAAATCTTTAAAAAAAAAAAAGAAAGAAATTACAGTATGCATCACTAATTGATCACAGTCTAACTGAACTTCTTCACATTTTGCAAATATAAGGATGTTACAACAATATAACTTTATTTGCTCTCCCATTCCTGGTGCTGTTGTATTTTATGCCTACATATATCATAAACTGTACCTTATGATAATATTACTTTTGCTGTAAATAGACATTCGTCTTTTATGGAAATTAAGAAAGGAAAAAAGCAATGCTTTTAAATTTACCCAGATATTACCATTTCTGTGGTGCTTCATTCCTTCCTATGGATCCAAGTTGGCAAATGTCCTTTCGGCATGAAGGACGCCCTTTAGCATTTCTCATAGTGCAGGCCTGCTGGCAGCAAATTCTCTCCTCTGTCATTTTCCTTAAAATGTCACTACTTGTCCCTCCTAGTGCAAGGTATTTTCATTGGCTACCGAATTCTAGATTGAAACTCTTCTTTGTCGGCCCTTTAGAGGTGCGACCCCACTGTCTTCTGTCCTCTGCTCTTCCACATCACCATTCCCTGATATGTAACCTACCTGCTTTCAAAATGTTTTCTTTACGTCTGGCCTTCAGCAGTTTGCCTATGATGTGCCCACTCCAGGTGTGATTTTCTTTGTGTTTATCCTGTTGGTATCTTGCCAAGCTTCTTGAATCTGTAAGTGAGTGTTTCTTATCAAATTTCAGATTTTTGTTTTTGATCATTATTTCTTCAAATATTTTTTTCTGTCCCATTCTCTCTCTCCTCTCCTTCTGGAACTCCAGACACATATGTCAGACTGCTTGATATTTTCCCACAGATCACTGGGCACTGTTCATTTCTATTCAATACTTTTGTCTCTGATTTTCAGATGAGATCATTTCCCCGGACCTGTTCTTAAACTCATGGCCTTTTCTTCTTCCAAGCCTTCTTCAATCTTCTGTTAAGCCCCTCCAATGGATTTTTCAGTCTACTTGGTTCTTTTTTAGAGTTTTAATTACTCTGCTAAGACTCCCCATTAAGACCACCATATTTTCCAGGGGTCCTGGGTAGCTCAGTTGGTTAAGCATCTGCCTTCAGCTCAGGTCATGATCTCAGGGTCCTGAGATTCAGCCCCATGTCGGGCTCCCTGCTTAGCAGGGAGTCTGCTTCTCCCTCTCCCTCTGCCCTCCCTCTTCTCCCTCCATCTCCCTCTTCTCCCTCCATCCCCCTCCCCTCGTCCCTCCCCCTTCCCCCTCCCTATCCTCCTGCTCATGAGTTCTCTCTCTCTCTCAGATAAATAAAATCTTTAAAAAAAAGACCACCATATTTTCCTTTAAGTCTTTAGTCATATTTATAGTAACTGGTTTACAGTTTTTGTACATTAATTTCAACATCATTGTCATCTCATGGTATATTTCCACTGATTTTTTTTCTTGATTATGGATAACGTTTCCCTCCTTCTTTGAATAACTAATAATTTTTTATTATACACTGGACATTGTCTAGATAACACTGTCTTCAAGAAATGCTGAGTTTGGGGCTCCTGGGTGGCTCAGTGGCTTAAGCATCCAACTCTTGATTTCAGCTCAAGTCATGATCTCAGGGTTGTGAGATCGAGCCCTGCAATGGGCTCCATGCTGGGTGTGGAGCCTCATTGAGATTCTGTCTCTCCTTCTGCCCCATCCCCCCTCACCTGGCACGAACACACGTGCCCTCTCTCTCTCAAAAAAAAAGAAAGAGGAGACAAGAGAAAATTCTCCTTTACTGAAAAATAATAGCTTATTATGTTAAACACATAATAGATGTACAAGGTATGATATAATTAAAAGAAACAAAATGAAATAAATAATTTAGGCCAAGATCATTACTTGATACCAAAACCAATGACTGACAAGATTGCTGGGGACAGGATATTCACACAGCCTCAACTTACCACACAGTTCATGACCGTGAAGGGAAAAGGACAATGGAAAGATCTAGCTGACGGCATCTTAACCAGCACTCGAATTCAGCGTCAGCAATAATGAGATAAAGCAGCATTAAATGGCTGAAGTAATGAAGCAGAAAGAACATATTGCTCATATTGTTCATTTGCAAGTATTCTTGCAAATAGGTTTCACCTGAATCTAATTGTGAGGAAACATTCAAACAAATCCAAATTGGGGAATATCCTATAAGACAACCAGTGTGGATTCTTCAAAAATGCCCGTGTCATGAAAAAGAAACAGGCAGAAGGACTATTCTAGATTAAAGAAGAATCAAGAGGGATGCCTGGGCAGCTCAATCAGTTAAGTGTCTGCCTTCGGCTCAGGTCATGATCCTGGGCTCCTGGGATCGAGCCCTGTGTCCAGCTCCCTGCTCAGCAGGGAGTCTGCTTCTTGCTCTGCCCCTCCCCCTGCTTGTGCTCTCTCTCTCTCAAATAAATAAATAAAATAAAATAAAATAAAAAACGAATCAAGAGACATGACAACTAAAAGCAGTCTGTGATCACTGACTGGGTCTTGAATCTTTTTTTTTTTAAAAAGCTGTAATGGAAAATTTAGGGATATTTGGAGAAATGTAATTATGGTAGGCAATCTAGATAATAATATTGCATCATTGTGAAGTTTCTTGGTCGCTATGAAAACAGTTTGGCAGTTCCTCAGAAAGTTAAACATAGACTTACCATATGATCCCCAGGCCTGCTTCTAGGCACATGCCCTAAAGAACTGAAGCAGAGACCCAAACGGATACTTGTACACCCATGTTCATGGCATCATTCGCAGTCACCAAAAGATGGAAACAACCCACATGTCCATCAATAGATGAATGGCTAAACATAATCTGGTCTATCCATGTAGTAGAATGTTATTCAGCCTTCAAAAGGAATGAAATTCTGGCACGTGCTAGAAGCATGGACGAATCTTGAAGATATTATGCTAAGTGATATAAGCCAGACACAAAATGACAAATATTGAATGATTCTACTTACATGAGGTACCTAGGATAAGCAAATTTATGGAGATAGAAAGTAGAATAGAGGGGCGCCTGGGTGGCTCAGTCGGTTGAGCGTCAGACTCTTGACTTTGGTTCCAAGTCCCACGTCCTTGGCTGCATGCTTAGCAGGGAATCTGTTTCTCTCTCCCTCTCTCCCTCCCTCTGCCCCTCCCCCCACGCACTGGCGCTCCCTCCCTCTCTCTCTCTCTAAAATAATAAGTAAATCTTTAAAACAAAAAAAAAAAAAAAGAAAGAAAGAAAGTAAACTAGAGATTACCAGGGGGGATGGGATGTTTGATGAAAAAGTTCTGGAAATGGACAGTGGTGATGGTGCACAACATTATCAATATAGTTGATGCCACAAGCTGTGGAGAAGGTCTCCTGAGGCCTTAGGCCGTTGGGAGTCAGTCCATCAAACCAAGAAATGTGTGCTGCTGGGGTAGACAGTCGGCTGCTGCCCCAAGCACGCTCGCCCAGTTCCAAGCCTTCCCAGGCCACATACATTTTGTGGGGAACATACAATCAGCTCTGTCTCTCTGGCTTTGAGAAGCATCCTCCTTCACCCAACCTGTCGCCCACCCCCACAATTATGTCTGACTTGAGCTAGGCCAGCATACGGGGCCTTGACTGCATCTGGGCCTGTTCTGTGCGCCCCTTTCTGACACCTCCCTCTCCATCTTTACCTCTGAGGTTCACTGACTGGCTGCCAGGCGTGCCAATGGGCTGGAGTGCGGCATTTCTACCCAGGCCAGGGAATCTCACCGGGCAAACTTTGCTGACTTGCCTCCCCACCAATGGGAGAATAGTTTTGTATTCTTACTCTTCCAGCCCAGACATAGAATCCCCTATAGTGTCCCAGTGATCCTGGGAGCAGGCAGATCTGGCAGAGTAGGGGGTGGAGCACCAGCTCTCTGCTGCGACATGCTGCCATGGGAACAAGTCAGTGTCTAGTGAGGGCATGGCAGTGACAGCCTCTGGCCAAATATGTCTCATAACAGAGAGCAGCTGGGCCAGGCTGGAAAACTGAGGAAAATGGGTAGGAAACTCTGGCTGCAATGGGAAGGAAGGGGAGTACAGGCCTACTTTCAGGTTAGCCTACGACCACAGCCTTACCTGGAGGCAGATGGCACCCTTTCAGTGACAGCCAAGGCAATGGAAAGACCACTGGTCTCGATGCCACCATTTAGCTCTTTGGTCTATAACCTAAAAACTCAGATCGCTCAGGTGGGAAAGGGAAAGTCATAATGTTAAGACTTGCTGGCCGTTGTAAATTGTAAAGGACCAGCATGGCCCTGACGTAGGCTGACGTAGGCCTCCATGGCAGGCACTGAGCTGTGGTAACCTCCTCTCGAGCATCAGGTTCTAGAGTTATTAAAGCTTTACGTGGCACTTAGCCACTCAGGAATCCTGGCACACCCAGCAGGCACTTACCTGCGGCCTGTGGAGTGGGAGCAAACTGGAGGGGCAGGATGGAGAGGAAGAACAGGACTCCATGGCGGGAGCACAGGCTGCCAGGGAGATGAGGTAACAGCTCACTTTGGGTCCCATGTTCAGGAGGAGGAGCATCTGTGGCCTCCAGAAGTCCTGCACCATCCCACATCTAGGGACAAAATCGGCAGTCACTGGTGCCCCATCCCTTCTTTGTTGAACCCACTTAAACTTTCCCCAGCTTCCTCATTCTGAGGATGACTTCACCCTTTGTGAGCAATAGAGGATCTCAGAAGGGAGTCTAAATAGGCAGGGGGAGGGTTTGCCCTGTCCTCGAGCCATTCTCCTCTCAATAGTCTCTGCTTTGCCCTCCACAAGGGACTCCTCCATCCCAGGTCCTAAGGTAGTTCTCCGCTCCCCGGGGTCACTGGACAGCTGTTTGGAGTGGTCAGCTTCAGTGCTAGCTCCTGGCACAGGGTCAATCCCTGGGCAGGACTAGAAGGACGGGGCCCAGAAGTCAGCCTGAAGATGGCGCTGCTGAAGCCAACTTCATTTCCTTTGCAGCTACTATAGGCCTTGGCACGGTGGACATGGTTTCCAGAGATGGGAGAGAAATTTCTCTGAGGAGGAGTGGGCCACAGACAAAGAAGAGCCAAAAACAGACACAAATGCTACAAGACAGACCCAAAGGAATATCCCTCACTGGGCCTCAAGACCACTTCATAATCCTGTGCTGCAGTGTCCTCCCCTTGTGGTTGTCAGCTCACTTCCAGGGAGGGAGGCTCACAAACCCTCCTACCCACTCACGAGACCCTATTCACTTGGCTCCCAGTTACTGTACTAAACAGTACGTACCAACAACAGAGCCCTTGCCCCACAGTCACCTGCCTATTCACATTCCTCCCCTAGAAGGGTGTCTGTAAGACAGCACGGAAGCTTAATAAAAGAGTCTCAGGATAACACAATGACCACATCTTGGCTCCTCTCTGCAGAAAACTCATAGCCCTTGTTCCTTCACTAATAACTCCTACGTGCCATCCACATGCCATGCTGAGAGCCAAACACTGACCAAAACCCAGTCCCTGCCTTCTAAGAGCTCATATCCAGTTAGGGCCCCAGACATTTCCCCCCCATGTCGCAAGGCTGCCGGGAGGGTGCTCACAATAACTTTGTCCTACTTCTTGGCACATCCACATTGTCCACATCCTCCAGGGCCCGGCTGAAATGCTGTCTGCTCCTTACTGCTCTCATGACACAGCCACTTACCGGTGGGGTCTCCTGCCTGAGCACAGCAGACACCGTGATGTATCTCATGACACATCACTTCCCTCCTGCATTATGTGTTTTGTATGCATAACTGATCTTCTCTATAGACTTTTTTTTTTTTAAGTAGGCTCCATGCCCAGCGTGGAGCCCAACGAGGGACTCAAACGCACCACCCTGAGATCAAGAATCAGACACTTAACCACTAAGCCACCCAGGCACGCCTACAGACTTTTCTTGAGGGCGAAGATCATTTTATACATCCTTGTATCCTTCAGACTACCCCACACAGTACCAGGTACATAATAGGTGGTCAAAAACAACTCACGGAATACAGCTTACACATAAAGATGCCTGTTGGATGAGTGAAGGCTTGTTTGTGAAGCCACTGGGAATTCCCAGACTTAATAAATAATACATTTTCTCACTAATTTAAAATTCCTTGTAAGGGTTTTCCCAATTAATACAAAGTTTGAACTCAATGCAAGTAGCATAGGATTCTTATGTATTCCTTATAACTGTGTGTGTATCCAGTCCTATGTAAATGTTATATAAATATAATTCAATATTCAGCTGTTTCTTCACCGTAGCATGTAAGTGCTCACATCCTCTATGAATCTTAAGAAAGGGAAAGGATCTTCTGCACTGCATGGTGTTGGGCTTTGCACCCTCCCTAGATGCTGTGTGGTAATGATATAACCCAAACTACAGCTGAAGGGAGGAGATACACAGCTTGAGCATCCAGGCGTGGCTAAGAAGACTCGGGCTTCCCCAGCGGAATCAGTCTATGAAACCATCCTGCGTAAGAGAATGGATTTGCCCATCAATAGAGGGAGTGACTCCAAAATTTAGGAAAAGGTCTCAAGTAGCTAAGGAATGTTTTTTAGAGTATTGGAAATGCTGGCTGGGACTCGGGACAACACTCACTAGATGCAGGCCCGGGGTTAAAAACTTACACGAATTATCTCATTTAATCTTCAAACACCTGAGGCAGCACTATCATTACCCCCAGTTTTGCAACTGAAAAAACTGAGGCTCAAGAGATGTAATAACTTTGCCCAAAGTCACAAACCCAAGTTTCTCTGACTCCAGATTCTGAGCTGAGACTAGCTCAAACCATCCAGTTCCCTTTCTTCCTGCACGCGGTGTGCAACGAGGGGGTAATGATCCCATATCTTCTAGAAGAGACCACAAAGATCATCTGCTCCAGCCTCTTTACAGAGGAGGAAATGGGCTCAGAGGGATAAAGGGACTTGTTCCCCAGGTAGCACAGAGCCAGAGGCCGCTCTGCAACGCTATCACAAGGTGCCCTAGAATTCCAGCCCGAGCCGCATTGACAGAGGGGGGACGGAAGCCCCGAGCTGGGAGCCCCGGGTCCCGGATCCGTGACAGCAGAGCCCGATCCAGCCCCAGGCGCGCTCGCTGCCCCGCCCGGCTAGCGCTCCCGTCCACTTCCACCTGCGGCGCCAACCATTCCGGCCCGCGCCCCGGGAGTACCTGTCGGCGGCGCGCAGGCTCTCGGCCGGGGACCGGGCGCTGGGGCGAAGCGAGCGGGGCTGCGCGGGCCAGAGGCGGACACTGGCCTCGCCAACCCGGGCCTCCCCGGGCCACCTCGCCTCAGAACGCCGAGGCCCCGGGAGCGCGCGGACGGCCGGAGGCCGAGAATTTGGGAGCGCTGGTCCCGGGAGGCAGAGTCGCCTGGCTTCCTCCCCTCAAGCCCCCTCCTCTGCCCCTCAACTGTCTGCAGACCCCGTCCTAGCTCGAGGGCACCTGAAGGGGAGCAACGGCCACGCGGTCCGCAGAGCCAAGCCCCTGGGACCCTCGGGGGCGAGGTTCCCATGGAAACGAGAGAGGCTCTTCGCGCCTGCGCGGACGCGCTAAGCACGGTGGGAAACGTAGTTTCCAGGCTGCTACCCGGCGGCCAAAAGAACAGACGCAAGATGGCGCCCGAGCGTTGTGGTGGGTTCCGAGCTCCTGGATCTTTTCTCCCCGCCACCCCCAAATCCCCGCCCGGGCGCTGCCGGCGTAGGAGAGGCCGCGGAGGCCTGAAAGGTAGTTTCTCTTGGCAGCCGCGGCTCTGAGGCGTCTGGGGTGCAGGGCGAAGCGGCGGGGGCACGCTCTCTTCGGCGCGTACAGTTCAGCCGTTTGAAATCTAGTCCTGAGGAGGGGCCGCGCTGGCTCGGGGCGGGTCCAAGCCCGGCCGACCCGGGCCCGGCGGAGGGAGGACTCGGTGAAGGTGGGAGCTGACCTGGGAGGCACCTGCTGTCCGAGGGACGCGAGCTCCTCGTGGCACGAGGGTTCACGTGCGGGCTGGCGCCTGAGCGCCTCCTGCCCCGGCTGGGGGCCGACTTGGGAGTCCGGGAGCGGGGGTCGTCCCGCCCCTCCCTGCGGCCGGCCTGGGGCAGAACTGGTGAATCCGGGCGAGCCAGCCTGGGAGCCGCCTGTCCGTCGAGTTAGGCCTCCGGGCTGAGATCTAGAAACTTAGGACCTATTTGAGGCCTTATCAGAGACTCAGTGACTTCTCTGAGCCTCAGTTTCCTGTTTCCAAAAAGGTAATCATAATGCCTGCTCTTTCTCGTGGGAGTGTTACAAGGCTCGATGGAAATGACATTGAGTGCGGGACATAAACAGGCATTCCCATTTGCTGTACATTGGTGCAACTTCTTGGAAGGAAATGAAGCAATGCCTTTCAAAATTAAATGCAGATAGGCTTTGCTTCAGCCGTTCTACAGGTTTCGTGGCCATGTGTGCACAAGAAAGTATATATGAGTACTTAAGCATTACTTGGAATGAAAAAAAATTTCATAAGCAACCTAAATGTTCATCAGTAGATGACTGCTTAAATAAAATAGTGGAGTCCATAGAATAGAACATGTATTGGGGCGCCTGGGTGCTCAGCGGGTTAAGTGTCTGCCTTCAGCTCAGGTCACGATCTCAGGGTCCTGGGCTAGAGCCCCACGTCAAGCTCTCTGCTCAGCGGGGAGCCTGCTTTTCCCTCTCACTCTCCCTCTGTGCTCTCCCCCCGCTCAAATAAATAAAATCTTAAAGAAAAAGGATATGTATGATTATTGTAGAAATTAGGCAGAGCTTCCTGAATTGATAAGCAACTCTTTGTGCTATGAAAAAATTTTTCAAAGTGCAGAATGTTAATGGAGTATAATTTATGTTTTTAAAAGAATAAATATATTTGATGACAGAAGCATGGAATGTCTTTGGAGGGACTCGGAAGAAGCAGTAACAGTGGTTGCCTATGAAGGATTGGAAAATAAGATCAAAGGGACACATACTTTTTTTCCCCCCCTTTAGCAATTTGCGTGAGCTGTGTGTGTGTTTCTTAATCATTAGTCTGCATTTTTTCCAAGTAATCTCTACACCCAATGTGGGGCTTGAATTTACCACCCTGAGATCGAGAGTCAGATACTCTACTGACTGAGCCAGCCAGCTGCCCCTGTCTGCATTTTTGATGCAAACAGTTTCCCCTCCAGTTTTTGTTTTCCCAGGTGCTGAATTCTTACTTCTCAAGAGTCCTCCACAGATTCTGGTTAGCCCCGGAGCTCAGAGTTCATGATAGGAACCCCTTTCCCAGCTGCAGAGGCTGCAGGAGGGCAGGGTCTGGCCTTGGCTTCCCTCCTATCACCCTACCTGCCCCTAGCATGGCTTAGGACCACTGAAAGGGCAGTCTGGGTGGGACTCAGGGCTGGCTGTAGGATGGCAGGCAGCCCCCCTGTTTGCTCAGAAGGGTGGACCAGCCAAGTGGACCAAGAATCAGACTGGCTTCTCTGGACCCTGCCTGTGACCCTAGGCATGTCACCCACAGATAGATATAAATGCTTCCTCTTGTAGAGAACACGTTGAGGGTGAATTCTGTCAGTGTATGGAGGACATATATTGTTGAAATATCAAAGCAGGAAGGGGGGCACTTAGAGATTTCCTGGTCTAATCCTTTTGTTTTACAGAAAGAAACAGAGACTGGAGGTGGAGTAATTTCTAAGTGGCAAAGCCAGGGCTAGAACCGAGGCTCCCTGCCCCTTGGTACCCCAGGGCTAGAGCAGTGCTGGGGTCCCACCAGGGTCTGGATGAAAAATGCCCTTAAAATGGGGCACGAGTTCTCCATCAATGAGAATATTTGGTGCCAACTCCTACCTCTGAGTTGGCTTTGAAGGAAGGAGGGGACAGAAGTGACAAAGATGGGCCCACTTACTCTTCTTGAACACTAAACCTGACCAAAAGGAACCTGTACCTGGAGGGGGAGGGCCCATCGAGGGGCCTGCTTCCTTGGCAGTGATGGGCTGGCTGGGAAAATCAGGCTCTGTTGCATTGTGGCAGGAGGAAGATTCTTGGGACCCAAAATGTGCTCGAGAACTGTCATCAAGTGTCCAAAATGAGCCTTAGCTTCTGGAACAGGCTTGGTCCTGTCAGATAGGCGTTGGCAACTCCCACTTCCTCATGGGTAACTCCCTTCAGCTGTCCCAACAGAGCCAAGCACCTGCTGCCCAGTGTAGGCTTGCCTGCCCCCTGCCAACCTGCCTGAGGGGCACGTGGGCAGCTAACATTTACCCAGGCCCTGCCCTAGGAGATGAGGGAGATAGCACTGGTCTCCCCTCTTCTCTTCCCCATTCTTCCACTCCACCCCAAACCCACCACTCCCCCAAACAGGCCTGTCACAAGACACCTGGGAGCTGTGAGGAGACCAGACAGGCTAGGAGAGCCCAGACTCCTCGTGTAACCAGAGAAAGATCAGACTCACAGGCAGACGGCTTTATCATAAAAGTGAAAATAATATGAAAATGTTTTTTATTTCTAAGTACAAAGCCAGATACTATTAAGACTGTGAAAAACTGGCCAGAGGCCGTAAAGGACAAAAAGGAGACTCTCTTTGGCCTGGTGTCCTGTGACCCAGCGCAGTGCTGTGGGGGAGTGGTGGGGGGTGGGGGCAGCAGCAAAAGATGGGCAGGTTGTGGAGTGTGGGAGGGAGGCCGACCCACCAGCCCCACCTGTGGGCCGGCTCTCCGCTCCTCAGAGCCTCCGGGTCTGGGGACTGAGGTTACTCTCGGCCTTTAAGGGCCACTGGGTCCCTGGCCGAGCAGACCCCAGGAATGAAGGCGGCAGGGGTGAGGCAGATGGGAGTGGGTGAGGGAGGGAGCAGAAGCCTTTCTGCACTGGGAAACTTTTATTCCGTGGCTGCAAGTGAATGTTCCCGGCAGCAACTGAGAATGAAGCAAGGTGTTCTTGCCCCCAAAGGTATCTTCAGTCTCTCGGTCACATCCCCATTATAGACAGAGAAGGTCTTGAGCCCTTGGAAAGGAGGACATGTGCGAGACTTAAGGCTGCAGCAGCCAAGGCTGTAGTGATGGAGTGTTGGGGCCACCTGGGGAGGAGCTAAAAGGAATGTGGACAGGTTGGCAGGAGTGAAGGGTGCTCGTCCCAGGAGCTGTGTGCCGGCCCCTCTATTTGTATCTGGGGGCCAGGGGCATGTGTGGGGGCTCAGGCCTCGCCCTCCTCCCCACTGCCATCCACACTGGCCTGCCTCACCACCTTCCCCCGGAGCCTGGGTGTGGAGGCACAGCCAGCCCCGCCCTGTCCCTGGAAGGCCTGGGTCCGGCTGGCCACCAGGGCGGCGCTGTTGAGGGCGACCACAGACTGGCGGGACTTCAGGGCAGGCCAAGGCCCCTTGTGGCCCCGCCCGCCTCCCTTGGCCTTTGAGAGCTGAGGGAGGGTCTCTGGAGGGTCTTCCTCTGAAGACTCATTCGAAGAAAACACCTGGCGGGGTCAGAGTAGAAGAAGAATCACTGAGAAGTCTTTCCAGGGCAGGGGCACTGAGCACAGAGTCTGGAAAGGGGCAGGTGTGGACTGGTAAGTGAATGCAGAGAAACTGGGCTACTCGAGGGTCACATTTCCACAGGAGAGAAGACAACACCCTGGCCCCACTGTCCCTGCTCCTCGGCCTTCACCTGTCTACAACCTCCTAGCCCCACAAGCCTTCCTGAGCTTCCCCGCACCTGCCACATCTTTGAGGCCCCCTCCTCCTCCTCTTGCCCCCTCTGCCTTTGTACAGTCAGTCCTGAGAGCCTTCCAGGAGCTGGGCTCTGAGCCGGGAGCCAAATGAAGACACTCTGCCTTTAGAAACATCCACACTCACCCACCAACCATCCATACCCAGTGTCGCCTCCTCCAGGAAGCCTCTCCCAAGCGTTCCGGCCCTCCCAGATGAGCTCTGGCCTCAAGTCTCGTGCGTGCGTGTGCGTGTGCGTGTGTGTGCGTGTGCGTGTGTTTAGAACGGGATGGCATCTGGCTCCCTAAGGCAAAGGCCAGCCTCTGTTCTGCTCATGCCCTGCAGCACTTAGCACGGAGATGATGCTCAACTGCTCAGGCCAGTACTTGGTTGTGTGGGTGCCATGACCCCTCTGCACCCCATCCTCTGGTGGGTCACTTGCCCCCCAGACTTGGGAGGGGCTGCAGAGGCCATCTCGTCCACCTCATCTAAGGTCAGCAGTTGGTTGTCCAGCTCCTGGCCTGTGGAGGATGGCTGGGCAGCCCTGCCCCTTAGGAAGCAAGTGCTTTCATCAGGCTGAGCATGCCCGCAGCCTCCAGCCCAGGGCTGGCTCGGCCCAGAAGCCCCCGCAGATGCCCCCGGCCCCATGACTGCTCTCCAGCTCCCATGCAGGACAGCGCTCACTGGCCCCCACTGGGTCTCCTTGGCCGCTTTGAGGGGACGAAACGGAGCCGCCCAGGGAGTGGTCCCCATGGGAAGCCGAGCACCCGTCCTGATCTCTCTCCTTCCTCCCATCTGCCCCTCCTACTTTTGTCCCCCACTGTGCCTCAGCCTGGGCTCCTTCCCTGGCCCCAGCCTCACCTCTGGCAGGTCACTGGCCCCTGAAGCGCCTTCCAGCTCCAAGGAAGGCTCCAGGAGGCTGATGGACCTCATGACCCCTCGGAGGTTGATGCGGGGCCGTGGTCCAGGCTCTTCTGTCGGGGCTGCCTGGCTCTCCTCCAAACCCATAGCCTCCATCTCCCCCCTGCCCCCTGGCTCTGGCGGAAGCGGTGGGGAAGGTGTAGAGACATCGGGGGCGAGGGGCTCCTCTGGGGAGGCCCCACCCGCTTTCTGCTCCCAGAGATGGCTCTGCCGGCTGTAAGGAGGTAGTCCTGGGTCAGCTTTGAGGGACCCAGCAGCCACCCCAGCCTCGGCACCCACCTACTCGCTTCCCCTCGTCTCCCCCTCGAACCTGGCGGTCAGGATGCCCTGGTAGGTCTGCAGCTGGCGCAGAAAGCCAGGGTTGGGGCGGGCGACGGGCCGGAGCTCCTGAACGTGGCGCAGGGCCTGCTCCAGGCCCCAGCCGTACTGCTTCATGGCATAAGCGACCACCGTGGCAGCTGAGCGGCTGACGCCCATCTTGCAGTGCACCAGCGCCCGGGTGCCCTGGGCTCTGTGGAGGCCGCAAGGTCAGCTCCCCCGCCCGCCCCCTCCCTGCCCCCGTCAGTGTGGGGGAAGGGCGGGTAGTGCTCCACCCAGAGCAGAGGAGGGGGGCAAGGCCAGGAGGGGTCCTAGAGCTGAGGGCAAAGCCGGCAGGATGAAGCTGGGCTGGGGTGAGCCGGGGGGGGGGCCGGGGCGCCCCACCTTGCGGCCTCCACGAAGCGGTGTGTCTCCTTCCAGTGGGGTAGCAGCTGGGCTGACTCCTCGTCCCAGAGGCGCACGTTGTGGTAGACGAAGCGCTCCGGGTAGAAGTTGTCAATCTCGCGGGCCATGTTCAAGATGTGGCTGACCCTGCAGCGGAGGGCAGGAGGCCTGGCTGACGTGGCCGGTGGGGGGACGCGAGGCCCATCGGCCAGCAGACCCGGCGGAGCCTGGCTGGTTCCGGGGGGGGAGATGACCGTGACCCTGAGCGAATCCTGTCGCCCTGCCGGGCTGGAGGGGCCCCCTCTGGTCCAGCCAGCGGCTCGGCTGACTGCAGTGCTAAGCCTTCTAGTATAAGTCAGAGAACAGCTTTGAGCGCAGCTGAGACCACGTGGATCTGCGGCGGGGCTGGGGTGACACGGGCCACAGCGGGTTTCCTGGAAGCCCACGGTGGACAAATGGCAGGAGCCTAGGAGAGCAGGCAGCCAGGTCCCCTGGGGGAGAGGGGCACGCGCTTCTCTCTTGCGACGCGGTCAGTGGAGAGGAGCTTTCCTGCAGGGACAGGCCACCGGGACGCCCGCGGCCGCCCCTCTTCGTGAGACTGAGGCCCTGGGTCCGGGCCTTGCTTTACAGCGTGGGGAGGGCGAGTGGGCCCGGGGAGGCCGTGCAGGGGGAGCAGCCCCAGAGGCGGGATGGGAAGCGGAGCTAGCAGCCCTTCAGGGGGGCCTGGGGGCTTCTGGCCAGGTTGCCCCTTGGGGGCGGCCAAGTGAAGCGGGGAGACAGAGGGTGGGCAGTCCTGAGGGGCTCAGAGCCCTACCTATTTCTCTGCAGCTCCTCCAGGTTCGCCGCATTCCACTCTGAGCCCTGCGGAGGGAGGGGAGCATCATCCTCCGTCCCCCCAGCTGCAGCGCCCCCGCCCCCCCACCCCTGCTCACCAGGTAGAGGTGGGGGAAGATGCGGGAGGCGCGGTCCTGCTGGGCCATGAGCAACAGCATCTGGTTGTCGATGAAGTCGCGGTACTGTTGCAGCGGCCGGCCCAGGCGTAACTCCAGGGCCTGGCGGATCTGCGGGCAGAGCCACAGGGCGCTGAGGCTCAGGGGGTCCCTTGCGCGTGTCCTGATGCCTGACCCTTCCCTCTGGGGCCTCAGAGGGCGCACCCGGCCCATCTGGACAGAGGAGCTGAGCCAGGCGTGGGGGCCTGGCTCAGGGCAGGAGGCAAGCAAGGTGGGAAGAAAGAGAGGAAAGCTCTGCCCCAGTTGGAGGACCGCCCCCCCCCAACCCCCCGCCCGGGGCCCAGCTCCCTCCTCGCCCCTGCTCCTCCCCAGCACCAGCCCACCTCTTTGGGTTTTCTGTGTCTTTGGTTGTTTTTTTTTTTTTTTAAAGAAAGCCCCACGCCCAAGGTGGGGCTTGAACTCATGACCCCGAGACCAAGAGTCACCTGCTCTACTGACCGAGCCAGCCAGGCGCCCCCCAGCCCACCTCTTTGGAAGTGACGCTCTCCAGGTCACTGGTGTCCAGCACATCCCACAGCTCAGCCCGGATCGCCTGCTCCATCTGCTCCTGTTCTGAGGGCCTGGGAGCCGAGCCCGTCAGTCCAGGGACCCCTTCCCCGCTCTGCCGCGACCCTCCCTCTCCTCCCCTCCCTGCACTGACCGGCCAGGCTCGGCGCTGGGAGGCCGCAGAGACTCCAGGTCGGCCATGGCCATCCACTCGTTGAGGCAGCTCTGGTCGGAGCTCAGTCTGTCCTGGTAGTGTCCAGCCCAGGTCAGGGCACTGCCCCCCGGCACAAGGCCACTGCCGAGGGCCGCCTCACATGCCTGGTGTAACACCTGGAGTGTGGCCCTAGGACGGGGGAGAGGCTGGATCACACTGGCCTCCCTGCCACCCCTCCCCAGCCCCTCAGCCATCCCTGAGAAGAGGATGGGCCACCCTAACCCTTACCACATGGTCTGGATGGAGATGGGCTTGAAGATGCGGCTCTGCCCACCAGACGTCACGCTGAAGCCCCTGAGGGAGATCGGGCGGGGGTAGAACCCAACTCCAGACTCTGCCACAGAGCCCCTGAGCGGCCAAGCCACTAGCTACCTCGTGAGGCTGCTCCACAGGATGTACACACACCACTGGGCTTCAAGACAAGCCCCATTTGCCAGATGTGGGGTAGCTGAGGCCCAGAGAAGCTAGGTGACTTGCCTAGGTTCACACAACAAACCAGAGGTAGAGCTGAGTAGGCCCAGGCGCCAGATGCCCAGCCCGGAGTTCTCCCACGGCTCCCCAGTGCCCAGCTGCCCCATCATACACATCGCCCCGCTGGCCCCACCCCTCCCCTCTCTCCTCCCCCTAGCTGCCACCTCTTACCCGTCTCCATCTAGGTACACCTGGGTGTCACTCCAGAGAGGCAAGACCAGGCCCAGGGTGCAGCTGGGGGAACTGGCAGGGGACAGAAGAAAAGCCATTGTCCCCCAGCATCTCACTTCCTTGCCCCCACCCCCCTTCCTCTCCCTGCTCCCACCTGCTATCGGGGAAGTCCACCCCCAGGAGGATGGTCTCATCCCGGCTCAGGTGTTCTCGTGTGGAAACTACCAGCAGGTAGCGGAGCCGGGGGGGCCGGGCTGCTTCCAGCTGGGCTGCCTGTGGGAGATAAGGAGGGAGAAGCCCAGGGTCACAGTGGCCCCAGAAGACCCTGGCCCCCCCCACCCCCGCCTGACACAGTCCTGGGCCTAGAAGAGACGTGCTGCCCGCCCTCCTCTTCTCAGACACCAGATTGGTGGTTATAATCTGATGGTTCCCCACTTGTGGATTTCACGGTCCCACAAAATGTTTAAGAAGATTTTTCTTAAAGGGGGTATGTGTGGAAAAAAGGGGAGAATGGGCCTGACACAGATTGCCCGTTTTCAATTTCTGCCTAGGAAGGAGGCTTAGAAAAAAACCTTTGCACTTGCCATCACCATCACTGGATTCAAGAAAGGTTTCTCACCCAAGAAATACTAAGGACGCGATCCCACAATGAAGGATGGTATTTCAGTGGAATAAATTCAGCTTTAGAGAGACCACCTGCTTTTGTTTTTCCCATCTTGCGGCAGACAAGGAGGTGCCCCACAGGCATCTGGGAGCTGGTCCTCAAGCTCTCACCTGTGCCCCATGGCGCCTGGGCCCCCTCCGGCTCAGCAGGCCCTCCTGAGCGCCAGGCCAGGCCTTCAGTAGGCAGACTGCTCGCGGGGTCAGGAAGGGCTTGCGCGGGTTGCACAGAACCCCGTCTGTGTAACGGCCAGCTCTTGGCCCTAATCTGGCCCTATGGGCTCAAGCAGGACAGACCTCCTGCCACCGTTTCCCACACCGCCAGAGCCCTGAAGACTGGACTGTGCCCTGTCAAAACGACTAGCTGAGCCGGCAGGCTCACCAGGGTTTGGGGGTTCATATTACTGCTCCCCACTCAGACACACAGGCTAGCTCTCTTCCATCCTCCCCCCCCCACGAAGGGCGGGCTCTCCCCCCTTCTCAGGGGGCTCGGGGCCGCCCCTCACCAGGCGGATGTCGTCCTGCGGCCTCAGCAGCTCCACCATGAGATGCAGGTGCTGGCCCTGCTCCTGCTTCCTGGGGCTCTGGGGCCCATGCCCGTCATCCGTCTGGTCCCCGTGGGGCCGTTCTTCACCTGGGGGTCTCTCCACCAGCTCGGGGCCAGCCTCAGCTGCTTCTCCCTCGTCCTCTCCATCCTGCAGTCTCAGGACAGCCCCGCGGAGGACTGCGAAGCTCTGCCTGGCAGGGCGGCAGGGAAGCCATCAGGGTCCCTCGTACCCCTCAGGACAGGTGCATCCAAATCACCCACCAGGCTTGTTAAAACAGGGGTTGGGCTCCATCCCTGGAGAGTCAGCAGGTCTGGAGTGGAGGCCTGAGAATGTGCATTTCTAACCGGTTCCCAAGTGCTGAGGCCACCCCATTTGGGGAACTGCAGTCTTGGAGGTTCTCAAGCCCTCAACCCACTTGTCTAAGGGTTGGGGGCGGGCAAGGGTTGCTCCCTTTCCTTCGTACCTGCCTAACTCAGGAGATGCTGTAAACTTGGTGGTGACCCAGGAGTCCTCGGGCCCTGTTGTCTCAACCTGCCCTTTGGTTTGTGACTACGGGCCTGAGCCAGGGTCCACGATGGTGGTGACCAGGGGGAAGAGGGAAGCAAAGGCAGCCAAGTCAGTGCTGCAAGCCCACTGCGCCCACCAGCCATGCCCACCGGCAACACCGCCCCACAGATTCAGGAGCTGGCTTTGGCTGCGAGTCCTCCAGGGTGGCAGTGGCCAGGCCTGGCAGCTGGATGTGGGTGTCTGTGTTGGGGAGAGGTGCTCACCTTCGCTGGAGCCGGCTTCCCCGCTTGGATGCCTGGTCCTGCTGAGAAAGCGGCCCCCAGGGCAGAGTGAGGCGGGCGGTGGCAAGGACTCTCCTCTCTGCTCTCAGGGTGCGATCGCCCCCCCTCCCAACTAGGGACTGGAACCAGGAAAGGTGTCAGGTCCCTTCCCACCCCAGTCCACTCCCCACCCGGAGGCACTGGGGGAGCCCGGGCCCAGGTCCAGGTAGGGCAGCGTGGGGTGAGAGTGGGTGGGGGTGTTGGAGGTGTCCAAGGGGTTGGCCCAGATCTGGGCCTGGAAGTGGGTAGGGCCTCCGCAGTCTGGGCTGGCGCTTCGGGGTTCCAGATCTTTGGTCTGAGTTCCTGGGAGCCTCAAGACCCCCTCCCAATCCCCTCCAGCGTGATACTTGGGGTCCCCCTCCCCGCACCCCCAGGCTCAAGGGGAGACTGGCCGTGGGCAGGACGAGCTCCCCCAGGCGCAGCCGGCAGCCAACTGCGTGGGCCGGACCACGGCAAAGCCAGACTTACCGTGGGCCCCACAGGCGTGGAGTGGCCGCTGGTCGGGGGGGAGCGGCTCACGGTGACCAGGGCCATGGGGCCTGGCCGGGGACACCTGGGCCGGTCCGGGCACTTTGCCCTGCCACAGCTCTACGGACAGTCCCTGCCCCGCAGGACCAGGAAGGAGAGACCGGAGCCACCAGGGCCTGGCACCTCCTCGGGGGCGGCCCTTAAAGGGCCAGACACTCGTCCAGCCGGGCCTGCGGAGCCAGCGCGAAGCGGCCGCCGCCCCTCCCTTCGCGTCTCCTCCGGTTCGGCCGCCTCGCCCCCGCCCCCGGACACGTTGGGGGCGGACCCGGGGCGGGGCGCAGGTGCGGAGCGCGGCCGGGAGGGAAGTGTCCAGAGGTCCTGCAACTTGCAGCCTTCGTTCCCGGGTTGGGTCCCTCCTCCCGGGAGGCGCCCCTGCCCCTGCCCTCCCGGCTCCGCCCACTTAGGTCACCTGAGTTCTGCTTTGGACCTCAACCGTGCTATTACCTAGAAGAGATGGGACCTAGGGAAGCAGGACTGGGGACACAGGTCTTGGAGAGGATCAGACACAGTCTTAAGTTGGGGGGCACCCCAAAATTATTTCTCCTTGCTGATTGGCCCTCCTGCACGAATCATTGGGAGACATGCAGAGCTTCAGGGGAAATCAGGCGGGATTTAGAACTGACCCCTGTGACTCACAGGGGACCCTCAGGGCCACCTTGGAGGTGCGCAGGGCAGAGCTGCAGCAGAGGGAAGTGACTTGTCCAAAATCACTGGGATAGAACATGCTGGGGTCAGTGCAGGAATCCAGGCCTGGTGTGCAGGGGGCTCCTCCCAGATGGCTGGCAGTAGTCTGGAGGCCCAGCCTTTCCCCCTCTCAGACAGGAGCACAGGTGGGTTCTGATAAAGACCCAGTGAGTCACAGGAGGACTCCAGGGAATTGATGTTAATGGAGCACGTACTCTGACATATGTGGGTTCATTTCACCCTCCCAACAGCCCTGGGGAGTGAGAGGCGGTCTCATTTTACAGCTGAGGAAACTGAGGCTCGGAGAAACTGGAAGGGCTACAGCCACGATTCAAACCCAGGTCTGCAGCCATTGCCCACAGTGTCCACCCTCAATGTCACCTCCCCACCTTGTCTCCCCATTGAGCAGAATAAGCCTGCTGCTCAGTCTCTTTATTTCCACCTAGGTCTCCAACGCAAGTCCACCTCCAGGGCTCCAGGCCCCAAGCTTAGCAGCAGAGAGTTTATAAATAAATAAGTTACAAAAGCAGGTGGGGCAGCAGCCCAGACAGCCCTCCCGGGGGCCGGGTGCTCAGTGCTCTGTGAGCGAGAGCTGCAGGATCCTCTGTAAGTCCTCCTCCTCCTGCTGCCCCCGTCGTTCCTGCTCCTCGTGCTCCCTCGAAGACAACTCCAGGGCCAGGCGAAGCTGCTCCTCAAAGCTTGGGGGGGCTGGGGCCGGGGGGGTCCTGTGAGGGGATTCTGGGCCGTTGGGCTCTGTGGACATCCGCAGGCTTTCTTGGAGGGCCCTTCCAGACAAGGCGTGAGAGGAAGGGCAGACCAGTGAGTGCTCAGGCTGGGGAAGAAGGCTAAGGGCAGGATCATGGCCATGGAGGACAAGGGCAAGGACAGGGTGGCTGGGACCCAGAAGACCAGAGAAAAGAGACAAGGCGAGGGGCCCCGTCTCCCCCATCCTCACGCTGCCTTCAGTGGCAGGCAGCACTGCTTATGGAGGGTGGCCTTGGAGAGGGCATGGGATCCCGGGCCTAGTGCCTCCCCACCACCTGCCGCCACCAGCCAAGGACCCCTGGCTGGCAGCGTCCTCGGGGCAGGGCAGGCTGAGACACTGTCCTAGTAGGTCCTAGAGGGCCTCACCGCTCCAGCTGAAGCTGCTCCTCATAAGCGGTGGCCTGGGGAAGAGGGTGGGCACCAGGCCGGGTGTTGGTCAGGGCTTCCCAGACTGTCACCTGCAGCAGACGGAGCCCGGAGCTGTCACGCCTGCCACCCGTGCCAGCACCCAGGCGGGCCGGCCCCTGCCCGCGTCCCACCTGCTCGGCCTCCGCGCCCGCCTCCAGCAGGCTCTGCCGGATGGCAAACTGGAGCAGGTCGTCATCCTCGTCGCGAAGGGGCTCGCTGCGCTCTGTGCCCAGCACGCTGTACCCCTCGGGCACCTCGAACACGGCGGGGTCCACCTCACACGGGAAAGGGCTCCCTGCGCGGGAGAAGGGCCGCGCTCAGCCCCGGGGCTTGGGGACCAGTGAGCGGCGCAGCCCGCCTCCCTGCCGCGGTACCTGACGCTGGGCCGCCAGGGCCGGGGGCTGGCACCCACACGGAGCTCAGGGGCTCGTCACAGCCACACAGGTTGCTGAAGGTGATGCGGGCGTTGAGCACGTGGAAAAGGGGAATCTCTGTGAGGAGACAGCGGGCCTGAGCCACCGGGGCCAGCGGCCGGCCCCCGTCCCCAGGAGCTGCCCAAGGGCCCCCGGTGCCCCAGGCCACCCCTCACCAATCTTGACTGGGAAGCCGGGGGGAAGGCGCAGGGTGATGAAGTCACGCAGCTTGGCAAAGTGAGCGTTGCTGATAGCCATCAGGTCAATGATGGGCGTCACCTGATCACCCAGGGAGAGCGGGTGCTCCTCACTCAGCCAGAGCGTGGCCTTGAACCTGCACAGGACGTGAGTCAAGGAACCTCTGGCGGCCCCTCTGTTAAGACCCACCCAGCCTGGACACCTGCCTTTACTCACACTCTCTGCCAAGACTGCGCCGCCCTCTTGTCTGCTCAGCTGTCCCGCCTGCCTTCCCCAGGAGCGTATGTCCTTTTGGCCCTCCTGCTCGAGCTGCCCCCCAGACCCTGGGCCCAGGCTGGGGCCTATGGTAGCCTCAACTCATCTGGATGCGGAGTCTACCTATGGTCCCTGGGACAGTGCTGGGCCCATCGTAAGCTCTATGTCATGGCTCGTGAGATCCTCCTAGTGCCCTCGTGAGCAGGGGGACAAGTGTGACTGTTATTTTACTGAGGAGAACAGACTCTCGGAGGGGAAGACATTTCCTGGGGCCACAGAGTCAGGAGATGGTAGCACTGTGAGCCCTTCCCCTTTGCCATAAGCCGGCCTCCAGCAGGTGCTCCTTCAATTGAACAGAAAGCCATAAATGAGCGGTGCTGCCCATTCATTCATTCACCAGACAAGAGTAACCAGTCCCCTGGGCCAAGCCCCCGAGCTGGTGCCAATAACCACGGATAAGACAGACCTGGCTCCTGGACCCAAGGAGGAGAATCTAGCAGGAAGCCAGCTGGGTGAGTGGGTCCCCCACTCTGGTGGGCCCCAAGTGTGACAGGAGTCTGCAAGGGCTCAGGGGGACCAGGCAGGGTCCCCGTCCCTGAGGGAAGTCCCAAAGCCAGCTCCAAGACCTCACCTCTGTACTTTGCTGGACATCTCAATGGGGCGGCCAATGTTCCTCGACTCCAGGCTGAAGTTGGGATCGAAGTATTCACTGGGGGAAATGGCTGTGGGGTTGGTGGGGCTGGCGGCCTGCTGCACAGGAGCCTGGGAGGGCCCCATGAACGGACTTAGTGCTCAGGAGGGTGCCTGCCTGGCCCTGCCCACCGGCCCCCTGCCCGTGACCCCCCCACCCGGGGGCCTGGCTCACCCCGCTGTGGGAGGAGTGCTGCTGGGCCATCCCGAGGAAGGACTGGAATGGAGTCTTCCCTCCTAAGGAGAAAGGGTGGGAGCCCATGAGGAGACTTTGGGCCACTGCCCCCAGACTGCCCCCCCATCCACTCTGGGAGCCTCCTGTCGGGTGGGAGACAGAGCACATGGGAATGGGGAGGCCTCCCAGCTTGTCCCAGACGTTGTGGCCCTAACCCCAGACCAGGGTGACCCCAGCATATGGTGTGACTGGGCAGCAGGCAGGCGCACCTCGGTTTACCTTTGCTCCTCGACTTGTCCTGATCAGAGAGGTGCTCCGTGCGAGTGCGTGTCACCAGCTCCACATTGGTGGCACTGTATACCTGGGGAGCAGGGGGGACACGGGGGGAGCTGAGGGCTCAGAGCCTGTTTCCCACACTCAGCCTCACCAGTACAGGACCCACGTCCTCCTCTCTGCAGGGACAGACAGGATCTCGCCCCCCACTGTGGAGGAGGTGGCGGGGTCTGAACCGTGGGGGCTCAGTCATGAGGGGAAAGTGCTCTTCGTGTCATCTCGGTAACCCGAGTCGGGGCCCGTGCTGGGGTGATCCCTATGTGCTCGGCGGGGCCTGGGCAGTCGGGCCCCCTGAGTTCCCATGGCCACACGGGGCTTCCAGAGCCCACGGGCTACTCTGTCTCTCCTCCACATGGGTGGGTGTGGAGAAGCAGTGGAGTTCCTGGGCCTTGTCTCCTACCCCAGCCCCCACCACTAGCCTCTCCTGCCTTGGCCTCGTAGCCGCTAACGGTTTCCATCTTCTCAGACCGCCAGCCCCAGATACCACATTTGTTCCTGAAACAGACCAAACAGGAGCTCGTGAGGATCCAGACCCCTCGGCCCTAGCCAGAGCCTTCCCTTCCAGAAACCCCTTCCAATTCGCCTTCCCACTATGAAACGCAAGGGCCTTGAGAGGATGCCTGGACAGCTGGGGACAATCAAACAGGGACTGGGGACTAAAAAGTACTGAGGAATTATCATTAATTTGTTAGGTGTGATAATGGTGTTGGGGCTCTAACAGATAAGGATAAACATCCTTATCTGTTAGGGTCATGTGCAGAAGCATTTACTGTTAAAGTGATATGACATCTGGGATGTGCTTTAAATAGTCCAGGTAGGGGCGCCTGGATGGCTCAGTTGGTTAAGTGTCTGACTTCAGCTCAGGTCATGATCCCGGGGTCCTAGGATCAAGCCCTGCTCAGTGGGGGTCCGCTCATCCCTCTCCCTCTGCCCCTCCCCCCACTTGTGCGCTCTCTCATTCTCTCTCTCAAATAAATAAAATCTTAAAAAAAAAAAAGTTTGGGGGCTCCTAGGTGGCTCAGTCATTAAGTGGCTGCCTTCGGCTCAGGTCATGGTCCCAGGGTCCTGGGATCGAGCCCCGCATCAGGCTCCCTGCTCAGCGGGAAGCCTGCTTCTCCCTCTCCCACTCTCCCTGCTTGTGTTCCCTCTCTCACTGTGTCTCTCTCTGTCAAATAAATAAATAAAACTAAAAAAAAAAAAAAATGTTCAGGGAAGAGGCACCTGGGGGGCTCAGTCAGTTGAGGGTAACAATGCTTGATTTGGGCTCAGGTCATGATCTCAGGGTCGTGAGATGGAGCCCCGCAGTGGGCTCCATGGTGGGCATGAAGTCTGCTTAAGATTCTCTCTCACCCTCTGCCCCTCCCCCCACCTCTCTCTCCCTCTCTGAAAATAAAATAAAATAAAATAGTCCAGAGAAAAAAGGAAAAAAGCAAGGAAGGATAGACTCAACAAGATTGATAGAATGTTGGTTAAGTGTTGAAGTTGGGCGAAGAGGACATTCTAACTACTTTCTCTTCTTTCATACATGTTTGAAATTTTCCAGAATAAAAAGTGAAAAATAAAAGTGTGTCTGATTCAACAATAATAGTTACAAGACATCAATATCCCACTTTTGATAATGGCTAGGACAAGGAGACAAAAGATCAACAAGGAAACAGAAGGCTTGAACAACCCCATAAAAGAGACTTAACAGACTTTCTGAGAACACTCCACCCAACAACAACAGAATGCACATTCTCCTCAGGTGGCACGTGAAACGTTCTTCAGGATGAACCATATGCTAGGCCATAAAAGAAGCCTCAATAAAACTGAAAGGAGAAAAGTCATACAAAGCATGTTCTCCAACCACAAGGGAATGAAATAAGAAATCAATAACAGAATAAAGATTTGGGAAACTCACAAAGGTGTGGAAAGTAAACACACTCCTAAAAAACCAAAGGGTCAATGAATAAATCAAAAGAGAAATCAGAAAATGCTTTGAGATAAGTGGAAATAAAGATACAATACTCAAACTTGTGGGATGCAGCTAAAACAGTGGTTAGAGGGAAATTTAGAGCTATAAATGACAATATTAAGAAAAAAAATTAAAGACCTAAGTAAATGGGAAATGGTCACATGGTCACGGAAGAGGACACTCAACATTGTCAAGATGACAGTGCGCCCCAAGCCGAGTTACAGATTCAACGCAAACCCTATCAGAATCCCACCCAACGATTTCTTTGTAGAAATTGACCAACTGAATCTGGAATTCCTATGAAATTGCAAGGGACCCAGAATACCCAAAATAATCCTGAGCAAGAAGAACAAAGTCAAAAGACTCACACTTTCCAATTTCAAAACTTACCACAAGGCAACACTTATAAGACAGTGTGGTCCTGGCACAAGGACTGACATATAGGTCAACGGAATAGAACTCAGAGTCCAGAAATAAACCCATACATCTGTGGTCAACTGATTTTCCACAAGGGTGCTAAGACCATTCAATGAAAAAGAGCAGTCTTATGCACAAATGGTGCTGGGACAAGTGGGTCATCACCTGCAAAACAATGAAGTCAGACCCTTTCCTCACACCATACACAAATAGTAATTCAAAATGGATCAAAGACCGAAACGTAAGAGCTAAACCTATAAAACTTTGAGAAAAAAACACAGGGGAAAATCTTTGTCACTTTGGATTTGACAAAATATTGTTAGACATGACACTGGAGGAACAGGTGACAAGAGGAAAAAATAAAAAAATACATAAATTGTATATTTCATGAAAATTAAAAATGTGTCTTCAAAGGACACGGTCAAGAGAGTGAAAAGTCAGCCCACAGAACGGGAGAAAATATTTGCAAATCATATACCTGAGAAGGGACTTAGATCTAGAATATATAAAGAACTCTTGCAACTCAATAATAAAAAGACAACCCAATTTTTTAAATGCACAAAGGATGTGAATAGACACGTCTCCAAAAAAAGAGCTATAAATAGCCAATGAGCACATGAAAAGGTGCTCCACACATCATTCACCATGAAGGAAATGCAAATCACAACCACAGTGAAATACCCCTTCTAACACCCGCTAGGGCGGTTGTAATCCAAAAATAAATGAATGAACAGCAATGTTGGTGAGGACATGAAGGAACTGGAATCCTCATACACTGCTGGGGGGGCGGGGGATGGAAAATGCTGCAGCCCCCTTGGTAAACAGTCTGGCAGTTCTTCAAACAATTAAACATCTGGTTACCAGATGAGCTAGCAATTCTACTCCCAGGTATACACCTGAGAGAAATGAAAACTATGTCCACATAAAACCTTGTATACTAATGTTTACAGAAACCTTCATAAAGGCGAAAGGTGGAAACCATCCTAATGTCCGTCAGTAGATGAGTGAATAAACAAAATGTGAGCTAGGCATACAATGGACGGGGTGAAGCAGTTACACACTAAACTGGATGAAGTGTGAAAACGTTCTCAGTGAAAGAAGTCACACAAGACCACGTATCGCATGATTCCATTCACGGGAGAGTCCCAAATAAGGAAATCTACAGAGAAAGTAAATCAGTGGCTGCCTAGGGCTGGGGAAGGGGGTGAGGGCACGGGAGCTGGCAGCTACAGGATTTCTTTTTGGGGTGATGACAATGTTCTAAAATTGACTGGGGTGATAGCGGCATTTCCGCAAACACGCTAAAAACCACTGAATCGTACACTCTAAACAGGTGAACTGTTCGGTATACAAAATTATATTCCAATAAAGCTGTTTGTTTGTTTGGTTTTCAAAAAGGTATTTCTGAAGTCTGTTCCAGGAACTGGGACATATGTTGTCAGAGAGAGAACAGCCTGGCTGGTAGGGTCAGATTCCTAGGCTACCCACAAAGGACTGTGGCCCAGAAACAGCCATACTACTGAGAAACCCACACTGGGGTGAAGAGCTGCCCTGAACCACAGCCTAAAGCCTTGTTGTGATGGGAAAACACGTGAGGGCCCCCTGACCTAGCCTCCTTCCCAGGAAGACAGCTGCCCTCGGACAGACATGCAGGTGGTCTGGGTGGGACACTGGGCCTGCAGGGACCCCTGCCCCCACCTGAGCAGCCTCTGAGCGGCTCACCCTCCCAGAGGCCTGAACCGGGACCCGCGGTGTGGCCGGGCCCCAACTGACCTCTCGAAGGCCACATTGCGCGTGTCCAGGTGGGTGGAGACGATAGGAGAGGTGAGCCGACTGGCCACATGCTCTTCACTGGGCCGCATGGCGGCCAGCAGCGCTTCCGGCTCCTGCAGGGCGAGCCCCAGCGTCTCGGTGTGCACCACCTGCCGGTCGTGGTCCACTTCCATCACCAAGGCTCCTGCCTCTGCCAGCCGGCACGGGTGCGTGAGGGGCACAAGTCAGTGCCAGGCCCCAGACAGCGGGGGAAAGGGCCACCACGGTGCCCTCAGCCACCTGCTGCTAAGTGGGTGAGGCCCCAGCCCGTGGGTCCCCTCCACCCTCAACCTCTGTTTCCACAAAGTAGAGAAAAAGAACAGCACCGTTCTCACAAGCCACAGAGAATCCGGCGGGGGGTGGAGGGGGGTCCTGGCCTGCCTCATGCCCACAGTGAGTCCCCCAGAGCTCACCCTGGCCCTTGAAGATAAAGCTCCTCCTGCCACGCTGCCAGGTCATGTGCTCGAAGCCCAGAAGACTGGTGTCCACCCGCAGGCTCTCCCCCCGCTTCCACACTCGGTACACGTCACTCGGGCACATCTTGGACACAAGGGGCACTGCAGGGAGTGCGGGGGTCACCATGGTTCTTTCCCATAGGATCCCCCCGCCCCGCCCCAGGCAGAGCCAAGAGGTCCTCACTCACCCCAGCTGGTGAACTCCCACTTCATCTCCACGTAGAAATCGGGGGCCTGAGATAGAGCAGAGCACCTGTCAGGGCCTGGTGCTGAGGACTGGCGGGCCTAGGGAGCTCCTTGTCTGTAGCCCCTCTCTGGGAGTCCAGCCCCTCAGCAAGTCTTCAAGCGCTATGTCCTAGCTACGCCCCCACTACAACCACACGCCCCCCAGGAAAGGGTGGGCTAAGTGGGGCCCTAATAAGGTCTTGGGATAAACAGACTATAAGGATCTGGAGCCCGGAGGTCAGTCTCCACCTGGCCACTAGACTGCGGAGGGGCCCTGGGGGAATTTCTTGCTCCCCCTGGGTCTCAGAGTCCTCATCTGTAAAGAGGGCACAATGACCCCCTCTGGGCCTGCCCCCCATGCTTGAGGAGGGCCAACAGGTACTCGGGGGCACCAGGCCACACCTGCAGAGTCAGATGAAACTCTCCCCCCAGGGAACAGGCCCACACCTAAAGCTCTGCGGAGATTTCTGGTACGAGGGACCCCTGAGTCAGCAACGGCTCTCCTCCTAAAGGGCCCCGTCTCACCCATGTGGGCCTGGACTCCTCTTCCCTACCTGACCCTGGAATGGGGTCACTGTTGTTGACAGTGATGGGAAAGCATGCTGCGCAGACTGAGCGGGCGGCAGGTGACCAGTGACCCCCCACGCAGTCTGTCACGGCCCCTTGACGCGGCTCCCTACCCCTCCTGACGGACCATACCTCTGTACCCCGCCGTACCTGGCGGAGTTTGTTGAGCAATTCCGGAATGCCAGCCAGTCTCTGTGTGGCCCTCTGGTAGTCCCGATACTGGAGCACCAGCTGTACCATCTCGGGGTCCCCAGTGCTGACTGCCTCCTGCAGGACTAGGGGCACCAGGCCGCTGAGGGGAGCTCTGTCGATGGCCCCGGGCACCAACCCCACTGCCAGCCTCAGGGGAGCCCCTCTGCCCTCTGCAGTACCTGCCCAGCCCTGGCAGCTCTCTTTGCCCACGTTGGCATTGTGTCGAAGGAGGACTCTCACGGACTCCAGGTTCCCCAGGGACACAGCCAGCTCCAGGGGAGTGCGCCCCCGGGGGTCCTCCTGTTCGATGTCGTGCTGGGGAAGATGGGACACTCAGCACAGGGCAAGTAAAGAGAAGCAAGAAGGCCACTAGGCTGAACATGGCTGGGGGCCATGGCGGGAAATAAAGACAGCAGACAGGCCATGGAAATGGCTGAGGGTGGCCTGCGTGTCCTCACAGGAGGAGGGGAGGGAGCAGGTGGGAAGGGCCTGCCCACCTCTCCTGCCTCCCGCCCGGAAGAGAGCTGGGCATCCGGCGGTGGGGCCTGGTCAGGCAGAGGTGCAGCTGCAGATGTCAAGAGTTTGGAGGGGCCTGGGGGCCAGAACCAGGCTGCCTGTCCTCAGCCCGGCTCAGGGGTGGTGTGGCGCGAATTCGGGGGCCGGATGCAGTGCGAGGCGGGCAGGCGGGCGGGGCGAGGCCCAGCGCTGGAAGCCGAGGCCAGAGGCTCAAGCGAGAGGGCCAGGTGACCCGGGCTTCGGCTCAGGCCGGGCGGCCTCCGGGACGGAGACCACGGCTTTGAGTGGGCTGCGCGGAGGACAGCCCGGGCGCCCGGTGGGTCTCACCTGGCGGCTGTGCAGCGCGGCCTCCAGTTCGCGGTGCCGGTTCGCCCAGACGAGCCGGTGCAGCGGGAAGGTGGGGCCCGGGCCGGCCATGCTGGGCCTCAGCGCCGCATCGCGGGAGGGAGGGCGGGCGCGGCGGGGGCGACCCGGCCCCGCCTCGGCTTCGGGCCTGCCGCGGCCCTCTCGCCCCCGGTCCGCGCAGCCTAGAGTGGTGCCCAATGCAGCCCCCGCGCCGGGCGGCAGTGGCGGCGGCGGCGGCGGCGCAGGCGGTGAGGAGGGCGGGCCGGGCGGGCGGGCCTCGCCGGGGCGGGGCGGGGCGTCGGGCCGCGCGCCCCCTTGCCTCCCGCAGCCATGGCAACCGCAGCCGGGGCCGCGCCCGCCGGGGGCTGGAGGGGGGCGCTGCTCAGTCGCCTTGGCAACCACGCGCGCCGGGGAAGGAGCCAGGGCCCGCGTCTCGGGGACCCCGGCCTCAGCTGGGCCTGGGTCTGCGGGGGGCGGTCTGGCGGGGGCGGTCTGGCGGGCGGGGCCTGCCTACGGCTCCGCCCGCAGCCTGCAGGGGGCGCCCCAGGCCCAGCGCAGACCCCTGCTTGTGGGTCCGGAAAAGGAAGGAGGGAGTCCGGGGGCGGGGCGGTTCGGCCAGGGGCGGGGCCTGGGCCCCCGGGACGTGCGCGCGCGAGTGCGCGTGCGTGCTCAGCAGGCCGCGGTCCTGCGGCCTTTGGGTTATCCGCGTCTCCCCAGCCGGCACTCACGCGTGCGCTGGGCTTCCTGCCCCGGCGTCCTATCCCAGCCTCGCGGGTACCGACTGTGCCTGTGAGGGCGGCTGAGGCGGGAGACCCTGGCTCCGCTTCCCATCACCTCCGAGATGTCCCTGAATGCACCTTCCCCAGGGACCTGGGCCGGTGTCTAGTGGTCGCCTCAAGACGGGCTGGGCCCAGGCTTGCGGGGAGGCGGCCCCGCCAGGTCACTGGAGTCAGGGATGGGAGCACTGGGGAATGGGGGCAGCGGGCCTGGCTGGAGTCAGGCCTCTCCCAGTGGACTGTCCCCGTAAATGGCTGCCTTCACCCACCGCACAGATCCCTTTTGCGGAGGCTGCGCTTTGCTGCCGGCGTCAGGAAAGGAAGGAGAGTTTCGAAATCAGGGCCGGCCCCTCCACCCACACCGGAACTGGAGCGCAGGCCTCAGCCGCCTGAGCTGTCGTTACCCCAGCCTCAGCCCGGGGTCTGGTGTGCAGCCGCCAGGCTTGGCCAAGGCTGACCCTCTGGTCTCAGTCTCCCTATTGGTAAAATAACTAACTACAGATTTTTTCTAGAAGTTTGAGCTGAGTCTCTGGGCTGGGAGGGCTTGGTTGCCATTTTCACCCTGCCCTCTCAGTGTGGGTAGGCGGCTCCTGTGCTATCTGGGACCTTTGCCACTCTGCCCTGTGGTGTCATCAGGTCACTGTGAAGTCCTTGGCTCTAGAGCAGCTCGAAGGCCTCTGAATGTCCAGAACTGGACATCCGGCCACACTGCCCCGCGGCAGCCCTCTCTAGCCTCCACCTTCCTTGGAAAGGGCTCTCCCCTCCCCCAGCTTCTTCAACCCAAATCTAAGGGCATGTTCTCCCGCCGGGCCCCTCCTGATTTCTGCAGTCTTGCACACAACTCTCCACCAGCATGAATCCTAACTCCACTGTCTCCTCAGCCCTCTTCCAGGGCCCCTTCTCCCTGTCCAACCCCCAAGTGGGGCGTTCCCCCTGCTGAAAGCCTGTTTCTACTGTCACCCCGACGCCGTCCCCAGGACTGCATTTCAGCTTCCTCTGGGACATCTCTGTGCCCGGTGTCCTATGCTATCCCATTAGCATTACCTAAAACCAGATCTGGTCACATTCACCCTCTTTCCCCCAGGCTGTACTCCCTGGCGGTCCTCTGAATGTGCCATAGACCTCCCTGTGGGCCCACTTGGACTCCTACCTCTCTGTCGTCCCCAAGTGGGGCCCATTCCTGGTGGGCCGTGTTCTTCCTCTCCTTGCATTTCTTCCCTGGACAAGCAGTGGCCCCTAGCCTCCCTCCCTGCTTCCTATCCTTTGCCTCCCTCCCTGCATCATGGGCATCGATCAGTCCGCCCTCATCACCCAGCCTGTCCAGAGCCTTCAGGGATTCCCAGAGCCTATCCAAGTTCAGACCCCACGTCCATTCACATCTTTATCACTAAGTGCGCCCCGGGCTCTGGGCCAGGTTTAGCCTGGTTTTCAGGGCCTCCCAGGCTGGCTCCTTCCCACAGTGCTCCCAACCTAAGCCACTCCTGACTGCCTGGCCATTCCCTGCATCGGGAACATCCTCCTCAACTCCCCGCCCCAATGCTGCGGGCCCAGCTCACAGGCCTTTCCCTCCTAAGACTCAGCCTCTACTTCCAGGGCCCCCACCCCCAGCAGCCTTCGTGCACGGAGGCCCCCCAGCCCTGCCCAGCAGAGCCCCACATGGAGTGGACAGCAACAGACATCCCCTAGAGGGGCCTGAAGGGCGAGGACGTGGGGGGAACGAAGTTGAGCAGAGCCTCCGGGTAAAGGCCCATGCTGAGGCATCCCTCAGGCCTCAGGGACCCTTACAGGGCACCAAGCCGAGAGAGGAGGCTAAAGCCAGGCAGGTCCAAGGGCCCAGAGGCTGCCGTGGGACCCCCAAGAACAGAGGTGCTTGTCGGACTGCCCAGAGGGTGTCCTCAGCACAGTGCCTGGCGAGCCGGGGTGCTCAGCCAGCCAGTCCACATGGGACACCAAGCACCGAACTGCAGGCACCTCTTCCTGCTTCCCTGGAGAGCGGGCAGAAGACCCCTTCTGCTCCCCTAGGGTGGGAGGACGAGCTGGGGGTGGGGGGGTGGGAGAGCAGTGGAACCCCCTGCCCCTGTGCCAAAGAGGGGCGGGGCCAGTGCAGCCTGGCCCTGGATGCCTGCCGTGGCAGTGGAGGGGACCCCGTGCCACCGAGACCCGGCCCAGTGGTAGCTGGAAACGGTCATTGGGCACAAAAGAATCAGACACAGCCAAGTCAGGCACCATTTTTTATAAAAACGCATAGTCTCATTTTCCACTCTTTAAAATCACATTCAAAAATCGGCAAAGGAACGCCCCGGGGAGAGTAGATGGGAGGGGAGGGTGCGCCAACCCAGCCCCGGGGGGAGGAGGGTCGGGGAGAGGGCGCGACACCACACAGGGCAGTGCGACTGGCACAAGGGGACATGCGGCAGGCGGGGCGGGGGGCAGCGCCCCGTGGGCAGTGGCACTGACAGGACGTGGGGCTCTGGGGCTGGACAGCCCGGGGGGCACCCTGACCGGCCGGGAGTGGCGAGGGCTGGCCCCACCTGGCCCCTCTCGCTGTGCTGCCCGGCCTGTCCAGGCTGGTTCCCCCCTGGTCCTGGGCAGATGAGGCCTGGCCCAGCCCGGGGAAGGGGGGATGGGGGGTGGCAGGGGACCTCGGGGCCAGGCGAGGCCAGTGTAACACAGCCCACAGCTGCCTTTCTGTGGTCCCTGAGCCCGGGCGCTTGGTGTGGGAGGAAGGGGGCACTGCAGGGAGGGCAGCGGGACCTGCTGCCAATGCCACCCTCCTGGCCGAGCCCCTCGGGCTCCGCGGACTGTGGGGATGGAGGCAGCCAGCCAGTGACACAGGGGTTCTTCCCGAGCAAGGGCACACGAGCTCAAGTCGCTGTGGCGAGGCCCTGGGGTCAGGGAGATCATGGGCCCCTCCTCCACCAACTGGCCGGAGGACAGGACAGTGCAGGACTGTGCCCCTGGCACAGGAGGGGCTGCGGTGGGAAAATTCAAGTAGTGTCCCTGTGCTGCGGCCTCCCCCGGGGTGGGGGACGCTGGGCCACCCTCAGAGCACAGCCCAGAGCCTGAGGGGGCACAACCTGGTGTGGCATCATCCCCGGGGAAGGGCCAGGAGGGCTGCCGGGGCTGCCGCTCCCCCCTCCCCGCCCCGCCGCCCCTCCGCGGGAAGACCCTGGGAGGGGAGGCCCCTGGAGGGTCAGGGCTGAGGGCAGCCGGACAGTGGCTGGGTTGGTGGCAGCAGGAGCCAAGGCAAGCGGGGCCCCCCCTGGGGGCTGGGCCAGGCTGGGGCCACAGGAAATCACAATAATTACAAAATAAAACCTTTTCCGCTTGGCGGGAAAACAAATAATAAAAATTCGACAAAATAAATTAGAGGTTTATAAAAGGCGGGCGGGCGGGTCAGAGGCCGTTGGCGCTGCCGCGCTGGACCAGTGGCACCTTGCTCAGCTCCACGACGGGCGAGCGTGGCTTGTTCTTCATCTTGGGCACGCGCTGCACCAGCTGCTGGGCCTCGCGGTAGGCGTCGCGCAGCTCCTTCTTCCACTGCACCAGCTCAGGGTCGCTCTGCGGGCGCCGGGGGTGGGGGGTGGGGAGCGTCAGGCGGGGGACCGCCCCCCCCCCCCCCCCCGGCTCGGTCCCCAGCCCGCGCCGCCCCCTGGCCCCCGGCCCCACTCACGTCACACTGCAGCACAAACTGTTTGCCGCCGCGGATCTTGAGAAGGAGGCACTTCCGCTCCTTGATCTGCGTCTCCTCCACGGACTGGATCTCCTCCATGGTCAGCAGGCTCTGCTGCAGGGCGGGGGGGGGGCAGGGGCGGTGAGGACGCAGGACCGGGGCCCCCCACCCCCCCACGCCTCCCCAGCCCGCTTCTCACCGGGGCCTCGCCCTCGCCCCGCCACTCCAGCCGGTTGGGGAACAGGTAGAAGTACCGCCGCTGCCACTGGGTCAGGAAGGGGTTGCCCATCTTGGACATGTAGCCGTGCATGATGCAGTCCTTGCCCAGGGCGTAGTCTGAGGAGGAGAGCGAGAGGCGGACTCAGCCCGGCCCGCGCGGGGTCGGAGTCCTTGTTCGGCCGCGCAGGCTGTCACCTCGGGTGGCTTCCCGAAACCCGAGCCTATTTCTCGTCTCTAAATGAGCAGTGGGTGTCCCCGGCAGCCGCGAACCCTCACCTTCCTCGTGGCCCAACTGCTTGTTTTTGGTTTTCTTGCGGGCCTCCATCCGGTCCGTCTCGGCATTGATGGTGTCGAAGACCGTCTCAGCCACCTCCTGCTGCCACCGCTCGGAGATGGTGAGGGGAAAGTTGCGGTACAGCTCCTGGTCACTGTCCAGCAACTTCGATGAGGGGACAGGGCAGGGACACCCGTCAGCCACGGGGCTCCCAGGCGGGGGGGGGGGGGGGGGGGGGCCACCGCCCCCCCCCCCCCCCCCGGGGGGGGGGGGGGGGGGGGTCTGGTCCAACAGCCTCCCACCCCCACGCCGGGCATATCTGGGGAGGAGGAGCCCGAGGCCCAGCCGCTGATGGAGCCCGGCAGGCCAGGATCAGGGCTCAGGTGGGAGAGGCCGGGGCAGGCCTGGTACCTTGATTCCTTTTGTGTCCTCCTCATCAAAGGAGCCAATGTCAAAGGCGTCAGCAGCGTTCACCTCCCCTCGAGGGGGGATCAGCGGGGGAGGGTACTGCGGCAGAACACAGGCTGGGCGTCAGCACCGGGCAGGGGCCTCTGGGGCGCCCGCCTGGCCCCAGCCCTGGCTGGTACCTTCTGCAAGAAGACCATCTGCCAGTCCAGGGAGCGGAAGAAAGGGCTCTCCTTCACCTCCTGGGCCCTGTGGGGAGATGTGGGGCATCAGGTCGCGGGGGGGGGGGGGGGGGGCCACGTCTGGGCGCTGGAGCAGGTGACCCAGGCTAACTCCTGGGCCAGCCATTCTTTGGCTCCATCACCTTGGGCAAGTTCCTTAAACTTCAGCCTGTTTCCTCATCTCTAAAACGGGGAGAGCAACAGTTCCCACACCCTAGGGCTGTTGTGAGTTTTCACATTTGTAAATCTTGCAACATCATGCCCAGCACTCAGTAAATGTTTAATAAACACCAAAAGCTCTTGTCATCATCATTATCGTCACCATCTTTGTTACAGGGGCCCCTTCTGGAAGCCGGTCCCCCGCCGGCTCCGGCAGCTGCGAGCCCAGGCAGCCCTGCCCCGAGAACACTGGACGGGGCTGGTCACGCCCTAGCCCGTGAGCTCCTCAAAGGCGGCTGGCACCAGGAGGGGGATCCGGTGATGGGACACAGGCCTCATCCTCAGGCCGGCCTAGCGGCATGCCCACACGGCCCTGGCAGGGAGGGAGGGACTGAGACAGTGGCCCTGGCCTCAGGCACTCACCCTCGGCCCAGGCAGCCCAGTCTCCGGTTGACATCCCTCTGCAGCAGCCCCTCCAACAGGGAACGGAGCTCGGGGGAGAAGGAGTCGGGCAGCTCCACAGCCTGCAGGGAGGAGCGGACATTGGCAGGGGCCGAAGAAGAGTCCTGGCCCCCGGCAGAGAGAGAGACAGTGCCCAGCTTCCTCACTCACCCCAGCAGGCATGTTTGTTCTGACAACACAGGGATGGGGAGCCTCTGGGGCAGGAGGCCAGAGTAAGGATGAGTGGCCCGAGTTTGTTGTTCGTTGGTGAGAACCAAGAGTCCAGGACCCAGACACACACAGGAGACCCCAGCCCCACCCTGGCCCCCCGTGGACTCCACCCAGCCACCCTACACTCACCATTGTCAATGTCATGCGGTCAATCTCATGCTTATCTTTGGTCTTGTGCTGCCGGAAGGGACTGTGCCTGGACAGGAGGCACAAGGTCAGAGAACAGGAATGGGGAAACTGAGGCAGGCAGCAGCAACGATCCTCATCTAAAGCCAGGAACGGTGCCACCCTAACACCCAGGCAGCTGTGGGCCCCCCTCCTCCCCTAGGCCGCTACCTGGACTCGGGAAGAGGTCCTCTCTGTTCCCTCCCACCGCCTGCCTGGGACAGATCACTTACCCCCGCAGCAACTTGAAAAGCATGCAGCCCAGGGAGAACCAGTCAGCACTGCTATCGTAGGCCACGCCCTTCTGCAGGACCTCGGGGGCCATGTACCCGTGGGTGCCCCTGTGGAAGCAAGGAGGCCGTGAGCAGGTCTGGCGGAGGGTGCAGGAAGGGAGAGTGGGGGGCCGGGCACTCACACGCTGGCGTGGGGCTTCTTCTTGGAGAAGTCGCAGGCCAGGCCCAGGTCTGAGATGCGCACGTGGCCGTGCTCGTCCAGGAGGATGTTGGCTGGCTGTGGAGGAAGCCTAGTGAGCTGCCTCCCGGGCGGCTCAGGACACGGTCTGGCCAGGCAAGATGCCAGCTAGGGTCAGGTCACTCTAGGGGGTCATGGGTGTCCAGGGACAAGGCCCCGGGCAGGGTCTTCTCCTTTCCCAAATGACAACCAGAATCGTGACAACGGCTCGGCGGCGGGCAGGGTGAGGAAGGGAGTGGCCGGCCGGCCCCCAGAGGCCCTGTGCCCATCACACTGGGGGGGGCGTGCGGAGCCTCACCTTCAGGTCCCGGTAGACGACAAAGCGGCTGTGCATGTGCTCCAGGCCCAGGATGATCTCGGCGGCGTAGAAGCGCATATCGGCCTCGGAGAAAACTCCGTGCTGGGACAGGTGGTAGTGCAGGTCCCCGCCTGGGGGAGGCAGCCCCACAGGGGTGGCGCTCAGCTCCCTGGCCAGCCCCCGGGCCCGGGGTCCACCTGGGGCCAGGCCACACACTCACCGTTCATGAGATCGAGGATGAAGCTGAGCTTGTCTGGCGTGTGGAACGCGTACGACATGCAGACAATGAACGGGCAGTCCTAGGAGGGCACGGGAGGGGAGGTCAGCAGGGGCTGCACCCGCCTCCGGAACCAAAGGCTGCTGCGGGAACCAACCCGGGCCCTCCCGGCTCACCCCAGTGCTGACGAGGGACAGCATGATGCGCTCGTTCAGGGCCAGGGTCTCCCCCTGCTTCATCTTGATGCGCTTCTTATCCAGACACTTCATGGCGTACCTGGCGGGGGAGAGGGGAGAGGGAGGGGGGATGCCGGTCGGTCAGTCAGTCCACCCGCACCTTCAGTGCAGAGCTCAGGGCTGCACCTGGGGGTCAGGAGGGGCGGGCGGCAGTCCTCAGGGCTCCTGCAGTGAAGACTAGACACTGCAACAAGCGTAAGACGCATCAGAGTCAAGACAGAAAGACAGCAGGAGAAAGTGCTGGTGAGTCAGGGGCTCTGGGGGCCTGTGGGGTGAGGAGCAGCACACACACAGGACGGAGGGAAACAGGGGCCCTCTGCAGAGATCTGCTCACTTGGTACCTGGGGGCCCCAATCCCCACGGACATCCCCAGGGGGCCCTCCCTTCCCTCAGGCACCCCACTCGACACTGGATCCGAGCCGGTGCTCACATCTTGCCCGTGTCGGCCTTCCGGCACCCATAGACCTCGCCAAAGCCCCCTCGCCCGATGATGCGGTGCACGCTGAAGTCGTTCATGGTCAGCTGTGGGGGGGGCAACAACAGGGGTCACTGCGGGCTGCCCGGACCCTGCCTCGGGGCAAAGACACCCAGGCAGCAGGGGGCCAGTCCCATGCCGGAGGGGGGGCATACACAGGGCCCCCCTCACCACGCACTTACCTGCCCTGAACCACCCCCACTGGGATCCCGGCACGCACCCTCCCCGGCCACCGCCCTGGGGGCTGAAGGGCAGACTCCCCTGCCCACCCCCAGCCCTGACCAAGCCTGGGGAGGGCAAGCAGGGAGGGAGGGAGCACAGTCCTCCACGGCCTCCAGCCCACTCACATGGATGTTGAGCTCCACGTTCTTCCACTGGCAAAACCGTGTGAATTTATCACTGTAAGAGAAGAACCCGGGGCTCCGATGAGCTTCAGAAAGCGGGCAAAATGATGCCGGGGGCAAGCCTACCCCATATCATGGCCACCGCCTGCGGTCCCGAGCCTCAGTGTCCCCTCCTGGACTGCCTAGGCATAGTGCTGGCCCACGTGGGGCCTGGCCACCTGCTGTCGGGTTTCAGATAAGCTTGGACAAGAGGTCCTCTGGTCTGATCCAGACCTCCTGCTACCATAGCTCTGACAATGCTCATCTCATCCCTGCTTGCACACCTCCAGCCAACACGGCACTCACTTCCCCCCGCCCCACGCTGAGGCTCCCACTCCACGGCTGCGCGGCTGGGGCCCTCGAAAGCTGTTCTTTACATCAAGCTGAAGTCAGCCTACAGCTCCCACCCACCAGGCCAGCTCCGGCCATGAGGGCCACAGCGGAGGACACTGTGTCCTGTTGTGCCCACCCCTACCATGGCCCCGATGCTTCTTGGGCCCAGCAAGGTGCTAAACAGTCCATGAGAAGGAAAGACACTTAGGTGGTCTCCTGCTCCCTGGAGAATCACCTGGGACAGGCTCGGAGATGCCTGGGGCTAAGAAGGGCAGGGCGGGAGTGTGCAGGAAGTGACGGCTGGGAGCCTGTCCGACCCCTGAGGAGTGTCTGCACAGGGCCGCTAGTGGGGCCCAGGCACCCGCTCGCCCTGGGCCCGAAGCAGGCTGGCTTTTCTCCTGCACACCATCCACACCCTCTCAGAACAGTCTCTTCCTCACCTTCCCCTCCCGCACGTGCCCAGCTCTCACCTCTCGATGAATTTTTGGAACACATCCCCTCGGAGGTTCTGACAAATCTCTTCGATGTATGGCTAAGGGAGGAAGCTGGAGGTTGGTGACTGAGCCAGACTAGGAGCTGACCACGCTCCGTGACCTCAGCTGCCCAAGGGTGACCCTGGCTGGGCCGGGAGGCAGCAGGGAATAGGCCCAGTACACACCTGGAAGAGATCCGGAGGCACCTGTTTCTTCACCAGGTGGCCCTGGACGTGCTCAGTGGCACTTTTCGAGAAGGGCTGGGGAAGACAGAGGTGGCTGTGAATTCTCCGCAGGGTCCTTTCGTTCCATCCCAGCGCCCAGGCCGCTGTGGGCCGGCCCTTGGGTCTAGGCCTGAGGACAAGCTGGCCGGGGCACTCACATGCGAGCAGGCCAGCAGCTCCTTCATGATGTAGGTGTCGAAGACCTCCCGGCTGCGAGCCAAGCGCTCTTCCTCTGTCTCCAGCTTCTCGTATTTCTTGATCTAGACGACGAGATCCCCACAGGTGACATGGAGGCGCCAATGCCAGGCATCTTGCAGATTCAATGAACGCAGCCCAACCCCCTCCCCTCTCTCCAGGCAGCAGGGGCCTCACCTCCTCGTAGAACTCCACCAAGGGCTTGGCCTCCTCTAGGTGTTTCAGACAGAAGTCTCGGAAGAGCAGGTACCCTGAAAGCGAGGGGGTTGGGTCACATGGAGCCACACCCCTCGGAGGCCTTCCCTTCATGGTGGGTGGTGCGGGCAGAACGCAAAGGTGGTCTCTGCCCTAGGCAGGGACTGGGCAAGGTGGCCTCCAAAGCTGGCACAAACTGAAGATTCTCAGTCCCACCCCTCCCAGAATCTGCTTCCTCGGGGGGTGGCTGGGATGTGATGGGCTCTCTGGGGAGGCGGAGGCTCAGGGCTGGCTCTGGCTGCCCACCCTCTGGCTGTAGTCCAGGGCCTGCACCTGCTGCTCAAGGGCAACATGCCCACTGGGCAGGCTGTGTGGGTGCTGATCCCCCTGGGTCAGGCCAGAGCATAGCAGGGGGGAAGGCAGCCTTCCAGGGGGCCTCTCCCTGGACCCCCCCCCAATATCATGCCCTCTCCACATATGGCTGATTTTCACAGCAGCCCTGAGAAACAGTTACAGAAACAGACTTCCGGGAGGCCTGTCAGGTGGGCATGAGTAGAACTTGGGGCTCTTCTACCGGATGGGAGGTCCTGGGAAACACAGGCCAGGGGTGACTGGGGAAGGTAAGAGGTGGGACAAGCTACGGGAAGGGCTCCCAGGAGGCCTCCCCCTTCCCTGGGCATGCCAGGCCTCACCCTTCCCAGGGGAATGGGGGCTGGAGGCCTGGCCCCAGAGCAGCCCTGAGGGTTCAAAAGAGAAGTAAGGGCAGTGCCCACTCCCTCCAGCCTCACATGGGGGACCAGGCTTGTGCTGGATGGCTTCCATGCCTCTTTGGGGGCACTGCCTGAGCCCCTCTGCCAGAGCACACAGCAATGTGTGCTCTGGTAAGGGTGGCCTGGACTTTGAGTAACTTGTGGCCTGGGTTTCCCAGTGGGCTAGGGGCTTTCACTGAGGACGCCGCATCTGGCCCTCCAACAGTCCCGGGCAACAGGGCTTCTCAGTCCTAATTCCCAGGTGAGGACACCAACAAGCACAGAGATGTGAAGCGATGTACCCGAGGTCACACAGCACAGGCCACGGACCCAATCTGTGCTTCCTGATATACTGACTCCCCAAGACTGCCCCCCAGGGCCTGATCTGCCAGGCCACGCCAGGCCAGGCCCACTCCCATTCCAGAGCTGAGATCCTGCTCTCAGGAAGGCCAGACCCGAGCCCAGAGGGCCTGGAGCCCTGCTTCCCGGAGACCCACCCCAACCCAGCCCTGCCCTGCGGGCCAGGTCTGCAGCAGCGGCTGGTAAAACAAGGGCACTGGAGGAGGAGGAGGATCTTAGGGGCCCGGCCAAAGCAGGTTGCTCACAAAGAGGGCCCATGGGGGCGGGGGCGACGACCACAGCTCGGCAGGCGCCACAGGAAGGGCCCCGCCCCTTCCTGTCAGTTCTACCAACGGCCCGAGCAGCTGTGCCTGAGCCAAGGGGAAGCTGCAACTCTCACAAACAAAAACCCCAAGGAGGAACTTCCCCGGCAGCCCTGGAAGACTGCTGGGCCCCCACCCCCTTCACGGGGCTCCCGGGGCCGACAGCCAGGGGCTGGGAGGCACGCCGGGTCGCGGCCACCCTGGGAGACGGGGTGCTCGCGGCTGCCCTGCCAAACCTCCAGGGAGCGGGGGGAACAGAGGCTGGCCAGCTGGGGGGGCGGGCAGGAAAGCGGCCTCGGGGTCCTCCTGCCCCCACACCCCAGGGCCTGGGCAGCTGGACAGTGGTGGGAGGTCCTCGGGGCCAGCAGAGCTCCGCACGGACTCACCCAGCTTCTGGGAGAAGATCTTCTCAAAGGTCACCTCGCCCCGGTCCTCCAGGTACTTCTGCATGACACTGCGGATGCTGAGAGACAGGAGGGCCTCGGTGAGCCCCCGGGCTCTCCCGGAATGCAGACTGCCACCGCTGCCTCCAGGAAGGCAGCCACCAGCCTGGGCCTGCCCACCCGTGCTCTGTCCCTCAAAGCCAGGGTGGCCAGCAGGTGGCTGCTCAGAAGTCGGGTCCCAGTACGGCCTCATGCCAGCTTCGGGAAGCCGGCCAAGCCTCAGAAGCCAGGCCTCACCATCAGCAGATGATGGGTAACCAAGATGGGGCCTGACCTGACCGTACAATCCTGCTCGGCCGTAAAGTGGGCCAAAGCGCTGACGTACAGAAATGCTACCACATGGGTGAACCTCAGCGTGCTAAGTGAAAAGAGAGAGTCACAAAAGGCCACGAGTTCTATGATTCCACTTATCTTGCGTGTCCAGAACAGGCAAATCTACAGAGACGGAAAGCAGATTAGTGGGTGCCAGGGGCTGGGGGAACAGAAGAGTAACTGCTAACAGGTATAGGAATTCTTTTTGGGGTGATAGAAATGTTCCGGAATGAGGTAGGGCAAGGGTTGCACAATGCAGAGAATGTACTGGATTGTACGATTTAAAATGATGACTTTTATGTTATGTGAATCATATCTCAAAGTTTTTACATAGTAAAAACAAAACAAAAGCCAAGCCTCAGTTCCTTGTCCATAATGTCTGAATTAAGCATGTGCCCCCTCCCCCCGGGCTGCCTGGGAGAGGCCACCTGGGAGGGCTGCAGGGGCAGCGGAGAGGCCGCCTGGGAGTGCTGCAGGGGAGAGGCCGCCTGGGAGGGCTGCAGGGGAGGCAGGGGAGAGGCCGCCTGGGAGCGCTGCAGGGGAAGAGGCTGCGTGGGAGGGCGGCAGGGGAGAGGCTGGCCATCGGCCATCGCGGCCACAGAAGCCCAGCCAGCACTCCCCATCCGAGAGCTCACCCTTAACACCAAGGACTGTCTGAGCAGGCGACATGGGGCTATCCTTCATGCCCCAGTGGTACCCTGTTGTCCCCTCCTCCACTCCCCTGGGCCACCTGCAGTCCGGCCCGGCCAGCCTGCCTGTCATGCTGGCCAGCCGTAATCAGTCTGGCCTTCCGGAGCCCGGGCTCCTGAGGAACACTCCAGCCCTGTACTGAGGACCAAGCTGGGCAGGCACACCTGAGCCCACGCAATGCTCACAGCCCTTAGGATAGGGGAGGCCACTGGCAGGTCACTGATAAGACACTGCAGCTGGTGAGGACCAGGGATGAGAGAGTCTGGGTTCTGTGCCCCGCCTCACTGCATCCCTCCTAGAGCCCAGCGCGGGTCACCAGGGTCTGCTGCACGTCCTCTACTGGAAGGGTCCACGCACCCCTGCCCTCTAGGCAGGCCCTCCCAGGGTGCAAGTTCTGCATCTGTGGCTCTAAGACACTAGACGGTGTGTGACAAAGCCTGATGGGAGCCACGAGGGAAAGGGAGAGTGCTCTGGGCTGTCAGGAGAGGCTGCGTGGAGGAGGAACTCCGCTGGGTTCCTCCGGGCAAACGGGCAGTGAGCAGGGGGCACAGCCCAGGGCAGGTGGGGGGATGTGGGGACAAGCCAAGGGTGAGCGAGAGGCTAGCAGGCAGGAGGGGGCTCGGTCCAGAGCAGACGGGAGGAAGCCCAGGTGGGGACGACGCAAGAGGGATGACCAGTAAGGAAGGGAAGAAACAGGGGTGGGAGCAGGCTCAGGCCATCAGGCGGGCGGGAGAACTGACCGGGCCAGCGGGGACAGCAGGCCAGGCCTGCCAGGGTTTTGGCCACGAAGAGGTGCCTGAGGTGAAAGTGCTCCAGGCAGGGCCGGTGCGGCCCAGGGACGCTGCCCAGCCTCTGGGCCTGGGCAAGAAGGCGGGGGAACCCCTGCCCCTTTCCCCTCAGCACTCTCCTTCTCCTTCCACCCAGCCCCCAGCCCCCAGCCCCCAGCCCCCGAGGCCTCTGCTCAAGTTTGAGCCATGCAAGGAAAGGCCGCGCCGAGCTGTCGGAAGCACAATCCTTCGGCAGTGACTCCCTCCCCCGGCTGCCCGGCCCTCGGAGGCTGAAAGATGCTGTGATATCCTCCAAAAGCTGTCTCCAACAGGAAGAAGGGTGCTGATGACCAGGACAGCCGTCCTGTGTCTCCATCCTCTGACTCCAACCAACAAGGGGAGAGCTCCCAGCCAAGGGCCAGTGGCTCGGTGGCCCCATGCTGCCTCAGAGCTGGTTCCCCTGGGGAGAGCAAGGATGCCCTCTGCCATGTGCAGGGGCTCCGAGGCCAGGATGTGGCCCCCACCCATGCCGGCACAGCCTTCCCTCCTGAGTGCCCCACACCAGTTCACATCTACCAGCCACCGACAAGAACACATCTCCTCAGCTCCACAGGACTCACAGGGACGCACGGGCACTCAGGAGGCCCACTCTGTGCTTCACACACGGCAGGAGCTCGAAAAACCTTCCCTGGGGCCTGCAGATCAGAGACTGGAGCCCTATGGTTCCTCTCCCTGTGAGGGAGAGCGCAGGACCTCCTTCTTGGAGGACAGTGGGACCGACCAGGGGTGTGTGGGGTGCAGAACAGCAGCTAGGGCCCAGGGCAAGGCAGAGAAGGCCCGGCAGGGTCTTGAGACCGGGCGGCCAGGAGTTAGGGTCTGAGCCCAGAGCCCTGGGAACCCCACAAGGGCCAAGTGCCTGAATTCTACCTGTGAAGTGGACCAGGAAGGCTGGATCCTCACCACCCCTTGGCTCAGCTCTTGGCACTCCACGTCTGCACCCAATTCTGTGTTTGGGGACATTTTGGTCTATGGGAGGGGATGGACAAAGTAATAAAGTGGGAAAAAAATATCACAAAACGTCAATCCTCCATGGAGGTGAATGGTCAGATGGTGGTCAGGTGCAGTCAGGCGGGAGGCCCAGACAGGTGGATGCAGATGACAGGCAAAGTGACTCCAGCCCGCGAAGGGTGACGCCACCAGCCCGCTGGGCACGGCCCCTGCGATAGGCACTGGGAAGGCCGCCTGAGCCCCAGACTGGTTTCCAGGGAGCCAGCGAGACTGGCACCAGCTTAGTGAAGACACTACAGCGGGAATGCCCACCACTTCCCACCACGGGCCTCGGCGGCCCCCGCGACAGCCGGGAACCGGACTCGCCAGGGAAATGCACTCTTGACAAAGGCCTGCAGATGAGGGAGCCAGGGTGGTCGCTTCTCAGGGAGCCGGCCTCCAGCACGGCCTTCTCCCTTCCCAGGAGCTCTGCTGTGGGCTCAGCCCAGGAAAGAGCAGAAAGTGGGCCCCGGGTGGTCAGACCCCGCCTCCCCTCCGAAGCTGCCTGGGACGGCCACAACTCTCTTCCCAGCCCACAGCACTTCGCTTTCTTCCTTAAAAAGAAAAAAATGTTTTCTAAATAAAATAAACAACCTCCCCCCACCCAAACATGAGATCAGACTGAGCAGAGCCCTTGAATGGAAGGCCCCCAAAGCGACGACGTTAGGGCTTCCTGTCGGTTCTCCTGGGGCTGGCAGGTTAGAAAACCGTGTTACGGGACACACTCCCGCCAGGGAGGCAAGTACAGGTTGGCACGGGAGGTGGTGGCGGCCTCCTGGGCTGGGTCACCTCCGTCTCCAACACCCGCTCCCTGCTACTGGTGGAGTCTAGAGCGGTGACGAGCCCGGGGCAGCGTTCCCGCCCCCACCCAGGCCGACAGCTCTGATATCCAGGAGCACGTGGCTGCCAGATCAACCCTGCGCTGTCAGGAGAGCCAAATGCCTGCCTCTTCCCCGCCAGGAGGACCCTGAGGCTCCCCGTCTCTCTGGGGAAGGGCCTGAGCTCCAAATGGCTCGCCCCAACCCCCCTCCCCGGAGGCCAGGCCTAGTCACAGACTTTAAACGCCCAGTTTCCCCATCTGTGAAATGAGGATGTCAACAAACTGCTGAATTTGCCCCCACCGCGCTGGCCATTTAAAAAGCCTGAGAGGACACAAGAGAAGAACTGTCTCAAGATGCCAGCCTTGCTGTGAGAGCTGTCAGCTCATGTCCCCTCCTCCTGGGATCCCACGGCCCGTGCCTCTTCTAGAACGTGATCCCGAGCTACTCGGTCTTGTTTGGGTCTCTGTTCCACACCTCCCACGTCCTACGGCCAGGGGGCCTCCCGACCGCACTGGCCACGGCTGGGGCCAGGAGCACTCCCTGCGTCGGGTGAGGGGCTGCAAGGCCCCTCTGCTCACAGACCAGCCTCACACACTCATGCTGATCTCCCTCGGGGACGGGGGGGGCGGGGGGGGCGGGCAGAGCCTGGTACGTGCCCCAACAAAGTAGCAAGGGCCCCTTGGCGGGAGGGCCGGCCCTGCCATGACAGGGGGCCGCCTATGGCCAGGGCCGTTGGCTCGGGCCGCAGCTGCTCTGAGGAGCAGGCCAAGCCTGACGCTGAGGGAGAGAGCATGTCCTCCCTCCCAGCCCGGAGTGCGGGCAGGGGTGACAGGACGGCAGGCAGGAAGGTGGTAAGGGCTGTGGGGGAGAACTTCCGGTAGCTTCTGGAACCACGTGGTTCAGAAGAAAAGCAAGGTCCCTTGCTCTGTGGCACCGAGGCCTGGTGAGCTGACCTGGGCCCTCACAGGTGACTCCCACACGGGGTCACAGACAGTAGCTTGTGCGCGGGCTGGGAGGGACAGCAGGGGTCAGAAGCAAACACACTTGTTCTGCTGGTGAAGAAATCTAGGCTGGAAGCCGAGCGGCTTGCCCCGCATCCCACACTGAGTTCGCGGCAGAAAACGAGACAACGTCCAAGTCTCCCTAAGAAAAGGTGTCCCACCGGGCAGGGGCCTCCCCTCAACCTCTGCAGGAGAGCTGGGGACAGGGTCCCCGAGGGCCCCAGACTCGTGCCCAGGCTGCCTTTCCCTCCATCCCCTGCCAGTGCTGTGGGCGGCGGGCAGCATCGCTCCCGGGAGGCCGGCACCTAGCGGGCCGGGGCCAAGGCGCCCAAGCTCCTGTGTGACAGGGACGCCGGGGTCGCGAAACCCCAGGACGGTGCAAGCTGGCACGGGGGCCACAGGCCTGGCGGGTCTGGGAAAGGCCGGAGAACAAGCCACGGAGCAGAGGCCGTGGCCTGAGCTGCAGCCCCTCTGTGGCATTTCCAGGAAACCTGGTACTGAGGTGGCAGCAGTAGGAGGAAGTCCCCTGGGGCTTCTTATTAATATTTCTCAGTGACTCTCCCTGGGGCTCCCAGTGTCCTCAGAGCTTGAGAACAGGGCCACACACCCGATGGGAAAGTCCGAGCCCTGGGCCCGGGAGGAGATGACAAGAGCCACCAGGCAGCGCACACACGAATCCCCCCTCCCCCCCGCAGATGTCCGAAGGACCGTCCCCGGCTCCCACCGGTGCCGGGGCCGCAGAGTGGCGCCCCGCGGGGTGTGCGGAAGGGGGCAAGCTGGCAGCCTGGCCACACGTCACAGCTTCTGTACGAACGTGGCATGAGCACCACACCCTGCAATTTGCTATTACGTGAAAAACGCACCAAGAGCAAAGTTCCAGGCCTCCTTGGCGCGGGGTTCCCAGGAAGGGGCTGTCCCCGACCCCGACCCCGACGGCCTCCAGGGTCCGAGAACGCCCCACTCAGACACAGCGCTGCCGACACTCCAACACCAGAAAACTCGCTCCTGAAACCCCGCTCCTCTGCCCACACAGAGGCTACCCCTGGAGGGAGCAGCGATGCCGAGAAGGAAGGTTATCGTTTTGGAAAAAAGCTGCAGCCCAACAGCTCATTTTTAGGGTCTCTTGCTGGAGACAGAGTAGCGGTAACCAGCAGGGAGGACAGTGGCCCCTGGGGGCCACAGGAAGAAGGGGGCAGGTGTGAAGGAGGCTGTGCGTTCCTGAAAGGCTCTCACGTGCTCCTGGCTCCTGCGGTTTGTTCCGTTTGTTCCGAGGCAGGAGCATAATATCCTGGAAGCACCAGGCGCGCACACGCAGCCCCTGGGTGCCCGGGGCGGGGAGGAAACGCGGCTGCAGAGTGCCTACACCTGACGTCACCGGGAATTTACTACTAGGAATTGATCGTGCATTAATAGGACACATTATTCCTGGTTTGACAGCGCCCAGATTCCCCTGCAGATTCCAACCTGTGATGCTCACGCTCCCTTCAAATCCACTTACTGAGGGAATGGCGGGCGGGCGGGTGAGTAACGTAATGGCAAAAATGTGAAGCCCCACGCTCTGGAAAGGAGAACAGATGGGCACAGACCTCCCAGAGACCCATTCCTGAGGAAAGCAGGAAAGCTGAGCCGACAAGATCACCTTGTTTGGGGAGTGGGGAGTTGAGCTACTACTGGGGTGGAAAGTCCTGGGTGAGGGATAAGGCTGGAAACACCAGGGTTTTGCTGGTGATGGAGAAGTGGAGGGGGAAGGGAGGAAACCTTCCCCTGCACCCCTTCCCTGCCTCCTCCCCCCCAAATCAAGAGCAGGAAGTCCTGGAGGCAAAGAGTTAACAGGAATGAAGAAGCAGAGGAAGAGTGGCCCGGCCTGGGAGACAGGGAAGCCAGAAAGGGGCAGGAAGGAGGAAATCCATGGTGGGGGAGGGACCAGGAAAGAGCCAAGAAAATGGGAGGCTGCAAGAGGCACGCGGCTCCGACAATCTGCCGCTGGGTCTGCCACTGTCACCAGGGAGAGCAGGGGCATCTCCTGGGACCGCCCGAGCGAGGCTCCTCAGCCAGGAGCCCAGAGAGTAATTACACACGGCCTCCGTGGTCATATTAAGCAAATGACAGTAATTACAGGACCGCTGCTGGTGGAGGGAGACAGCAGCTCCTTCGGGGAGAAGCACAGACCACAGGCCGGAGAGCGGAGGGAGCACGGCGAGGGCATCAGGGCAGGGCCGGCCCCTGGCTTCCCCGAGCTGGGAACGGAGGCAGGCGCAGGCAGGAAAAGGGACAGGCTGGTACTGCTGTGGGATCAGAAGCCGGGTCTCCCGTCTTCCAGCTACACAACACTGCCTCCTTCCATGAGAAGGCCGAGCAATGGGTCTGCTTCCTCGGATCCTACAGGGTGACAGAAGGGGAGGACCCTGTGCCAACTCCCAGTGGCGCGGGGCCTGCCCGGCAGCTCCAGCTCCTAGCCCTGAGAAGTCAGAGCTGATGCCGGCCCCAGCTCCGGGCCAAGCACAACCTGGGCACCAGCTGCAGGGAGGCCGCCAAGATGGACCACCCCAAGGTGGGAACAGCTCCAAACGGCACCCTGGCAGGAACAAACCACGGCCTTTGACCTGGCCCCTGACCTTGTGGGTGAGGGGAAGCCGTGACCCCAGGCACGAGAGCAGCCTCGTCTACGCTCTAGCAAGAGTGGCTCCGCTCTGTCCCAGACGACGGGGTTGGGGCTGAGCCCCGCGAACCAGGGCCGCTGACAGCCCCGGGGGCTGAGATCACGGCTCCCTGGGCAAGGGGTGCCGGAGGGGAGAGCAGACGTGTACAGGGGTGTGTGGGGGAAATGAAGCATCGCAGGGGGTCCAGAGCCCTGGGTTCAAATTCCAGCTCACCTCCGGGACTAAGCCTCCTCCCCTCCCTGAGCCTCGGTTGCTTCAAGTATTAAATGGGAGAACATCACCTGCCGTGCCTGCTTCCCACAGTTGTGAGAAGAATAAAATGGGAGTAAAAACCGCTTTGCCAACTGGAAAGTGCTAGGCAAACGTGAGATACAGTCATCATGACCTTCCAGGGCAGGAGGCATTTGACCCACTGGGGGGCGAAGCACAAAGTAAAAGGTGGCGCGTCCTCTGATGTAGGAGAGGCCCGGCCTTAGCTCAGTGACAGGGACTGCCAGAGCCACCTCACAGACGTGGGCAATCTATCCACCGCTGTGCTGCTGGATGGTGACCCCATTACGAGAACCCATGGCACCTGGCTCTCGGTCTCCTGCTGTTCCCCTAAAACTCACAGCCTGGTTCCAAGCATCACCTAGTCCTGATGTTTCTTGAGCAACTACTACATGCGAGGCACGGCCTTGCCAACTTCACAAGTTGGTTTTGGGATCAACTGAGATGACAGATGTCATAATAAATAATAAATTATTATAATTTCCACCACCCTTCCTATCAGCACCATCACTACCACAGATGGTAAAGGGGACAGGAAAAGAGGAACAGCTCGTTTCTCAGGGTTCTAACACCTGCAGAGCCAACCCGAGGCGGGGCCCCATGAGGAGCAATGCATTCTGGGGAGAGATTACCCAAACACAGAGAGTTCCAGAAAAGGCTCTGCCTGACACTTTGCAGAACTCCAACGTGCAGGAGGGTCTCAAGGCCCCAGCCACCAAGGAGAGCCGTTGTGAGCCCCAGAGGTTGACTCCCCCCGCTTCCTCCCTCGTGGCTTTGTCATTTCTGAACTCATTTTTGTTCTAACTGTCACTGCTCCCTGGACAGCCCCCAGCTGACAGTCAGCCTGGTTCCTGTTTTGAGAAATCTGATTGCAAATGTCTTAGAAAAAAAGGGCCCTAACGGCCTTTTCAAAATGCAGACCAATTTTCCTCTCCCGGGGCTGGTGTTCAGTCAATCCGAAACCCAGTGAACAGGGCACAGAGAAGGGCGCCGGAGAGGTAGGCACGGCACTCCCCGCAGCTTCGGGCTTGGCTTCAAACACTCAGGGCGCCATAGGGTCCCAACCCCCATTTCACGCTATCCACATTTCACAGGTGAGAAAACCGAGGCCCAGAAACAGGAAGGGACTTGCCCAAAGTCACATGATGAGACCACGACAGCCAGGACGGGCCCAGGCGCCCAGGCTCCCAGGCCAGCCAGCCTTCCAGCGTGCCAACTCCCAGGCATGAGCAATCACGGGGGGCACACAGCTCCCACGGAGGCTGAACGGCCGGGCCCCGGCGCAGGCCTGCGTGGAAGTAGAAGCCAGAAGCCCTGATCTGGTGACCAGGCACCACCGTGGATTACCTGCGACACCGGGCAAGCCACTCGTGTCTGGGGCTTCAGCTTCCCCACCTGTTCCATGGAGACAAAACCACACCTGTCCTACCTGCTCATGGGCTGCCCTGAGGCTCAAACAATAGGAAACTAGTCAGGAAGCCATGAAATGCTGGACAAGCCTCAGCCATGGTCCATGCACTGAACAGAAGGTGCCTACGTCCTGAACAGTCTAAACTTCCAATCCAGGGCCAGTGACATCAGTTGTCTCCCGGAGAGGCGGCCTCCGCGGTCCAGCTGCTGCAGAGGTGCAGCGATGTCCTCCGGCCCACGGCACCCACAGGGCACCACATGCGGGGCCCGCCGGAGGAGGGATTGGAGGACAGAGGGGCAGTGGGTGCTCCCCCGACCCCCACCGGGCCGGGGCACACACCACACCCTGCTCCCCACCACCACCCTGACCCTCAAAGCACTCTCAACCCTACCCCAAGCCGGTGACCCGCCAGAAGTGTGGGGAAGACCGGGAAGACTGGCTGTCTCCCCCAAACCTCACACAAGGGTCGACCAGAGGGGGCTAGGAGTGGGGGTAGTGGAAGCCAGGGCGGGGTGCAGGGAGTCGGGAAAGCAAAGGGATGGGTGACGGCAGTCAGGCCAGGTAGACGGTGGCAGGCAGAGGAGGGGGCCGCACGGGGACGCCGGGCGACCGGGAGGGGCACGGAGGGCAGCAGGGGGCCCCCGTGGGAGAGAGCAGGGGCGCGGGGCCGACGGAGGCGAGGGCAGGCGGCGTGCGCGAAGGGAAGGGAGGAAGCGGAGCAGGGGGCACTGCGCGGCGCGGGGAGCCAGGGGGCCGGGAAGCCCCGGCGCCGGGCGCTCCGGCTTCAGGTGCACTGGGCCCGGGGCCGAGGGGTCCGGCCGGGGTCGGCGGGGCGCCG
>NW_022589719.1:33087042-33108378 GCF_004348235.1 Phoca vitulina | reverse complement strand
GCCTGCCGCGCACAGCGCCAGCGAGCCCGCGAGGGGCCGGGCGGGCGGGCGGGCGGGCGGGCGGCGGCGCCCCCTGGAGGCCGCGCGGGCTGGCCCGAGCCTGACCCCCGGCGGCCGGCGCAGACCCGTTCTCAGACCCGACCCCGACCCCGACCTGGGCCATGACCCTGACTCCAGATCTGGAACTCCCCGGGAACCCGGGACCGAAGAAGACCCTGGACCCAGACCTTGACCACAACTCGGATCCCATCTCGGATCCGAGACTCCACAATGGACCCCGGCCCTCACCCCAGACTTGACACTTCAGAACATGATCTCCAGGACTTGGACCTCAGACCCTGGACATAACCCCTGACTTCTGGACCTTGGTCGAAGTCTACGACCTGACCTTAGGCCTGGATAACATTCCTGACCCCAGCCTCCAAACAGGACCCCAAGCCCAGGCCTTGGACCACAGTCTTAGACTCTGTGACCCGAGATCACAACACTTTGTCCTGCCCTGGCTCCACACGCAAACCTTGACACTGACCTCAGACCCTCAACAGGACCCCAGATCTAGTTTTTTGGACCATGACCTCAAACACTGATCCCATCCTGGTTACTAACCCCAACTTTGATTCCAACCCCAGACCCAGACCATGATCATGACCCTAAACTCTGGACTTGGAGACAAGGACCAGACCTGAACTTGGACCATCAACCCCAGACCAGAGTTCCAGACCAATATCAAGAACTCTGAACACAGACCCAGGACCAGGATATCCAACCAGGGACCCAGTCTGGACCTAGAACACTTAACAAGTCCCCATGAATTTGGGACTTGACAACTGCAGTCAGGCTCCAGGCCTACCCCAGCCCCAACCCTCACCCCTCCTGCTTTAGACCCAGCTCTTGCCCCGGGATTACCACGGAGGACGAAGGACCCTGCGCCAGCCACCCCCCCCCCTTGTAGACCCAGGGCCCTGGCCTGCACCCCCACCCATCCATGAAATCTTGATGGAATCATCATGATTCCACAACATGGAATCGAACCTCTCTCAGCCTGGGAGGACAAAGGAGTGTCAGTGCTGCCTGGTAAGGGAAACTCACTGTACTGAGAGGACTCGGGGTGGGGGGTGGGCGGGAATCCATGTGTCTCAAAGCAGCACCCCCTATCTCATCTCAACATGCTCCTCTCTAGAGTCTTTCTCTGCTTTCCAAGATGACAAGATCCCTTCCCAGTCCTGGGCACATGGGGCTCAAGCTTCATGCCAGTTTGTGGGCCAGTAACCAGGACCCGTTTGCAAAGCAGAACGCCCCTTTCTCTGCATTTCTCAGGCTACCTTCTGAGATCAGCACCAGAGCACATCAGAAATAATCAGGTCCCTTCTCAGTGGGCAACACTACCATCCCCCCAGATACCCAGGTCAGAACTCCAGGCATCATCCTCAACAATTGACAATTCCTTTGCCCCCTGGCCTAATCTCTCACCACACCCTCTCGTCTGGCCTGAGAATCTTCTTAAACCTGTCCACTTCTCAGGATCCCCGTAGTTGCTGCCGGGATGCAGGCCCTGACCAGAGACACCTCTCCCAAATCTAGACCTGATGGAGTTACTAAGGACTTTGGGAGCTGCTGAGAGTGGGGAGTGTGCAGGGGGGCTCTGGGTCCCCACCCACTCTGCTCAAAGCAGATCAGGTGAGCAAGTTCCTTAAGTCAAGGAACTTGAATGAGTGGACCCTGCTCCCCTCTCCTGCTTGTGCCGCCGCCATTCTCTGCACCGGGGATCCCCCACCAGACTATCCGTCCTCCTCACCTCTGTCCCTTTGTTCTTCCCTGTGCCAACAAGCACTCTGTGTGCTGTCTTTCCTGGTTAACTCCTGCTCATCCTTTAAGACCCACCTCTTCCAGGGGGCCGCCCCCAACTCCCTGACCCCAAACTGGGTACATCTCCACTTCTGCACTTAGCACCTACTTCCTTGATTTGAAAACAACATCAATTGCAAAATGTATCATTTCAAGTTTTTGACTGGGGGTGGGGGGAGGGGTGGTTGAAGTTTTGTTAAATGTTTGTATCAATTGGAAAATGCATCCTGATGTTGGGAATGCTGCCGTAAAAAAGAAAACAAAAAGGTATATACAGTCTCCAACTGTAACTGAGGCTCTCAGTTCCCCTCCTGCCCCAGCGCCCCCACAGGACCTGACAGAAAGGCACAGTTTGATGAATGAATGAGTGACTGAGTGAATGAGCTCCTCCGCCCAAGCACAGAATTTGGAGCAGAACAGAGCCAAGGCACACAGGATGCCACAACAGGAGGCCTCTACCCTCCCCTCCTCCCGCCCCACCCCAACTCTTCAACTCTTAGGGACTGACTACGGCCTCACGCTGCTGGCTGGGGTTTTCTGGAGCAGCGCTTATTTTTAAAATTCTTCCCTAGGGCACCTGGCTGGCCCAGCCGGTAGAGCATGCAACTCTTGATCTCAGAGTTGTAAATTCAAGCCCCACGTTGAGTGTAGAGATTACTTAAAAACTAATAATAAGGGGAGCCTGGGTGGCTCAGTCAGTTAAGTGTCTGACTCTTGGTTTCAGCTCAGGTTGTGATCTTGGGGTAATGAGATCGGGTCCCCACATCACCTCGGGCTCCATGCTCAGCGGGGAGTCAGCTTAAGAGTAATCTCTCCCTTGGGGCGCCTGGGTGGCTCAGTCGTTAAGCGTCTGCTTTCAGCTCAGGTCAAGATCCCAGGGTCCTGGGATCGAGCCTCGCATCGGGCTCCCTGCTCAGCGGGAAGCCTGCTTCTCCCTCTCCCACTCCCCCTGCTTGTGTTCCCTCTCTCGCTGTGTCTCTCTGTCAAATACATAAATAAATAAAGAGTATCTCTCCCTCTTCCTTTGTCCCTCCCCCCACTGTGAGCTTGTGCGCACACATGCTCTCTCTTTCTCTCAAATAAATAAATCTTTAAAAAAATATAAGTAAATAAATGAATGAATGAACGAATAAACAAACAAACAAATAAATAAATAAAATTCTTCTTCATCAACTTGTCCCTTTGGGTTCGAAAGGGCAGCCATCCTGGTCCAGGAAGTGGTTCTACCTTCCTCTCACCACCTGAAAACCCCACCCCACCCCTGCCCGGGGCCCCAGCAGGCCTGAAGCCTGGGTCCTTCGAGAGAGAGTCTTCTCCAGGGCAGCCCTCACTGATTCCCTGAACCCCAGAGAGCGGCTGCTGGAGCCCTGGGTGGAAAGAGGTTGAGGGGAGTTCCTGGCCTGGAGGCTGTTTTGGGGGGTGATGCTGCCCCCTGGTGGTTGAGGGAAGGCTGATTGTAAACTCGACTTTGAGGGTAGCTTCAGACATTCCTTCTCTCTCTCTTTTTTTTAAGATTTTATTTATTTATTTGACAGAGAGAGAGAGAGATAATGAGAGCAGGAACACAAGCAGGGGGAGTGGGAGAGGAAGTAGCAGGCTTCCCGCTGAGCTGGGAGCCCGATGCAGGGCTCGATCCCAGGACCCTGGGATCATGACCTGAGCCGAAGGCAGACGCTTAATGACTGAGCCACCCAGGCACCTCCAGACATTCCTTCTGTTAACAAACCTTTGTCAGGTGCCCAGACGATGTTGGCCTCTGGCTGGGATGCTGGGAGTGAAGGAGAAGTGGAAGCCCATCTTTGTCCGGCAGGCAGACCTGCAGACACACCACTACCTGGCATCTCTCTCAGATGACTAATAGGTGTTGCAAACTTAACGCATCCCACACAGAGCTCCCGCTCCCACCACCCAGCCTGTCCAACCTGCTCCTCTCTCCCACCTACCCATCCCAGTCGTGGTTCCTCCTTCTTCTAAAAACCTAGGAGTCACCCTTGAATGCTCTCTTCCCTCCCCTGCCGCTGCCCGCACGCATTCTCCTGCATTCTCATGCATGTTGACTACCTGGTGTGTCTGCCTCCAAAGTAGACCCTGAACCCTTCCACTGTGCCCTGCTAAGCCCGATCCAAGTCCCACCACCTCCAGCCTGGTGCTGATCCTGCACCAGCCTCCTTGCTAGGCTCCCTGCCTCTCCTCTAGCCAGGTTTTACAGGCCTAAAGCAAACCCCACCTCCAATGATTGCCTCTGCCCTAAGGAAAGACATCCCCCACCTTCCGTGGCCTATAAGACCTACACCGTCTGGCCCCTGCCTGCCTCTCTAACTCAACTCCATCTTCCTTTCCCCTAACCCCTTAGTTTCTGGTCAATCTGGTCTTCCCTCTGTCACTACAACAAGTTCATTTCTACCTCTGGGGTTTTGACTTTATAACTGCCCTTGCCTGGAATGTCGTTCCCCTCCCTTCTGGCCAGGAGGGCTCCTGTTCACTCTGTGTCTCTTCGGCTGAGGGGTTCCTGCTCAGGGGGCTCTCCCTTGGTGCCTCTGTTTGCTGCGGTCACTGCATCATTCCTCACACCCAGCATGGTGCCTGGCACAAAGTTAGGCTCCCAAAGAGAAACAGGATTTAGTGGTGGCCCAGTCCTGTAAAGAAGACCTCTAAAAGTATACCTCCAATTAAGCTGGCAAGAGCTATACTGTAAGGAGGTGGGTGCTCAGAAGAAGAGGGTCAGGGGAAGGGTTGGAGAAGGGTCAGGGAGGGCAGGGGACAGACGGGGAAAGTCTTGAACTTGACATTGTGTGTGGGTAAGCATGAGTGAGGCTGGGGATGAGGACTGACATGTGCCCAGACCCGGGAGTGCCAGTTCCCTCCTGCTGGGGCCTCCTAGGCTTTGAAGATCCAGGAGGATAAGCTTGGGGGCTTCCCTGGCCTCACCAGGGTTGTCCGGATTGACGGGGAGAAACTTCTGCCTAACACAGATAGCTACCCCTTTGATGTCTGGGGCTTAGACGGTGCCAGGCTCTGGCTGGGATGCCAGAAGTTGACCTCATTCACTCCCTCACTCATCCAACAATATTTGTTGAGCTCCTACTACATGCTAGGCGCTGGTGCTTGGCCCTGGGGATCCAACACAGGGAGAGACGAACAGTGAACTTACAGGCAAAATACACATAATAATAACCACTGACATTGATTGTGTTCTCAGTATGTGCAGGGCACTGTTGCTAGAACCCAGATGATCTGATTTAATGCTCAAAACATCCTTATGAGGCAGGTGACAAGTTATTATAAGAGCCAGGAGGGGCGCCTGGTGGCTCAGTCGGTTATGCAGGGAGCGGGGTGGGGGATGGGGGACACTCTTGGTTTCCGCTCAGGTCGTGGGACCCAGCCCCAGGACCGGCTCCGTCCTCCTCGTGGTCTGCTTGTCCCTCTCCCTCCTCCTCTGCCCCCCCCCCCGCTTATGCACACACTCTCTCTAAAATAAATAAATAAATAAAATCTTTAAAAAAAAAAAAAAGAGCCAGGAGCCTTCTCAGGTGAAGTCAGGGAAATCTCCAAGGAGGGGCGTTTTTGCCAGAGCCAGAAGGATGGGAGGGAAACAGCTTTTGTTCGGGGCATGGAAAAGAGTTTTTCGGGCATGTGGAACAGGAAGTTAAATGCGAAGGCCCTGAGGGAGGAAAGGGCTCTAGTATCCGGGAGGCTCCACTCTCCGGGACGCCGGTCCTCCGCTCCCACCCGCACAGTCCAAGGCCCTTCGTGGCCCTTGGCCCCAGGCACCCGCCCACAGTCCCGGGCCGGGCTTCCAGACAGCTGGCTCCGCCCGACCCACCTTCCGGAGCAGCGCCTCTCCTTGGAACCCTTCGGAAGGTCACGCAGTCCCCGCACTGCCCCGGGGCCCCTGCCTCCCTTTCCGCCTCAGAGAGAGCCTTAGCCGGGCCCGGGCCCCCGCTTGTGGCCCCACGGACCGTGGCCCCGGCCCCGCCCCCCGTGGCGTCCCGCACCCGGTCGTCTCTAGCACGCGTGCGCCCCGGCGCCCCCGGCTCCGCCTGGCGCTGGAACCGTCTGTGTTCGCACAGAGAGCGTTTGTTTCTTGGCGCCTCGGGCCCGCCTGTGAGTGTCCGAAGCGTGGTCTCGTAGCCCCCCCGGGCCTCATGCTGTGGCCAGTGGTACTTGCTGTGTCGGGGAGAGGGAGGACCTGGGGAAAAGACCTGGGGTCAAAGGCTAGTGCCACTTCCTACTGCCCAGGCTGGGTTACTGCCCAGCCAAATGACTGAACCTTTTTGAGCCTTGCCTTTCTTTCCCTTGCCCTCCAGCCTGACCTCACGGGATTGCTTTGAGAATTAAGGGAGATACTGTGTGTGCAGTGGTGGCCTGGGAGAAGTGGCTTTCTGAGTGGCTGTCACACGTGAAGTATGTGGGCCTCCCTTGCATCTCCCTCTAGGCGTCCTCTATGGCCTCTTTTCTCTCCTCTCTCCCCTCTCCCTTTCTCTCCCTTTCCTTTTCTGGATCTTTTGGGGTGTTTTCTCTCTGTGTCTGTCTCTTTCTGCTTCTGTCCTTCTGTCTTGCCATCCTAGCACTCTCAGGACACACCCTGGGGCGACGGCAGCTGGACCTTCCTGCCCCCTGTAACTCTGGAATCGGCAGGTGGCGGAGGCAGAAGCTGGGTGACAGCGCCGGGCCGAGAGCAAACCCAGGTGCTCCTGACTTGGAGTGCCTGCTCTCACTGTTTCTGCGCACTTGGGTGTCAATGCTGAGCTTTCCTTCTGGGCCTGGGCACCTGGAAAGGTGGATGTAGGATGGGTCTCCCCAGCCAGTAGTGGCAGGCCTGCTCTGCTGCTGGCCTTCCAAATGGCACTTAGCACAAAGCTGGCTGGGAGGGAAGGGGAGAGCTAGGATTGTTCCTCCCCACCAAGACTAGCTACACGTACATATGCTGCAAATGAAATGCGGGGAAGAATTTCACAATAAAAAAAAGAAGAACATTTCAAGATGGCAATAGCAGAGCATTAAGCTGAGTGTGGGGTCCTTCTGAGAGCAGGGCCCTGTAATGCTATGGGTCACTTACCTATGATTTAGGTCCTGCCTCCCCCTCCCATAACACCCACCTTTCATTATGCTCAGTAAATGTCCTTATCCCACCATTCCTGGAACAGATGAAGCGGGAGGTTGAGCTAGCTAAGGCTAGCCCCACCCTCAAGGAGTTGGAGGAGCCATGGGAGACGGGTGGATGCTCAGCAGGGCATGGGAGAGCTGGGGTAAAGGCTGTAGGCCCTGGCCTAGTGTTCGCATACATCCCAGCTGGGCCGCTGACCCTAGAGCCCTTGCTTCACCTCTCTGAGCCTTGGCTTCGTCATCTGTAGAACGAAGGCACCTGCCCCCTGGGCTGGCGTGTGAATGAAATGTCATCACGTGTACACAGAGAGCCTAGGGAGCCAGGTGGATAGGACTGACTCTGGGGCCAGCCTTAAGGTTGGTTTTATTAGCCAAGGCACTTCAGCTAAGTTCAATATCCATGTCAGTTCCTCACCTTATTTTTTTTAAAAGATTTTATTTATTTGAGAGAGAGAGATAACTGAGTGGGGGGGAGGGGCAGAGGGACAAGCAGACTCCCTGCTCAGTGGGGAGCCCGCTTCAGGGCTCGATCCCAGGATCCTGAGATCATGACCTGAGCTGAAGGGAGACGCTTAACCGACTGAGCCACCGCAGCGCCTCGGGTGCCTGCTGCTTTTACTACACTGTTGTTGCCTACAAAAGGCACAGAATGACAGGTTATTCCATTTTGGGTGGAAGGGAAATGGAAGGGCTTTTGGAGGAAGAGGTTTGAAGGAAAATGTCCATAGTTGTAGTGAGGGTAGCACATCCTGAACACAGCAAGCCTGGGGCGCCTGGGTGGCTCTGTCGGTGGAGTGTCTGCCTTTGGCTCAGGTCATGATCCCGGCGTCCTGGGATCGAGCCCCGCATTGGGCTCCCCGTTCAGCAGGGAGTCCGCTTCTCCCTCTGCCCCTCACCCTGCTCGTGCTCTCTCTCAAATAAATAAATACTTAAAAACAAACAAACCCAAAGAAAACCACAGCAAGCCTGGGGACCACAAATGTGTCATCCAAGTCCTCTTAGAAGCACCTACCATGTGCCATTTTACAAATGCCAGTGGCAGGATGAGTTTACTGAGTTTAGGTATGACCCTGGAGGATTACTTAAGATTTTTGTGTGCGCCTTAGGAAGATTAATTCATAGCTGAATGCAGGTTAGATTGGATAGAGCCCCCACCCCACCCACAAAGAGGCTGGTAGCATGAGCACAAGAAAGAAGCGTAAAGTTGTATGAGGTAATGGAAAAAGTGAGTTTTGAGAAGGTGGCAACAGACTGACTGCACTGGGGAAGGATGGGCCTCTGGGGATCCGAGCTACTGGGAACATCACCTATTAGGTGCTAAGCTCTGCACCTGCTGCTGGGGATGATGTGGGGAGCAACACAGACTGATCACTGTCCTCGTGGAGCTTCCCACTAGCTGGGAAGAGGACCTTAGTGTCCTAAAAGGCAGTAGGGTACCATGGGAGCAAAGGACTAGTCTTGGACAGGGTGGGAGATGGTTTCCCGGAGGAAAGCAACAAGTAAACTGAGGCAGGGGTACTTAGCAGAGGAAATAGCAAAGGCCCAGAGAGGGTGGGACTCAAAGAAAGTTAGGTATGGGTGGAGAGGAGTAGGAGGGGCAAATGGTGAGTGAGGAAGCTTGAGGCCTTTGTCCTGAGAAACACACTAATGGGTTTTAAGCAAAGTAGTCAAATCTGTCTTTTTTTTTTTTTTTTAAGATTTTATTTATTTATTTGACAGAGAGATAGCAGAGTGGCAGGCAGAGGGAGAGGGAGAAGCAGGCTCTCTGCTGAGCGGTGAGCCTGATGCGGGGCTCGATCCCAAGGCCCTGGGATCATGACCTGAGCTGAAGGCAGACGCTTAACCAACTGAGCCACTCAGGTGCCCCTCAAATCTGTCTTTTAAAGAAAAATGTTCTGGCTGCCATCATGGAGGACAGGGGTTGGACTGGAGGCTGGGAGGCACTCAGGGCTCTTGCTGTGGTCAAGGTTCCAGACAATGGTGGCTTTGAGTAGGGTGGCAGAGATGAGGTAACCGAGAGGCAGATGGGTTTCTGAGATAGTTAGGATGCAAAACTGACACTCTTCCTTCCTTCCCTGGCAACATCCAAACACCACCACATCCATATCCATCCTCAAGAAACCAACATGAAATCAACTAACTCCTGTCTGAGACCCTGTCCTTCTAGAATGTGCAGAGCTGGAGATGGTCCTTCACTGTCAGCCTTGGGAGTAGGATGGGCAGGGATTCCCCGCTCCCTTGAAGGTAGTGGTGGAAGCCTACTCAGGACCTCCCAGATGGGAGTTCAGCTCTCCCGAGATGCTGCCATCAGGGCTGAGGTGGTAGTCGGCTGGCACCTAGCATACTGATCTACCAGCTGCAAGCTTGTACTCAACAAGCCAAGTGATGAGAAGCAGCAAGATGTGGTGGGACAAATGCTGACTGGAGCCTGCCTGTCTGGTCCAGACCTTGCTCAGTGACCTTAAGCAGGCACTCTCAACGGGCCTGTTTTGCAGCTTTAGCGGATGGAGGTTGGCCTTAAATCTCCAGGGATGGCAAGATTAGAAATCCCCAGGCCTTCTCAGCATAGCACCATGGGAGGGGGATGGGGACTTCAGGGAATCAGGTAATCACATTTGTACATCCGTTAAAAAGTTCACCTTGATCAAGTAAAATGCATGATGTTTCTAGAAGCAGGTAATGCTTTTTGACATTAAAAAAAAAAAAAAAAGGCAAGGCAAGTAAGTACAGACATGTGGCAGTTCTGCTGCTTCTGCTCAGCCTTGGCCTTGGCCTCCAGCATCGGAGCCTGCATGACCTGACACTCTCACGCACACACACATCAAGGCAGAAAAGGTTTTGTTTTTGGTTGTTTTTAAAGCCTTTTTATTAAAAAAAAAAAAAAAAAAAAAAAAAAAAAAAAAAAAAAAAAAACCCACCCAGAACCCAAAACCCAAATCAAAATATTTCCCATTGGAGGCTATTTCTTTTTTTGTCTTTTAAAAATTTTATTACACAAATATCTCCCATTCCCATGTGTCAGAGGAAAGATGTCCTTGCTCTTTCTAAAACCAATAGTGGAGAACGTTTAGAAAACGAAAGTCCAACTAGCTTCCCTCCTTCCCTGGCCCAAAATAACCCCAATGTGTCAATTGAGATAGCAGGACTTGCCCCCTTAATGCTTACATTTAATTTAAAATTTTTAGCACAACATTGGAGATTGACTCTAAATCAGCAACAAAAAATATATATTTACAATATTTCTCCGAAAAACAAAAACAAAAAAAACACAACCAAACCCTTTAAACATAGTGACTTTAGGAGTTTTATTTATGGAGCAGTTATTTTTTTAATCACCAAGTGATTTTATATTATATATATATAAATTTTCTTCCTTTCCTTTGTGGTTTTTCGCCCCGGTGCTTGGAAAGATGGAGGCGGGGTGTCTGGCCCTGCAGTCTGAGGAGGGCAGGCTCTCCTGGCAAGGCCACATCTCAGAGCAGATTGCGGGAAATGTGATGGGACTCCCGGGATCCTCTGTCCCCAGAGACATTTCTTTCCTCCACGCGGACCAACCCTCACCTCTAAAAACCATTTCCCCCCCTCACAGTCCTAGAGAAAAAGGAAACCCAGCAAGGGCATAGGTCCATCTGCTGCCACTCCTGGGCTCCCTTTCCTGCTGACCAATTTACGTGCGCGGTAAAAATGCTTGTTTTTCCAAACCAAAAACAAACGAAAATAAAAACCCCCTCCCCCCCAACCAAACCATCAGCTTGGAAACTTCTGTGGATGAAATGTCCCAAAGTCAGAGGCACTCTCCCGGCACAATCCCTGCTCTGAAGGGGTCTCTCCACCTCCCCTTTTATAAAAAGACAACAAAATGAAACAATCTTTTCAGTACTTTCCACAGGAGCAACCAAAAAAAGGCAGGAAGCTTCCAATTATAGGTCATTAACAATAATATTAATAAGGTTTTTGCTCAATACCCAGGGTTCTTTACAGAGAAGTTCCCCTAACTGAGGCACTCTGGAATAAGTCACTGGCATTTCCTCAAAGTTTCAGCCCCAGGTCACTGGGGCCTGGAGACCAATGGAAGGGGCAGAGGGTCACGGGAGCAGACTGCTGCTTTTAAGGTGCAGCCAAGAGAATCAGCAGATTGGAAGAAACAGACACAATGCCACCCCTTCCCAGGACCCAGTTTTCTTAGGAGGCCAGTCAATGCCAGGGTCAAAGCTGGGCTAGGTGGCAAAGAGGGATCCCCTCTGCCTCTATTGCTTTGGAAGTGGCAAGTGTGCAGTTGGCGTCTCTCCTCAGGGCGGCTCACGCTTCAGACCCCTGGTGCCTGGGCTCCTTCCCCTCCCCCCGCAGGGTTTCAGGAGGAGGAGAGCCTGAGACTGGGCTGCAGGAAAGGGGCCAGGAAGGGAGGGGGCTGGAGGACGAGAAGGCGGGGCAAGGTTGTGCTATCGCTATCCTCACAGATGGGGAGCAGAGTGCAAATCCGCGCTATCACTTACAAGCTCTCGCCACAGGCTGCTGCTATTGAGCATCTCCTCACACACTTAAATATTGACCCAAAAGAAATTCCGACCTTTCTTTCCTTTTTTTTTCTTCTTTTTTTTTTTTTTTAAAGTGCAAAAAGCTCTCTGCTGCCCTAGAGAGAGGATCTTTGGACAGGCCGTTCAATGCAAAGTAAAAGGGGGCAGCTGATGGGGCTCAACACAGGGCGGTGGAGTGGGAGACACCATGCTCCCCTCCCTCCCTCCCTCCACACACACGTGTAACACACTCAGCCACACACACAGAGGCACATGCACACCCCCTTCCACGGCTACAGGCAGAGGGCAGGTGACTGGCTTCAAAGCAGGACCCCCCTCCCCCCCACCCCGCCACAAGGTGCCAGATCAGTGAGCCACTGGGGCTGAACACAGGCTGGGCTCTGGGGGCTACACTACCCCGGAGGCCCAGAGCCTGCTGGGAGGCAGTGGGGAGCCAAGTTCTCTGCTCTCCCCAGCTCGGGGAGATCAGCTGCTCCCTCTGAGGACACACATCCTGGGAAAGCCCTGTCCAGGCAGGAAGGAGGGACATGTGGAATGGGCAGTGGGAGGCTAAAGAGGGAGGGGAACAAGGAGATGGTGCCTGTCTCAGAATCTGCCTAGGAAGCAATAAAATGGGGGTGTCCCTGGGGTACACAGTTCCAGCTCCTCTGAAGAGCTTCAACCCCAATAAGTGCAACAAGGACCTCATAGAGACTAGCAGGCAAGTCTGGGGTGGGGTAACCTCATTACGTGAACTACCACGAGCATTGGACAGGATCAAGCTAAAGGAAGGGGGAGAGCATGGACACGGATGAGAGGTTTTATACACCTCAACAGCACCAGTATGATCGGCATGGGTCTGGCCTTCCTGGGGCTGCCGGCCCCTCCTGCATAAGCCGGGAGAGTGTGGTGGAGGAGAGACACGCACTGGACACCACAAGGAGAACCTGGCCACGGAGACAGGGCCGCTTTCTTCCCTGGAAATTTGCTCAGAACCAGGCACGGCTGGGGACCATGGATGGGGAGAAGGGCCCCCGGGCCCCGCACAGATGACGGTTGCACAGACACCCCAGACTGAGAGCCCGGCCTCCTGGCCGGTGAGCGAGCAGGCGGGTGGGCAGGTGAGCAAGCGAGCAGGCACCTTGACAGCACGCAGCCTGTGCTTTCCCCTTGGATTCGGATCAATTTTCTACTCCTTTCTCCTCAGGAGGGAGAGGAGCAGGCAGGTAAGCCTGGTGTCTACCACCCTCTCTGCCCCGCCTGTAGGGGAAGGGCTCAAGGGACAAGAGAGCAGAGAGGGAGTGTGACGCTGGCCTCAGAGCCCGTGCAGGGTCGGGGAGAGAGGCTCTCCTGGCTGGGGAGTCAGGGGAAGATCGGTTTCCTGTGCAGTCTGGGCTGCGTGTGTTTTAGCTGATCTTCTGTATCAGCTTCTCGTCAGACAGGCAGTAGAGACTGTTGATGGACAAGTCTGAGATGAAGTGCTCGCAGGCTTTTCGAGTGATCTGCTTGCATCCTCGAAGGTCGATCAAGGTGACATTGGCGATGCGCCGTAGGTAGATCAGGGTCTGGTCTGTCAATTTATTGCAACCTGTGAGGACAGTGAGCATGAGGACAATGCTGTGTACACGCATCCACAGGAGCCTGCCTCCGCCACCCAGTCCCCAGCTCTTTCCCTTAAAACGCTAAGCAAAAGCCCTCTTTGTCTCGTAACTACCTGGCTCAGAGACCAGAAGTGCCCCTTGACGCCCCACTCGCTGCTCCACAAGGCTGACCAAACTGCAGCCGGCAATGGCCACGCCCGCAGGCACCTGACAACTACCTGAGGCCTCCATCCCCCGATCAGTGAAAAGAGAGAGAAATCCGTGTCCTTGTCCAGATATGAGGAAACAATTCAGTTCAAATAGACCCAGGTTCTCTGTTTTACTGGTCAAGCTCCAGGGAGGGCTGAGCCCTTCAGGAGGCACAGGGCACTGTCTGTCATGAAACGTCACAGCGGCGTACCTGCCATGTTGAGCTCTGTGAGGGAGTAGCGAGTGGAAGACCCAACAGCGGTGAGCAGATTGGAGGACTGATCTGTCAGGTGGCTGCAGTGACTGAGGTCGAGTCGAGAAAGGAGGGGCATGTGACGAATGATGAGGCGAAGCGTGGCGTCCGTGATATCAAGGCCTGCCAGCCGGAAGTCAGTCATGTTCCGGAGCTTGCTGCGATTGTCCTGACCTGCACAGGCAAGGAAAGAGCCTAGGTCAAAACTTACCTCTAGTCCAGCTCCAAAGCTGCAGGCAGCTTCAGCTCCTTCCTAGCCAGACCTCCTTGCAGGGGTTAAGCAGAACTGCCCACACCCAGTCCTGCCTGCAGGCAGTGAGCGGGGTGTGGGGGCAGTTTCTAGGAAACCAGACACGTTTTCTTTCTTCCCAGCTGCTAGATTATGCCTCATTTACACAGCGAAAGGGTATGTGTGGAACGCTCCACCCCTCTCCACACTCCCACACTTTTCTAGGCCACAACGCAAACAGCTTTTAATGTCCCACCTCAACCATGAAGACTTCCCAGACTTCCTCACGATAACACTATCTGGGTCCCAAACTCCAGCACCCCCTAAGACGATTCCCTCCTTTGCCTGCAGGCAGGTAGACGGCTGTAAATAGCTAACCTGCACTTACACACAGCCCATCACTCTGTTCTCCATTTGCACTCATCCACAGCATCATCTCGGACACTTCTTTAGTTTCTGAGACCGTCTGTCAAAAGACAAAGCCACCCTAAGATGAACACAGAGAAGTCAGGCCCAGAGCATACCTGGTTTATCAGCCGGTGGAGTCAGCAAGTCCCGAATCTGAGGGTCCTTGATTCCCACTGCCCACCGAAGATCAAGGGTCCTGAGGAGGGGGCAGCTGGCGGTGCTGAGGGCAGACACGGCAGACCAGGAACAGCCTGCGAGGAGGAGGTCCTTCAGTCCTACAACGGAAGGAACCAACCATACACTCTATTACGTTTTCCAGCTTTGGTGGTAAAACCAATTGCTTAGTTCCTACCAGAGTAATATAGTAAGTGTGAGTGACTTCCTGTCTTCCTAAGACCTCAAAATGCTGAGGGGAAGAAGGCATTCTAAGGGGCCAATCATGGCAGTGTCATACTCAAATCTTTGCAGTGGCTGTGCCAACAAGATTCATGGTCTTTGCTGTCCGGGTGATAACTGACTAGTCCAGTTAGTCTGGAGTGGTGCCTTGGGGACTGGCAGTTAGAGGGCCCTACGTGAAGCCCTTGCTAATAAGCAGGAAGATGACAATGGCATGGGACTGCTGCCCGATCTTGCCCTAAAGCAATTTTATTTTTAAGATTTTATTTATTTGACAGAGAGAGAGAGCACAAGCAGAGGGAGAGCGAGAAGTAGGCTCTCCACTGAGCAGAGAGCCTGACGCAGGACTCGATCCCAGGACCCCGAGATCATGGCCTGAGCTGAAGGCATTTGCTCAACCGACTGAGCCACCCAGGCACCCTGCCCTAAAGCAATTTAAAGCAGCACTTCCTAGAGCCAGCCTTCCCTGCCTGCTCACCTGGCAGCCTGTTGACGAGCCACGTCAGTTGTTTCTTGGAGATGTTGGTCCAACTGAGGTCAAGGCTGACTGGCTGCCTCTTGATGATACCACTGAGAGCCTGGGGTACAATAGCCTTACACCTACTCAAGTCAATTTTTGTCCAAAGTCTCTTGTCGCAGCACCTGTGATAGAAGGAGAGAGAACTGGCCATCAATAACCCGGTACCCCTTGTCAGAGGAGCTCCCATCAAAGGGTGCTATGGGCTTCTGGGAGAAGCAGAGCTCGCGGAGAGCCACCTGCTAGTTAGGCTCTTCTACAAGCAGACAAGTACCACGCCCCGGGTTCTTTGTTTTGCCTCAGAGAAAAGGGCTTGTCTTTTACTGCAACCCTACAGGGTAAGTAGTGGATAACTTGACCAGTTCACCGATTTGCTCTGGAAGGGCTGAGAACACAATTGTTAGGAACACACAGCAAACAATATACTATAATCCCTCATTTGTATTAAAGTATGGCTCCCACCAAAGCTTGTAGAAGGAAGTATTAAAAAATTTGACTTCTTACTGCCTGAAGCCTTAGGCTTGCCTCCATTCTCTCCCTTGTCAGTCAAGCCCAGCCGCCTGGGATGCCGGGCGTTCCTCGGCACATATACAATCCAACCTGCCTTAAGCTGTACAGGGCCCATTACTGTATCAGGCCGAAAGAGGCTCTTCACCATCAGGCCAGGAGAGTCTTCTCCCTGTCTTGGGTTTCTTCAGTGCTATCTTTTTATTTTCTGCTCCAGTCCAGACCAGAACTGGAAGGGAAAGGCCTGCCTTTCCACTGCAGTCTACAGTCCATAGGCCACAAACAGCAGTGTAACACGCAGGCTTCTGTTTAATATTTTACAGCCCCTGCCCCCAAGCCTGGCTCAGAGTCTGGTCAGCAGGGGAAGGGGAGACAGCACATAATACGAGTCTTATGTGACTTGGCCTGGAAACTGAGAGATAGAGCCAGGCAGGCCCGCTAGCCCTACAAAGAGAAAATATTAGGACAATTTGGGTAGATCACATATTAATTCAGATTTGGGAAATAAACTCGCGTTTGCAAAGAATGAGGTCTTTATTTAAAGACTGAAAATATTTCACCAATGGCACATGAGACTTGTATGGCAAAAACAAGCTGCTTATGATAGAGCAGTGAATCTCAGACTTTAACATGTATCAGAAGCCCCTGGAAAACGTGTTAAAAACAGATTGCCTGGCCCCACCCCCAAAGGTTCTGACCCAGAAGTACTGAAACGGGCCCTGAGAATCTGCATTTCTAACAAGATCCCAGGTAATGCCAGTGGTCCACCAGTGGTCTGAGCATCACATTTTGAGAACTACTGTAACTGGGCTTGACCCAGATACAAAGGATATGATATGTCCTAGGGTCTAGGAACCACGGGAAAAATTAATGCCCTATGGAAACGTTTGTTCATCATCTCGAGGGACTTCCCCCCCCCCCCAAGTGTCTTACTGTTGAGCTTGAGAAGGAACGGTAGGTCTCATTAGGAAGGATGAATAAGTCTCAGGAAGCTTCAAAACTGGACTCTGCTTCCTAGAGAAAGGAATTCTGGTCCAGACTTAGGGCATAAGAATAAAAACTGGAAAACTGTGAACACATTCACATTTTTTGAAAAGCATGTCCACCTCTTTCAGCAGATGGAGAGGTAACTGAGGCAGCAGCTTAAGAGCGGTCATCTGTGTCACCAGCAACAGGAGTGACTGGCACAGCACACGCTCTTCAACAACTGTGATGAGTACAGGTTACGTGAGGGGGGAAAACTAATGACTAAAGTTTTAGCACAAACTGTACAAATACATCCCCTAAATCAGTTTCATATATCCAGTAAAGAGAAACGGGAAAATATGGAGCAGGGAGAGGAAGCAAAGGGTCAAATTTCCCCGAGGACACCTGTAGGCACAAATGGCCACATCTTTAACAGGACCCACTATCTAGGGAACAGACTGAGTTGATTCAGTCCTTGGGGACCCAGCAAGCCTCCAGATGCCAAGACACATGCAGTTCTCATATGGAAAACCTGCCACCTACTCCCGTACCCCTATTCCTGATCCCTGTATCCCTGCTCACCATTTATACCACGTCTTGCACACTCGCATACATTCACAAAGTTCTCTGCGGCTGAGGTAGCGGAAGACAGACATCCAGACCTCCCGCTGCATCCAGCTTTCGTCTCCATCCTGAGCCCAACTGCCCCGGCCATTCAGCCTGGCTGCACCCCCCTCCTCTGCACTGTCATCTTCCTCCTCCTCCTCCTCCTCTTCCTCCTCCTCTCCCCCCAGCCCCTCCTCATCCCCACGCTGGGGGGTTCGGGCTGGGCAGTGCTGCACTAGCACACGGGGGGAATGGCGAAGGTTGGCAGAGGAGGCCGTGATGGCCTGCAGCTTGGGCACAATGGAGGTCCCGTGGAGCTCTTTGGTGGGCCTCTGCAGCGTGACAGTGAGGTACGATCCCCGGATCTTGGCTTTCTCAACTTCAGACAGCTCCTTTTTGCCGCTGGGATTGTTCTCCTTTTCCCGTACCATGGTGCGCTCTGTGGCCTGCAGCCGCAGCAACTGCCGCCGTTTGAAGCGCTCATCGCGGCTGGCACTGTGGTGGTCGCTGGGGCCAGCCCCAGGGGATGACCGAGTCACCATACCCCGGGGGGAGACTGGGTCATGGATGAGCTGCAGCATGGAAGTGGGTGAGTGAGGCGGGGGTGTGAGGGGCTCGTCGCAGCTCCGCAGGGGCCGCAGGACTTTGGCTTGCACGGCTTCTTCATCACTCTCTTCCATTTTCCGCTTCTGCAAAACAGGCCCCCAAAAGCCCCGTCAGCGCCTTTCTCCAAAACCCTCTAAATTTACGTGAGCCTCATGGTTGCTCTCAGGAGACTCGAAAGAAGACAGATCGCTGCTCTTCTATGCTGAAAGGGGTAGCTGCAGGCTACAGGGTGGTCACTTCCTCAGAGTCTGCAATCTGCTGGATCGGCAACTGAGCTCAAGTCTGTGCTGGAGAAAGCTGATTACAGAACAAACCCTTAAAATAGGTCACTTGGGAAATCTACCTGTAACACAAAGGTTTGTGTCCAAGTATAGAGGAGTGAGATCCAAATTTGGGCTGCATGATTCCACAGCCCACCTTATGCATCTCTTGCCCCAAATTTTGGGATTATAATTCCCTGGATAAAGATATCCTTTAAAGAGGCCACAACTTTACCCCTATGCAATCTGACCATTTTTAATTCTGTCTCTAATTTAGCTCCTTCACCCTGGAGATGCTTCTGATGGTAGATGCTTGTGGTAGAAGAAAAGCAGCGTACAGATGCCGTTTCAACCAGGACACAGAATCTGACAGCAGTGAACACCACTTTAGCTCCACCAGTGTCTTAGATGGACTCTACCAGGTTGCTGCTTCCACTCCGTACCCCACCCTATCCCTAGAGAGCAACTGCACGGGAGATAAAGCAGAGAACGAGAACCTCTGTGAGGAACTGCAATGCTTCAGAGGCATCTGCGCTGGATGAAGAAGAGGAATCTGGGTTGGGTTCAGTGAAGCCAACGTTCCACAAAGGCCCACAACCTCATCCTAGGCCACCTGTCTCTTCCTGGAGCCCACTGTGACTTTGCCGTGATGATGCTGAACCAGTGTTCCACTAGGGATCAGCGAGCAGTGGTTCACATTTTCCTCAAGGAGACAGTTTCTGTCCCTCAGCAACAAGCCCCGCTCCCTTTCCTCTATACCTTCTTAGAGCACTACGGTTGGAAGAGAATGACCACCTTTTGGGTGCCGGCTTTTACAATGCAAGAAGGTAACCCCAAAACACAGCATCTGTCAGCCCATCTGTTACAGGAGGGAGGCAAACACCCACCACTACCCCCGCTGCCGCTGCTGCCCATGAAGAAAACTGTAAAAGCTTCCAGTATAAGAACTTGAGGGAAGGAGAACTTCAGCACTAGTCAACTCTAAATCCCTGCACTCCCAAGACAGACTGAAAATTCAACTACCTCAGTGCCGAAGTGGGAAGAAATAGAAAGAAGATAAGGAAACTTGTCTCTACTCCTGTGCAATGGACCCAGGGGAGACCACTGGGGCCTGGATGGCTGCCACTAGGCCAGCTGCCTCCTCCGCATGTGCCCTCAACAGGTCTTGTTCTTGCTGGTCTGAGTAACCAGAGTCCTTTTGGCCCTTTAGCATTACCCACTGGGCCAGCAACCTCCACTACTCAGGGCCAAGGTCATGGCACTGGTCCCCCTACAGGGAGGGGCTACCTCTGTAGGACATGTTTGGGCACATGGGCAGGGCTTTCTGCAAGGCCACAAAGGTGAAGAGGACAAAAATGTGAGCCTGCTTAACTGGAAACTCCAGCACACCACTGTACTTACCCACTGCCTCAGGTCACTGCCTTCCTTCTAGTTTCATTCCTCAGGAGCAACTGTGCTCGCCTCACTGCCTTCCTCAAATAACCCACCTGTGCTGCCTCTTTTTTTAGGGTCCCAGAGTGTAAAAGGACCTCAGCAATTTGCAGACTCCAAGTGGAACAGTATTCAGTAATAAAAAAAAAAACCCAAACATTAAAAACTCAAACAAAAGAAAAAAAAAAAATTAACCAAAGCGGGGGGAAAGATATCATACACAATACAAAATAATCTCTGTGGGTCAGAAAAACCATGTGAATAAAGTTGCAAAGGCAAACGTATTCTAGCCATCCCCCAAGCCCAGCATTTCCTTTCTTCTCCAGGGCAGTCTGGAAAAAGCTCCCTTACCTGGGCTTTCTCCGAGCTGTCCTCCTGGTAGCACTTTGGACACTCCCAGCAATTTGGCAATTCCTCATTAAGCAGCCCTTCTCCATCCATCTACAGTAAGACAGGGATATTAAAAATCTATCTCATTAAAAACAAACAAAACGAAACAAACCCCAGCTTTTTTTTTTAAGATTTAATTTTTTGAGAGAGAGAGCGAGCGAGCGCACAAGCAGGGGGAGCCGCAGGCAGAGGGGAAGCAGGTTCCCCACTGAGCAGGGAGCCTGAGGTGGGACTCGATCCCAGGACCCTGGGATTATGACCCAAGCCAAAGGCAGACGCTTAACCAACTGAGCCGCCCAGGCGCCCCCACCCCAGCCTGTTTCTTAAGGCTCCTTTATCACTCAGTAACAGCCACATGGTTGGGAAGAACGAGGAAGTTACCTATTCGTAAACACGTTGACCCACAGGGGAGGAAAAACTCAGCCACTGGGAGACTGGCCACCCTCACTCTTGGTTACTTGACCAAAGTTAGATTCCATGAGGAGATTCCCAAGAGTCTGGGTCAATGTGGGGTCTCTCCTGACATACAGATTATGTATTTATCTCTTCCGACACATTTATTTTCCTGAAAGTTTCCTGCCACTTTGCAAAAGGAACTGACTATACAATTCAGAAGGTGCCAGACCTCATCTTGATTGTGGGGCACAGTAATTATGACTGCTTGGGTTCAGATACTAGTGGCCTGGTCTCTGTGACAGTGTTCTCAACTGTAAAGTGGGGATAAATAACAATTCCTATCTTACAGGGTTGTAGTGAGGATTAAATAAATTACCTGTTAAGTGTTTAGGAAAATGCTTAGCATAGAGTAATCACTTTATCAACATGGAGATGATACCCTATCTTATTGATCCTAAGATGCATAGTTTTTCACATTTGAGTATTTCTAAAATTGGGCTGCTTCTCACAATTAACAGTACCTTACAATCACTGTCAGCCAAGTGGCAGTCATGATATAGTTGTCACCCTTGGAAAAATCAACAAAATACCAGCACCAATGCCCTTTCAATGGAAAGAAATATGAAGAAATAGGGTAGACCGGACTTCACAGGGCTGTCTTCAAGATGTAAACAAGAGGGGTGCCTGGGTAGTTTAGTCAGTTAAGCGTCTGACTCTTGATTTTGGCTCAGGTCATGATCTCAGGCTCGTGCTCACATTGGGCTCTGTGCTCAGCGGGGAGTCTGCTCGAGATTCTCTCTCTCTCTGCCCCTTCCCCCACTCACGTGTTCTTACTCTCAAATAAATAAATCTTTAAAAAAAATTTTTTTAAAAAGATGTAAACAAGGGGTGCCTGGGTGGCTCAGTTGTTAAGCGTCTGCCTTCAGCTCAGGTCATGGTCCCGGGGTCCTGGGATCGAGCCCCGCATCAGGCTCCCTGCTCCGTGCGAGGCCTGCTTCTCCCCCTCCCTCCCCCCCTGCTTGTGTTCCCTCTCTCGCTGTCTCTCTCTCTGTCAAATAAATAAATAAAATCTTAAAAAAAAAAAAAAAGACGTAAACAAGAGAATGCATGTAAAAC